>NC_051189.1:30025437-30345080 GCF_015220075.1 Falco rusticolus
GGTGCACTCAGCATCAGCTCCTGGGGAGCGAAGAATGCGTGCCAGTAATTATTCATTTCAACTGGTAGTCTTCCCAGTACAGCGAGAGGTCTTATGAGTTGAAAACTGCACATCTGGCAGCACAGTCAACCTCAAACAAGAATACAAATACTGAGTCTGTTTTGGTTTATTTCTTTCTGAGCCTGAAATGTAGGTGCTTTCTCTTTAAAGGAGGAGAGTGGCAAGCCATATCTCTAGTAAACTTTCCTACTTTGTGTAAACCCTCATGTTGTTTTATCTTACCAGGGGATCTGTTGCACAACCACCACTCACAAAAGAGACTACAAGGTCATACAAACCTTGTGATCCATTTGTGGTGAAATTGCAAGCAGCATACAATGGAAGTGTCTCTGGTATGATCACACTGACCTGATTTCTTACAGAGGTTTCAGCAAAGCTCTGTTCTGAAAGGACAGAAAAACATGCCTGATGTGGCCACCATCATATAGACCTACTTAGGTTAATCTGGTGAGCCCTCCTCATCAGATCAGCCAACCACACAATCCAATGTCTTACAGGTTGTATCATGTAGAAGAAGCTGGTGTTGGGCTCGATGACTTCTGTACAAGGAAGAGCTGATTGCCAGGGTTGGTCAAGGTGCTCTTACGGGTCTTCAAGTTCTTTTACTCACCAGCTCATCCTGGAAGTCCTCTCTCTTCTGCCCGTTCAGGTGCAGTTCAGGCTGTGTTAATTTTTTTCTTCTGCATGGTATGATACTGTTTCTTACCTGTCCACACACAAGTACGCACCCAAAGAGCACCCTGCTCCAGCTCTTCTGCCATGGGCACTCAAGCTGCTGAGCCTTGCAGTTGCCTTTGTCCTGGGAAAAAAACCTGTCGTGCAGCTAACAGAAATGGAAGGCCAAAGTTAAATCTGTCTTTCATAACAAGATTTAATCCGATTTATAGCTGGACTTAATGTGAAACTGAAGATGTGTTATGGCTTTGAAGGAATATCAGCAATATGTCAGACAGAACAGTCCTTGAGTATAGAGGTAAGTCTCCCGAGGCTGAGGTTTTTGATTCAGGTGGGCAAGCAGAGCTGGGTTTATGATCCAAACTTCTTGAGCTTGCAACACTGGGCTGGAAATCTCATGAAAACATGATTTATTGGAAGATTTCTAATACTTCCTGCTTCTGCTGGGGCTGGAAGTACCACAAGAACTACATTTCTGTGGTATTTTGGTATTTCCAGTTGTGGTCCCTGCTGGAACAGAGAAGGGAAGAGGCACACACACTTGGAAATAATATTTTTTCGGTCATCTGCATTTTTGGGGGAATCATGGGAAAGGTTTCTTCTAGGTCCACTTTGAGGCAACGTGTTTTGGGGAGGTATTCTCATTCTAGCAGTGTTCTAAATGCTACATAAAGTCATGACTTTTCAGTTACATAAAATTTGCACTTGAGGTTGGAATTTTATGAAAAATGCCTCTCTGGCTTACTGTTTTATATTAACTCTACATAGTTCTGTAACATAAGAATTTCACAATGTCAGTCATGCATAATAATAATATAACAATCTAAAATAATAATGTAATAAATCCACTCACTAGTCATCATGGGCCAAACTCTGGCAACCCTTTGTGAAAATGTGCTGCAAACACATGTACAAAAAGTCTCTTAGCTCAGTCCTGGCTGGCTTCAAGCCAAGGAGTTATCTAACGGCAAATCAACAGACAAGTGTCACCAAAAATGTCTAATAGCTAAACAGCTCCGCTGAAAGCATAAGTTATTCCATTTTAGATGTGGAAAGGTTTAATTGGGTTCTATGCAATTAACAAACCTTAATTATGAGTAATTTGTTAGTCATGCTTACTTTTGGCTAAGCCTTGCTTTTTTCCTTCTCTCAGCGTTCCCTCTTGAAACACCTGCAAGTCGATTTGCAGGGGGAGCTAAGCAGGGGGGTTTCTGGCCAGAAGTCTGATAAAATGTCTCGTTGGTACAGATTTTAATCATTTTTATGAAAACAGCTGCTCTCCTTAGAGAATGTGCCCATGGGCAAAGCTGTTTTCACTTCTAACAAGGGCCTGAGGAGCTGCACTGGCAAAAATCACCTGCTGGAAACAGTGAATCAGTACATCTCCAACCCAGCACCGCGCTGCTCCCCATCTCATTAACCCGGTCGCCCCTGCGTCTGCGCTATGCAGGTCTCGGTCATCTCTGGTGGAGAAATAGCCTGGGCTGCTCCCCATTCAGGCGTAATAAGAGCTGGGGCAGCAGTCCAAGGGATGGGGGTGGGGGGGTAGGTGCCTTTGAATCACCTGATGGAATATGCCTCCATGCTGTGCTAAATACCCTGCTTCCGCTGGGAGTGTAACTTGTGCTCTCCCTCCAGCTCTCCTGTTACATGGTGCATATCTTGAACCATCACTTAGCTCCTCAAATTTTAACCGTATCAACTTTCTAAATGCAGGCCAGTCTCATATTACTGCTCAACCAAAGTCTTCGGAATCAACAAAGAGGATGAATTTTACTCATCTGCTTCAATCTTTATATGAAGATAATTGCAAAGAACTAGAAATGAAGCAATTTTGGCTACGAAGAAAGAAGCCTGAGACTGAAACCCAGGATTTACTGGAGAAAAGGTCTTACGGATGCTGATTATGCTCAAGGTGGGACAAAGAAACAGCAGTTCTTCCCTATTGGAGCTCAGATTATTCATTCTCCACAGCCAACTGTCCTGGAGGCTATGCAGACTTGTGTTCCACTTCATTGCTGTTTTGCAAAGTGGTGTTCTGTGAATAGAGGGAAATTTTACTCTGACTACCCCACTCAGAGGAGCATGGCTCAGGGACTCCCAAGCTAATGGGAAAAATGTTAGTCCAGAGGTGGAAGCAGTACAGCATGACCAAAGGTAATTCTCTTTAGCAGTGTGGAGGCAGGCTAACACAGCAACATTATTTTCAGGCCCACGCTTCAGACAACTGCACGTATACGTGCTGCTGAGCGCTAGCCTGCGTGCCTTCGCTCAACTCTCCTTTGCCCAGCATGGCTGGACAGCCAGCGTGCCATTAGTCTGCAGCCTCTCAACCTGGCTGAGAGCTTGCCTGGAGCAAGCAGTACCAGGTCTGATGGTGTAGAAACATAACTAGGGGAATGCCATACTGCTATCTAAAATGCAGGAGAGAAAAGAAACCCGTGGTGGGGCTGCTCCAAGCTTGTCTGCAAGGCTCTGCTATATTCTGCTGAATTATCTTTTCAGACACACTTTATGAGACTGCCTACAGCCTAGTATAGAAAAAGCCCTCTAGTTGTTTTTATTCCCTCTGATCTCTTCCACCACCTCTTAACTACATGCTTCTTAGGGCAGTCAGCATCTCCCACTCTGCATCCAGTAAGTACCCAGGACACCGCTGGGAACAGGTCCTCACTGCTGAAAGCAACAGGCTCTGCCATAGATCAAAATTTCAGTTCTTTCAAACTCTCCAATCCGAGGCAAACATCACGGAGGTCTGAAGTTCCTTTTCGCCAAGGATGTGACAGAGAGGAGCAGGTTACCTGGACCTAAAAAGCCAAAACCTTATTAGGCTTTATATGTAAGTCAATTTAACTTTAATGGCAAAACATCTGATGATTTTGTTCCTGATAGACCAGTTATTTCCAATCAAAGAGAAAATTTGTGGCAAAAATTTACATTACCAAGGCCCCTCAGAAATATTTAAAGCACTTATGAACATAACCAGAGAGTAATTAAGCTTTGGAAAAGAAATCTCTGCGGCAACTGTGGTTATGTGCTATGAGCTCATTCACTGGGGTGGAAGCTAAAATCTAACAAGAGGACTTGCAGATTTAACATAAAATAACAGCCAGGGAATATAAATAAAATGTAATATAGCAAATGGGGAATAATTATTTTGTGGATTTATGACACCTGCTTCCCCGTTCCATATTCAGCACTGGTAAGGGAAAAGAAAAAGGTATTCACAGAGGTGAAAAGTTCTCCTAATTTTTTGTTATTATTATTTTTCAATTAATTTCTAAGTATGTGCTTACCAGCAACATGGTATTGTGAAAAAAAAAACAACAACAAAGGCTGAACTATAAATAATATTTCCTCTCCTGTGAGTTTTCCTAAGCTGCAAATTTTTTACTGTTGTCAGAAATGTGAAAACTAAAAAAAAAGATGCAAGTTTTAGATTAGATTTAGTTTAGGATCTTGCTTTCATTACAATCTTTTAAAACACTGACAGTGGGCTTGCAAAAAAACAGCGCTGTTTTCACGTTTATTCTCAGACTCCAGTTCATTTAGGTAAAGCGTAAGCTTTTATACCGATTACCATGCACGTGTTAAAGGGATTAACAGCTTCTGCCTTATTGTCTGTTCCATCCAGTCTCCCTCAAACTGTTTTCTAGGTGCAGTGTCTCATACCATAGCAAGTCAAATATTGTTACACTCACCCCAGCTCCACAGCCAGCGGTGACTCGGGTATCGGCAGGTTGCACATTTAGTGCTATTTCAGTTAGCGATGGGTGAGCTCCCAGGCGGCAGCGATAAACCCCTGAGACCTTTCCCTGCCTCCCAAGGAATGTGGCAGGGTCACGGCTTGAGTGGCCTCAGATACTACAGCGACGGGCACCCTGGAAAGGCTTATCAATAAATAAAGCCATGACTTTTGGTGCTTAATTAAACCCGAAGGACAAAATCCTCCCGCCATTAGCAAGTAGGGAAGAGGGATAACTGCTTCATTTATGAATGTAGGAAAAATACCATATTGATAAATAGGTCTGTGGGTTGCACACCAGGGCGGTGACTTCTTCCATGTTTTTGCGACCCTGTGCTGGGTTTTTTATGCATGATGCAGTTCTTGCAAGAGCAAAAAATATTTTCAGAACAGAGGACGGACAGACAGCAGGACAGGCTCTAGGCTGTATTTGCTGCCCAAATGCTTGCCCCTGAACTCACAGCAGAGTCAAGAAACTTTGCGAATGACTTTAACCTTTGCTTCTCACAAAATGCACTTTACTTTGATCCTTGAACCATGATCGATAGAAGGTGCAGAATGGCAGGGAAGAATTTTTCGGCTCGGGGGAAACAATGTAGTTCAAAATGCTCAAATAGCCTTAAAAATCTCCCACTAGAATGTGTCCGGAAATTGCAGACCAGTTGTTTACTCCTTCCTGATGTTTAAAATAATATCACAAAGTCAGTTACCCATCTTCATTCTGTAGGAGAAGAGCCAAGACCTGTATGTGATAGGGGTATTTTCCCTGTAGCTGCAGAATTTCCTTTGCTTGCACCCACACTGAATTTGATCCCCTGTCCTACACCTACAATAAAGTGGTTGCAGGTGCCATGCAGCTAAATTGTCTATCACGTTATGCCAGAAGTTCCTACACACAAAGAAAGGGTGCTCAACAAACAGCTACATCAGTTGAGCAGCACTTCCAAGATGAGTTGGTCTACCGCAGGAAAAATGTACTTTTTGCAGCAGAAATAGCAGCATTTCACAGTCACCCAGGGAGGTTGTTTCCAAGAATAAGAGCCACAGGCATGTGTACAAATTAACTGGTAATAAACATTCTGACTTTTGTTACAGTCGCTGGGCCAAATTCTGTTTGACACTATATTTGAACCATCTTCAGAGTGGTTTGCTGTGATCCTGAAAATAATGGGCTAGATCCACAGGTGGTTTAAACAGATGCAGTTCATTTTATTCTAATGTCAAAAGCATGCCGCAGTAGTGGGTTAGAGAACCAGTTCCTTTATTTTTTCTCCATGAAAACACCAAGTTAGCCATATTCCTGGCTTGACCACGCTAAAGAGCCCTCAAGTTTGCAGACAGTGGAGGTCACTCAAAGGAGCTACAGCTCCTGACATGTTCACTACGCTAAGGTTGAGCCCGGTCCTCATCATCGCACCCCTGCCTGGCAGTCAGAGGAGCTCAAAGATGCTGTTACAGTCCAGGAAGAGTGACAGCGCTGGAGGGCATCCCCTGAATACACGTTATCACATTTGCAAACTATTAGTTCTTGTAGTGCCATGCTGAAAGTCAAGACCTTGCAGCAGGTGCTTGGATGTCTACTGCCTGCATCATTCCTCCTATCTAATCCACCAGCCAGTTATGGAGGAAACTAAGAGCTCCAGTATTTACTGCAAATCAAGCAACAAAGAAATGAAAGAAAATATTTTGGCTCCAGTTGGAGTCTTGTGATGGACAGCAGAGTATACTGAAGGACCGTGAATGTAAATTGTGCCCATGGTCCAAATGAATGCACTTGCACTTTTTTCCTGTAAACCAATGGTGGAAGTCCTCCCAAACATCTGTCTTATGGCCGTATTGCTAGCAAATACAAACTCACAGCATTTGTATGTGCAAGAGCCAGATCCATCAGCAAGGCTAATTCCATGCCAGTTTTCACAGTTTTGGCATGGTGTGAGAAGGACCCAACAGCGAAGGGGAGGAGGAGATCAGCAAAACGAAAAGTTAACTACTTCAGTGCTGCATAGAGGGCAGGACGAGTGGCACAGAAGCACATTTCTGCTCTGTGTCTCTTACTGAAATACTGGTGGCAGCACAGATGTAGTGGCTAAGGCCAGCATTAAAGGAGTTAAGAAATTGTCCTTACACCCTGCTATTCACTGTTCAGCTTACACAGATGATAAATGCAATGTCAAGGTTTACTAGATGAGTATCTCATAATTGCCAGTTTTATCAGCCTGTGTCTTTCAAGGGGTAAGAAATGCAAACGTGTTTTTTGTAAGTCATGCATCTGCTGAGCTAAAGTACCTGCTGAAGTTTAAGATGACATTTTTCCTTTCTGTTTGCCCAGACTGTAAGCATGCATGGGGACAGCACTCACAGCTCAGCCAAGCAGTGTTATCTGTGCTCCTTACCTGGGTAGCGTCCAAATCTTATGCCACACTGAATGATAACAGGGTACATTTTATGTTGGCAAAGCAGGTATTTGAAGATTTTATATCAATGTATTCTATTTGCATCCTTTTAGGTACAGTCTGGGAATTAAGAAAATAATAAAAAATTACTAGCAATATTTTTATGGAAGGCCAGACAACACATGACACTTAAAAAAGGTTACAGAACATGTCAGGATGCATGTTTTCTATTCACAGCCCAGCAGTGGAGCAAAGCATTTGTCTTTCCTGTACTGTTAGATTACTGCCAGTGGTCACTTCCAGAAACTATTTCTGTGATTCTGTGACTGAAGCAGTGCATCAACAATCAACAACAGATAGCCCTTGTTCGACTTTAGGTTGTGTACACCCTGATGAATTTCTTTATGTAGTCGTTCAGTGTCGCTTATAAACGTACAAGACATTTTCTTAAAGTCTTAAGTCAGTGCAAACACATGCTTGTTTGCCAATGTATTAGAACAATTTTTCAGAGCTATCTGAAGGCTATCTTTGATATCACAGTTATTAAATGATTGATGTAAAATATAAGTTATGGATATAAAAAATGTATTGACTTACTAGAGGATTCAGCAGAGTGGTACAGTATATCCTGATCCTCCCAAATGAAAGTAGAGGCTTTTGAACTTTACTAACACTTGCCCATACCTCTAATCTCTTAACTTTTAAAAGGCTTTAAACCTGTGAATTTCTAGCTTTGCTGTGATCCTGAAAATTATGGGCTAATCCACAGGTGGTTTAAACAGATGCAGTTCATTTTATTCTAATGTCAAAAGCATGCCACAGTAGTGGGTTAGAGAACCAGTTCCTTTATTTTTCTCCATGAAAATACCAAGTTGGCCATATTCCTGGCTTGACCACGCTAAAGAGTTTGCAGACAGTGGAGGTCACTCAAAGGAGCTACAGCTCCTGACATGTTCACTACGCTAAGGTTGAGCCCGGTCCTCATCATCGCACCCCTGCCTGGCAGTCAGAGGAGCTCAAAGATGCTGTTACAGTCCAGGAAGAGTGACAGCACTGGAGGGCATCCCCTGAATACACGTTATCCTTATTACCTCTTTTTTGATTGTTGTTGTTATTATATACTCACATTTAACATGGTTTTAAAGTGTAGTCTTTCCAGAACATGAAATATGTGACGACAGCTCTCCACCACAGGACAGCAGTCCTGGCTGCCGTCAGTTCATTCTAGTGTGCTAATAATATGGCTCACTCAAATAATTATTCCTATAAGGATTGCTCATGGGAGCTTGTCTGCAAGCAGCATATCCAGAAGAATACAGTATAGAACTGTAAGTTACATGTTCAGGATCCCAGTCTGCCAGTGAGAAGGAGCTGCATATTCTAACTTTTTTATCCAGCCAACCATCATAGCATCTCATTGCTCCTTGCTTCAGGAAATCAAGTTCCCTGTTTCACAAGATCACGCAAGACATTTCTTTGAGATCAGATTAATAGCACCACCCCCATATCCAGGTAAAACATCATTAAAGATGAAATATGAGTTGCTGGCATAACATTTTCCACTTTTTGTCTTCATGCTGTGGTTTCTTCAAACATGCTGTCTTGGTCATGAAAGGTATCTGTCAATGAGACAGGAACTACCAAGCTCCTCCGACATTTCTACTTTTCAGTCCTCAAAAAAGCATTGCTTCACTTTGGATATCTCTGGACCGTTTCTGTTTCTGTGTTTTGTGCAGGCTCTGAGATGATGTTCACTAAAGTGCTACATAGCTTGTGATTGCTGTGGCCATAGCAGGTGAGTATGCAGACAAACACCAAGCATTAAATATTACACTTATAATGTAGTATTAGCCATTCATGAAGCTGAAAGTGGATCCCTGCGGGTTCTTATACTTTGTGGTTCATGCACCTTCCTGTGTCTGATAGTGAACGTTTCTTTAAATTCTTTTTTTTCCCAAACACTAAGAAACATTGGTAATTCAGGAGAAATTGACTGATAACCTTGTGCTTACACACTTCTGCAAATGACATGGAGGTGACAAATACTTGTTTTAAATAGTCCTAAGCAAGCAGGTGTTTTCAGACAAGACTGGTTTTATTAGACAGCTTTAAACTGTATGTGGGTTTGTGCTGTTATGTTTAAAAACTTCACACACTACTTGGTTTAAAAAGTAACACTTACTCTACTATTTCCTGCTTAGCTGTCTTTCTAATCATCTTTACTCTCTATCTCTTATGTAAAAATAAACACAGATTCTCCCTCCTGTGCCCTGATGTCTGCAGCAAAAAAAGACAGCCACATCCCAGCTGAGACGAGAGGCTCCTCTGCTAGCCAGCTTTCCTTGTAGAAGTCAACATGCCAGAAAGTTTGAAGGTAGAGCCAAATAGAAAAGGTCTGGTTTGGCTGGTATGACTAGAAAGCACGCCAAGTCATTGAGGTGACTGTATACATATAGAAAAATAAATACATAAAATGATATATAGGGTCACTTTGACCACTGGAAAGCCATGCCAAAATATTGTCACTGTCTTGGCTCTGCCATTTTAATGGGTTTTGTAGCCCAGCCAAAACCAGGCACTCTATTAGCAGCTTCGTTCACTTGCTCTTCTCTGTGCAGGCCGCGCAAAGAGCCACTCAAACTCCCAGCTGCTCAGCCTAGCAGGAGGTTTGCTCTTTCTGTTTTGAACTCCTCTGCTTGCACTTTCTGGTTTTCCCATTTTTAAGGTAGCAATGAACCTCCTGATCCCTGGAAAACTCAGTAAGGGGTGCAGTTAGGAATGTCTCCAAGGTCAGCTGTGTCCTAGCACTTTCCCTTCAGCATCTCTATAAGATAGTCTCTGCCTGTGAGAAGACTTCAGATACTTTTTCCTGCTGGTTGAAAAGTCCCATGCAGATACCTGTATCTGCTTACCCTGCCTTTCCTCCTCTGCCCTTCGAGGAGGGAACATGCCAGGCACAGTGGTATTTCCCTTCTCAGAAGTTCCACCAGGCACCGGAATGATACCAGATAACATGGGAATGACACAATACGTGACACAATGCAGCAACAGAAACACCTCAACATTCTCATGGGACTTTTCGCACTAATCTGATGAATATTCTGCCAGATGACTTCTGCAAATGCAGTCAAGGTAGTAACCACCAGACCAGGGAAAACCAGCTGCTTCGTGCCTCACCCAAGATGCTCAGCTCTGCTAACAGGGATGGTTGAAGATATATGCCCCCATTTGTTGTCCAAAGAGGACTTTTACAAATTTTGCTGTAGCATATTATGCCTCTGACTAGCTGTAAAAACAGAAAAAATATCTCAGCTTCTGACCATATGCAAATTTCCCAAGCCTATGATACACCGGTGAACTACTGCTGTATGAAACACAGGGAGAGGGATGTGTTCTCATGTAAAGCTTCACAGATATTAGTTTAGCAGGAAATAGAAACAAAGTAGTCCCCAATGGAAATCCTAATTTTCTCTGACGGTTCTCTCGAATGCACATCTGGCCTCCAAAAGCTGTGTTTCTGTGTTAAATAACTGGATGGGTGTACCTGTGTCTGTATTCAGCTATAAGTTTTTATGGGAAAGTCCTTATAAGATAGAAAAGCAGGCTATTATCAGAAATTAAGAAATAAAAACAAGAATGAATCCAAACATCCTTTTCTTTCATCTGCCACCTCTGAGAGCTGGAAGACCTTTCTTATGACTCTATGTTATGCAAGCACACATGCCCCTTCTACCTCTCTCTTTCTTTTGCACTTTCTCTCCCACCTTTTTATTTACTGCTCTGCATTAAATGTAGGTTGAGGACTTTAATCTTTAGGCTGCTGTGTGAATTGGGGTTTCTTCCCCTGGCTTTTTTGGGGAGTGTGTTAATGTGGTTGCTGTGTTTCAGAACATTTAGGAAGAGGGGCTTTTTGCATTATTGTCTCAATGCTGGGTACCTACACTCTGCCAAAGTTGTACCCTAGGTGACAATGTGCTTTTTTGGATATCAGAGAACTTTGTACTGGTACTTGGGGAACTCTTATTATGACTTTTAATGACAACCTCAGCCAAAGACATACACTTTTTCACTCATTGCAGTTCATTTCCATTCAAGTTATCATCCCACCCCAGTTTTATTATTTAGTTTTATTATTTAGTTTTATTATTTTTCTTGCTATATCTTCTTTCTTGCTTATACCAACAGCACAGAGAGAAGCATTGTCAGACTGATGGACTTCAGGGGCAGAAGGGGCTGCCATCTGACTTCTTTCCTAGCATACAGTTTTGAGGAATTAATTCCTGCTTCACGTCAAGTTGAATTGGAGCTTGACTTTTAGAACATCCAGTCTTAAGAAAAACATTGTTAGGATTGTCAAGGGTGAAGGTCCCATCAACATCTTTAAGAAACTTCTTTCATTGGAAAATTATCCTCACTATTGATGTTCTGAAATGCCTAATTATGCTTTTGACTATTTAGTTGTTCTTTTCATTATTTGAGTTGTTGTATCTCTGTAGTACTGGTAATTTTAGGTTTACATGCTTGAAAAAGGATTAATCTCATTTGGCTGTTTCCACCTAGGAGCCAGACTTCTAACCCAGACTGTCTCTATAGTCCTCCTGGTAGAGGACCAGTGTCTCCAAAGATCAACTCATCCCACCTACTCTACAGATGCATCTCAATATGAGAATGACTGCTTTCCACACGTCTGTACGATCCGCCAAACAAGGCTAAGTACTTAGATCTGAACTAGAAGAACAAAACTGCTGGACTGCATTCTAGATGATCCATAATCTTCATTAGCAAAAAATAAAGGAATATAAAATCAAGTTGCATAAGCATTGCCATTGAATGTGACTGCCCTCCTTTAGTACTCTTCAGCAGTCATTGACTTACTCTTGTTTCCACAATTCTATTATCTGCCTAAAACATATGTGAAGTTGGCTAGCCTTTATTTAGCCACATTTAACAAGTCATTACCTTCAGTTTTTTAAAGCGATGGCAGAATAATAAGGGGTTTTTCAGTCTTCTTGAACATCCCTCGGTATTTCAGAACTGTGAAGCATTACCAGTGGCTCAAGGAGTGCCCTAGACTGCCTTTTTGAAAGCCCGGTTTGCAAGCTGCCCGTATCTTTAGTTTTAATATCTTATGCTTTGTTTGCGAAAAGGTATGGTGTTTAGCAACTGCATCCGAACATCCTCCTTAGTGTCTGTTTGGAGTGAACAGACATGATCCGTCAATGTTAACTGGCTTTTCCCCAGCTGCAAAAGAG
Organism: Falco rusticolus; assembly: GCF_015220075.1. NCBI lineage: Eukaryota > Metazoa > Chordata > Aves > Falconiformes > Falconidae > Falco > Falco rusticolus. The sequence continues at coordinate 30,037,563 of NC_051189.1, forward strand.
TAATTTATTGACTATCATAGCTGGACTACCGCAGGAGCATGCGCTGCACGTGCTGTGAAGGCAGCCTGCAGGACGAGCTGTGCGGGCATACTGCGAGCAAAGCTACATATGGCAAGGCGCAGGAGGAACCCGTGACCACGCACATGAAAAATGGTGGTAAACCACGATACAAAACACTCTTCAGAAAGTCTACTTCCAACTCTTAATCGGGTCTGACATTTTTATGCATAAGCAGTTATGGGTAGCATTCACAAGTAAAATAGTTCTTCATTCTCTTCAGGGGATCATTTTGGAAAACCACTTCCATAGCTTAAAAAATCTATGGTTATCCAAAGGCCAGTGAAAACACTCTCTGCTGAAAACCTTGAAAGATAGGGAGAGGTGCGGCAGGCCTCTGCCACAGGCCTTGCTGCCCATCCGAGGGGCGGCCGCATGCTGCCCGCAGGCCTGCACAGCCCCCGCGCCCGCCCCACAGCCCCCCACAGCCACCTCAAAGCCCCCACAGCCACCCCACAGCCCCCACAACCACCCCACAGCCCCCACAGCCCCCACAGCCCCCCCACAGCCCCCACAGCCCCCACAGCCCCCACAGCCCCCGTGGCCATCCCCTGCCCTTCACCGCTGCCAAGCACCCAGGTCGGTGGGTTTAGGTTTGCCACCCCCAGCCTGCGGCCATTCGTGCCTGGTCACAGGCTCCTGGTCTGGTTTTATGTGAAAATAACCAAAGTGGCAATTGGGTTTTGTTGGAGCAAAGTAAGATCAGGGTAGTTCGTGTCGGAGCTTTATTTTGTGTTAACAGATAACAGAAAAAATCCTTCAATCCAAACTTCAATCCAAAACAGAAACAAAATAACCACGTTGTGGTGAGCGGCCAAACGCAGAAGCGAGCGAGTGCGCAAACGGGCCAGCGCCGCCAGCCCGCTGCCCGCCGAGCGCCCGGCCCCGCCGCCCCGCCAGCCGCCGCCCGGGCCTGCCGCGCCGCCCCGCAGCCATCTTGCGCACACGGCGAGGGACACCTAGCGGGGTGCCCGGGCTGCTGCCGCCCCGGCGCGGCCTGCCCGGCCCGGCCGACACCCGGCCCGGCCGACACCCGGCCCGGCGGCGCTTTCCCCCGGCGCGGCCAGACCCCCTGCCCAGCCGCCTCAGCACCAGGGCAGGCCGGCGTGTGGCCTCGGCTCGGCGGGGCCCGTAGCCGGGCAGGGCGGGCCGGTGCGGAGCTGGGGACCGGGCGTGCTGCGGCGCTGCTGGGGCAGGGGTTGAGGCCCTGGGGCCGGGTTGAGGCCCCGGGGCCTGGCATGGCGCCCTGGGCAGGGCAGGGGGAGCCCCGGCGGGTGGGCAGGGGCGGGCAGGGCCGTGGGTGCCCTCAGGGCCCTGACAGGAGGGTCCTGAAGTAAGCTACCGATTCATTATCTGAGCATCAGCTGTTTTAATGCTGTGCTTATTCAATGTGTAAGAATGTCTGAAAACCACAGCGGCTTCTGCAGGTGACCGCCAGCTTTCCCTGTAAGCTGAGAATGCCATCGTAAACACGGGGCAGCCCATTGGTAACTGAACAAAGCCTGCGCTCTCCCCAGCAGCCCTGACAAACTGTGAAGGCTTCTGAGGGCACCCGATGCGAAAGCAGGTTGGCATCCCTCACCAGGACTGCGGTGAGCGGGGAGGGAAAGCACACCTCAAAATGGAAGCATCTCCCACCCCTCCATGCAAGGTGGTGCTTTCTCTCTATTCCCAAATATTCCTTCCTGTAGGGAATAGTCCCTGTTGCCTTTGAGATGACGTGTTTCTCAGCATTGGCCACAACTGAATTCTCTCCAGCAAAGCTGCATCTTGTTTTATCACAGAATCATAGAACGGTTTGGGTTGGAAAGGACCCAAAAGAGCATCTCACTCCGACACCCTACCATGGGCAGGGACACCTTCCACCAGACCAGGCTGCTCAAAGCCCCTTCCAGCCTGGCTTTGAGCACTTCCAGTGATGGGGCATCCATAACTTCTCTGGGCAACCTGTTCCAGGCCTCACAGTACAGAATTTCTTCCTAATATCTAATCAGAATCTACCTTCTTTTTAGTTTGAATATTTTAAACAGTTAAATAGTTTAAAACTATTACCCTTATCCTATCACTACAGGCCCTACTAAAAAGCCTGTCCCCGTACATTATGGTATGTCCATCAGCAATAATAGTTCATTCTTTAATGGAGTATTTGTTATTTGATTTGCTATTACAGTACAGCAGCAGTTGCTCCATTGTCATAGCAAATGTTTTATTTCTTTCTCTCCACAAGCACTTACCTGGTTCCTCATTCCTATAGTTTCTGAGTGCTTCATATTCTTTTACCTTCTCTTTTCATTCTTGCAAGGTAACGAATCTCTTTCTTCCTAACCTGTATCCAGAAAAAATCATTTGGCTCAGAGCTGATATCTGAAGCTGTGGGCTGACAGTATAGGTTTTACATTTCCAGATGACTGGTAGACCCATCAACAGAGGTGGTAAACAGAACCCTAAAACTCTTTAATAGTTTATAGCCAAAATACAGGAAAACTGAGAGAAATTAAACATATTGTAGTTTAATGAGCAAGGCCAACAACTAAACTGAGCAGGACCATAGATTCTAAAAAAACATTTGAACATATTGACTGCATAGTCCTTAAATTATCACAATGTGATACTTCAAGCAGGTTTTTTTTCATGTTGGAGAAGAAAGAAAACAAAAAGTAATGTAATATTCTTTTTTAAGAGGTCAGTCAGAAAAAGTTGCCTACTGTAGGATCCAGCTTCTCTGACTGCCTAGAAACTCAACATCCAACCTATACCAATACAGAGTGATGGTCACCTTCCAAGGGCAACTTTTCCTAAAATGCCTATGACAGCTTAAATGAATCAACCTGGAGACAGTCAATTCCCTTCACTGAGGCCAAGCAACTAGATTAGACGCTTGACTTCGAGATGTCAATAATTAGGTGGTATAAGTGTATCCCAGTGCCTAAGAAACTGTTACACTGAGTGAATATCAATATCGTTAGCAGGAAAGTCATACAAATCTTCATGCTTCTCCCCATGAGGGACATGGAGAACCCAACCTTTCTCATAAGACTTGGAAAATCAATAGAGGGAGCTCCCTACACACTCTCCATCCAAGGCAAGACCCGATACTGCTTCATCTACCCTAGACAGCAGGTCTCCTCAAACCTGCTTCTGTAAACTATTGCATATGCACAGAGGACTGGTGGAATAAAGGACTTTAAGAGAAAGTAAATCATCCCACCACTTTTTCTGGGAGACAGGGAAAGGATATGGAAAGAATATGCAGTGAACTCTGGAGCTGGGCTTAGTGATCTCCACTACAAACCTCATCACGAAAGCTCTTCTAGGCTTTACAGCAGGGTTGAAGTGTACTGACTAGCCCTCCATTCCCTTCAGGACCTCACAATCAGGAAACTCAACGGAGTCCATCTGCACTGAGGTGTACATGCGTTTGGGATATTTGGACAATCAGCTCATTTTTAGCAGGCTACATCAAGTTTTCACACTGCTAGAGGTACTTGTCTGCTACACCTTCAAAGACTTTGATGGAAATGTGTAAGACTTGTGCAAGATCAGTGGGAGGCTTGAGAAGTATCTTCATTCATAGCTTGTGAACAGAAGGAAATTATTTTCACAAAGATATGCTAAGTCTTGCTTGGCTGCCAGAATAGGGAATTATACAGAAGACAGTCCAGAAACACTTTTGACAGGGTGAAGTTTGTCCACTGAAAGACAGGGGAGGGATTTCCCACATTGAAAACAACATCTGCAAGGGCTGCTTGGAATAAGTTACCATATCCCTTGGTTCCTAACACTGAGATCAGGAGAAGATAGATAGGTGTGTAGGAAAAAAAAAAAAAAAAAAAGTGATTCTGAGTGCTTAGAAGGCAGCAGGATGGGTTTTGAACACCTGTGGTCTTCCAGGGCCCCTCAGAGTGTGAGGACTGAGATTTGTTAGGTCAGAAGGTAGTGCTGGAGACACCAGTCATGTTTTAGGAGACGTAAATCCTCAGCACTCCTCTACATAAGACAAACAGAAGACTTCATGGACTGTTCATTCAGCCAAAGTCTGGTAGAGGGGCTTCCTTTCATTTCAACACTAATAAAATCTTCTGTCGTTCCTTACAAAATCCTCTTTGAGAGGAAATTATCATTAAGGCAAAATCCCATAAATTTGACTCACTTTGTTGCCTAAGACCTCTGGAGTTTTGAAAAAGAAATCTAGACCCTTGAACTGCAAATACAGTTTTCCCCACTGCACCAGAATGTCCCACACTGCCTGACACAGAAGATTCAACAGAGTCAGCACGAAGCTATTTTGTTTCCATCTTATGGGGGTGGGGACAGGCCAGTGTCACCTGAGGCTCTGCTGAAGACATAGATACAAGAATCCTGAGAAAAATCAGTCTGTCCTGTTAACCTCCCTGTCCTACAGACTTACATGTTTCCAGTATCAGTCCAGAAGCATTTTCTGGAATAGTGGTTGGTCTGTGTTAGAGCTCCCTTCACCACCACGATATACAGGAGAGATATTACAGCTTCCTCTCTGTGGGAGAACAACAAGGTCTGAGAACCTTAACAGCATGTCCTACATTTTTAACTCATGACCTCTATTGCTTGTTTGTTTTTTATTCCAAATTGAAAGTACTTGACAGCTATTCTGATCTCAGGCTACTGATAATGTGTCTGCAGCTGAAATGTCACCCATTTTAAGGGGGGGGGGTGTAGATATCAAAAGCAAAACAATCACTTCTCTCTTTGACTTGATCTCTGGGGCATCTGACCCAGATTTAGCATTATCTGAAGTATTCAGCGAGTGCTTCCACAGATGTGCAGCTCCTTTTGAAGAACTGTCTCAAGCGTCATTTTAAGCCTTGGGTATAAAATAAACTTCAAATCTGTTACAGCTTGAACAAAAAGCAAAGCTGGCAGTCATTCTTTCCTTTAAAGACCTCTGTTTACTGTAGAGAGTTTTAGCCATGTTTTAATTTCAGAATTTTTTAAATATGTATTTTCTGAGAAATAAACATAGATGACTTAACTGTAAATTAAACCTGAGTCCCCTGGCTGCTAGCCCAGGCATCCACTGAGAAGGCCAACTGTCTTGCAAGTTCAGCTGCATCTCCCTGGCTGCCCTATAGCAGCTCTGTTTATGTTCCTCTTATGCATGTGTTCACTGTTACAGGGATCAGCAAACCAGAGCTTACCCTGTTAGACTTTCTGCTCCCAGGGAGTCTCATATGGCTGCTGGCCTTCATGATTACGTCCACACAGGTACAGTACAGAAAACGCTTCTCTTAGTGTAGAAAAACCCATGCATCAGTACTGAGCATCAGCACTGAGGCTAGTAGTTAGATACTCAGTAGTTGCTTTATGTCCTGGAACAGCAAAAGAAGAATCTGAAATGAAATCAGCTAGTAAAGCTGTGAGAGTGGCTGGAGAGGGAGTGATGTGCGTGAGATGGGTGACAGCAGAGAGGGAGCAGCACAAATGCTGTGGGTAAGGTAGGGGGTAAAAGAGAAAGCCACAGCCAGCCCTCTTTGGCAATGACCTGGCTGGTTTGCTGCAGGTACGGCCATGCATTGTGCATGCTGGTCCTTCCTGGGGATACACTCCTAAACTCCATACCTCTAGTTTCTAGTCACTGCACAGACAAATCCGTTATGCAGATACCTCTGGTGACTCTGAATCCTTTTACTGCCAGGACTACATTGTCTGAAAACTGTGAAATTGCTATTAGCAGGAGCAAGCTTTTGGAGAAACACTGTGTATAAACACCACAGTGGATCTGCAGGCAGATCTGCATCCTAAGGCATTCCTCCTTGCCAGTGACAAACACAATAGCACACTCTTAAAGATTTTTTTTCACCTAAAATAAACGTGGTAGATGAACAGTATAAATTTCAGCAGCACAGAAAATAGCTAGATGAGTCAACAAAAACTGTGCTGCTTCTTTGAAACAGCAGATTATTACATATCTGTCAGAACGTGGCAAATGGAAAGGATTTGAGTGCATTCCCACTTGATCCAGATCTGGCAGAAGCTTTTAACCATCGCTGATGAGACTGAGTTGGCTGTAATAAGCATGCAAATGATAAACCAGAGTACACTAAGCCAGCAATTATGTTGTTTATAGTAACGATTAATGGAGATTTACAGTAACACTAACACACATCCATAAGCTCTGTGAATTACTAACCAGCAAGGGAGGAGATGCAGCCCTCACGAATCCACGTGGCGCAGTGCAAATGACCTGGCTACTCCCATGAAGAAAGCTCAGTGAGAACTGCTGTGAAGGGTGGAGTATTTGGCTAAATTTCAGCAGAAGTCTCTTCCTCCACCAACAGGTATCAGAAGTTAGTAAGCCAAGGGGAAGTGCTTTGAGTAAGCATAGGCACTCACATCATTTGGTGTGGCGTGCAGTATTTTGGATGCTTCTTTTACATCAGAAGGACAGTCATGGGCTACAGAAAAGAAGCTGGACCATTGTCTGCTGTGTCTGTACTATCCCAGTCATTTTATTTGCAATGCCTAGAGCCACCTGCAGAACCAAATTCCTGAGCTGATCTACCTGCAAATAAATTTGATTTTTTATTTAGCTTTCACACCTGACAAAAATTAAACTCCATGTACTGATACCCCATCCAATGCAGAGACCAGCTTCAGCTATTAACACGTGCAAATAATTGACAGACACAAAATTCAATGCCACCAAAGTATATTACAACTCTGACAAGAAACCATGTCAATAAAATTTTGCTGTACCAAAGACTTCGTGCAGAGAATAAGTATCTGACCTACTATGACAGAAAGATGACAGAAATCATGTTTGTCACTGTGGTGAGAAACACCTGTAGGACAAAAGCTTAAGAAATAACTGGATCCAGTTTAGAAATGGGTTTCACCAATAATTGTAGGAAAGAACAAGGCTTTTCATACTATTTTCATACATTTCCGTACTATTTTCCTACTGCATGACCTTAAGGAGGCCAGATGAAGCCATGGTGACAGACATATCCAGTAACTATGTCGCCATTAAACAAGTATTTATTCTGACGGACAAAGATTGTTTTATAGTTTTGCTGTACGGAGCGTGTCTCACCAAGTGATGCTGCTGGCAGGCAGCAGAGACCTCATGGCACATATTATACATAATAATTTACTGTTTTAAATGTTTGCCCTAAAGCATTTGTATCAGCCGCCACATAATTTTTCTGAAAATGATGTCCATGAGTTTCAATAACTAGCCTAGTTGCCCATTGTGGTCTGAATGATGTTACTGTACTCAAAAAGACTTCCAAAGTACATGAAAAAGCCTTCTCTACAGCATCAACACAACAGGACTGAAACTGAACTTTGACTAATACCACTTTCTGTGCATAAAATTGGCTTTTATTGGGCAAGAAACTTCTCCCATTTGAATGAAATTTGACTCCGCCTTTATAAAAGCCACATCCCTGAAAATATTGCAAACACTGTGTTTGTTCTTTAGAAATAAATGATGGTATGCAAAGCTTATCCTGATCTTTGCTTCAGCTGTAAAACTACTAAAAATATTACTTTGAGGAACCCCAAAGTTGTCCTAGATGGATGCTGCAAAAATATTTGAAACTATGAGGATCATGGATAGCTCACAACTTAGGCTGTTTGATCCTGGATTATCTACAATTTATTGATGTCTTAGATGATGGAACTAAACTGGATATGCTTAACTTCATCGGGACAGCATGGAGAAAAACACTGTATTTGCTCAAGAACATTCACAGGAGAAAAGAGTGAGCAGTGTCTTGAAGAGAAAGCTTATTCTTAGCCTGGCATTAGAAAGCCGTAGAGCTGTGGGACTTACGCTGCACACAGACCACAGCCCTTTGACCACACTGTGAACAACGAACATGTCCATTGAGTGCAGAACTGAATTGTCCAATGGTCAATGACACTATTTAATTTTTATGTATGAGACAGACCCAGATGAGATGTGAAAGCTGGCTGCTTGTCTGGGCTGCTCCTATTCTTTGCCACCTATGCTGATGGATGATGACAGTGCACTTATTGCAGAAGCATACAGACTGGCTACAGCTGGAGGAAAGCAATGTAAAGAGCTTTGCTTAGCATGTGAGATTCAATAAAAACAATGTAGTTTTCTGACACCAAGGTGGCTTAACAGTTCCAAGGCTTGAGCCAGCTCCACTGTCACACTGCTGTAGATTCCAGAGTAAATTGCCTCTACAGGACAAATGTGTTATACCAGCTATGTATCAACTTCTTATTCGGGGGAATCTATTGGAAAGCATGCCCACATGGCTCATGATGATTTCAAGGGGTTATCAGTACAAAAAAGTGTTAATCCAATCTGTGCTGATGTCCAGGACTGGATTCTCAACTAAAAGCTCCTTTGAAAGCTTGTGTTACTTGCCAGTCCCATGACAAGGCAGTAGCTGTTTATGTATCTCTTCAATCTGTTCCTCTACCCGAATAGTGGGGTAAAAAACACTATTAACTTCACAACCCTCTAAGATCATGTACCATTTAATTGTCACTCTGCTATCTTTATAATTTCATGCAACAGATAGAAGCATTTCTATATACATTTACATGTATTTGTATAGGTGTATATTTACACATGCATACGCATGTATAAATATATGCATGATGTTCATCTTCTCATCAGAAAAAACCACAAATAATTCATATCAGCCAATAAATTCCCTCTTGTTATAATTTTACATTTTTGAGGAAGAAAAGCATCATGTACAAAGATCATCCAATAATTACCTGTAGTCCAATGGAAAAAGCAAACATTGCAAAGGGCCTTTGAAAAGGTGTTGCAGACTGTTCCCTTGGAAGAGATGGTTTGAGGACCCCTTGTTACAGGTACACTACAAACATACCAAGCTGCACACCATGTAACAACTTCAAATTTCTACATGGTAGGGCAGGTGCATCATAAGCTACATGTTGCTAATGCAGAGGCTTAAACCCAAAGCAACATCACATTCAGGTAACAGTCAAATAGGAGCAGCAAAAATCAAAACATACCCACTAATGTGTTCAGGAGTTTTTATTTAATACAGTTCACTTGCAATAATCCAATGAAAAGTAGAAGAAAATCTTCCTGTTTCATCTCATTTTGCTCCTCATGTTTCTCATTTTGCACCTTGCCACAGATAGCATCAAAATGTTTTCTTCTCCTATGTAGTGTAGATACCTTCTTATTTTGCTTCAGCCTCTCCAATACTAAATGCGTGCAGGAATTCAAAACAGCTTAGCATCCTACAAAATCTCAACAATCACTCGCATGGATGGGAAACTAAGAAAGTTCTGGAAAGAGATGATGTGTCAATTATTTTTGACTACATCAGTTTGTCTTTTTGTTCCTAGGTTATTAACAGCCTCGTAACTGATGATTAAGTCACTAAACACTGCAATAACAGAAATATCTTGCAGTGGAATCAGGTTTTCTTCCAAGAAAAGGAAGGAGCACTGTTGCCTGACTGGCAATGCCAAACAACAGAAAGTGCCCATCAGCTGTTCCCAAAAAGAAGAGCTGGGACCCTTTGCTGCGTTGTCTTCTCCTTGTGCATTCTTTGCAGGCCTCAGGCTGACACGGGCACTGCTAGACTGTCCTGTCTTTGGATCCCATCGTGATGGTCAGTTATCTTCTCACTAGAGAGCCTTCTCAGAACCCTGCAGGTTGCACAGAAGTCCTGAAGGTGACCCAAGCTCAAACAGAGACAACATTGCTTCTGATGAAGCAGTACTTTTTTTTTTTTTTTTTTTCTTTACCTAAGTGGCTGAATCCTGACCACCTCATTACATAAAATAAAATGTCACATTGAAAGCTGGCACCCTGCGGGTCATCTATTCCTAGAAAACCACAACTGAAGAAAAAAAAAACCCAACAAAAGAGTCCTAAAGAAGAAAATAAAAATAGAGAAAGCTATCAAGATATCCTACACAACATTCTGAATATTTACATAACAGATTGATAAGAAAGGCAATATACAATGAACTCCCACAGGTCTCTGAAGAGCTGAACTCTCAGTGATGATGAGAAGGAGCCAGAAAGATGTTGAGATGGCTCCAATCTTTATATCCCTGGTTGGGAGAACAAGGACGTCATGAGAATGTGCCCCAACAGGGACAGCAACCCAGGAGTTGCTAGAGCAGGGGAACTGTGTGTGGCTTTGTCACTAATCAGGTAAAAAATAGTGTTCAACCAGAATAAATAAAAACATTGGGTTTCTGTTTAGCAATAGCAATTTTTCAAGCTAGGTGACTGGACAAAGATTTTTACCTCCAGTGCTGCTGTGTAGACAAGGGTCTGCTGTTCCGTGGGGCTGTGTACCAGGCAGGTCGTTCCTGGCAGCAGTAAACAGCAAGTGCCTTGGACCCATGGGTAGTTGCAACCTGCAGTGATGGCACTGGTGATACCTTTAACTGTGCAAGATGTAGGTGACAGAAACTGAGGTTGTGGTTAATGCTGTGGGATCCAAGAGACATGTCCAGCTCTCAGCATTGCCACTTAATGTGGTTTGATCTCTGCATTGCATGTTGCAACCTTTTTCCTATTCACCCACCTCGCCTATTTAGTCTATGGCAGGAACTGCTGTTGCTAGTGCCATGCCCAGTGCTATTCCACTGTTGCCTAGGGCCTCTAATAACAGAAAATAATACCAATCATAATCTTAGAAACCAGAGTTTGGAAAACAAATGGATTTCCAGAGGTGCTTTGGTCAGCTTTTTACTTTCTCTGCGCATGCAGCTCCCTCAGTGCTGGCACCAATTCCATATTTGCCCTGGTTGGTAAGAGACAGAACTTTGTGTATAAAAAAGGACTTTTTTGCGTAACTTTTTTTTTTTTCTATAAGTGAAGTTTAAAAGACTTTAAAAACCATCAGAGGGGAAAAAAATGAAAGAAAGAAGAAGAACTTAGTCACCAGGATATGAAAAACTGCTTTTTCTAGACATCCTGGTTGACTTCCAAGCTGCATCTGACAGCTGGAGAAGTGCAGACCATCATGGCTCTTTTTCCATTTCCAATCCTTTTCCTGAAGCCCTTCATTTCTGTAAAACATTCCCTCTCAGCGTCCCCCACACTTCATCCCACTCATGACTGGCTTAAGTGATGCATCCAAAAGATGTGAGCTGTGTGAAACACAGCTTTGTACAAGTCTGACGCCAGGGACAGATGGAGGGACTCAGACAGCCCTTTTTTTTCTGCAGGTGTGGTAATTTGGGAAACTCACAGATGCTGAATCTGTCACACCAGATCCATTAGTCTCTGCAAAAAGTACTGAGTATGCTCATGTGTGCACATGGTCATATAGAAACATATGCACATACAGGAGAAAAATCAGGAAAAACTGTAGAGCTTTCCTTTCCGTTAACCTGATCTTTCAGCTATACCTTAATAACCCGAGAGAAGTGGATACACTACAGCTTATAGAAAAACTAGCTTTGAGTGAGGGATTTATTTTCCTTTTCAAACCAACAAGCATATTTTTTATTAACTCATCCTGTATGTTCTAGCTTAAGCAGTAGCCTGTACCATGTCAGGCTTTACTGGAGACCTCCTCTTGGTGTAAGAATTGCTATACTCCATCAAGCCACAGTCTGCTTAGTCTAATAACTTGCTTTCGAGGCTTGCCTAGGTGTTTCAAAGGAAATTCCTGAAAATCCCAGTGGTATTCAAATTATGGAATAATCTGTTTCTAAGATGCCACTATCTTTTTAGCAGTTGGCTTATGTCCTTATTCTTTCTGTTTTCTGTTTTCAAAATTTGTGTCAGTAAACAAGGTCAAATCCTCATTAGTTATCTAAAGAGAGCATTGCTCCACCAATTCAAGTTGAGATGCATCATTTCATACCACATGAAGATGTGTTTCCCTCTCCTTATTGTGCCCATCATTGCTGTGGTATCAAAGCATTCTCTTTTGGAACATTTTTTTTTTTGTTAGTTTTTGACACTGCTAGTTTAGTAAAGGACTTCATAGATCTGTCTGCTAGGGTCTAATTTATGAATTATCAAAGTTAATTTTAAAAGCATTGAAAGTCCTGTAAGTGGATCATGTACCCCTTCCCAAGAGCTGCCTTGCATGGCGCCTGGTAGGCAGCGTGACCCTGCTCACATTCGAGACCTCCCCTCACTGTTCACCTCTTTCTGCAGGATCCTCAGTGATGATATTCTACAGCATGGGTCGCACCCGTTTCTCTTTCAGCTGTCTAAAAGCAGTCATTTTTCCCGTTTTCTTCCATTTCTTTCTCTTGGCCCGTTTCTAATAATTGACAGCGCTTTTCTTCTTGTCCTGTCACTGCTTCTTTAATAGCCTCTTGTAAGGGATTTTGTAACAGACTTTTTGAAAGCTTTGGTGATCTTATGAACAGAGGGTATGACATAATTTCAGAGTCCCTGTCTCCCTGCAAAATGTGCAGAGGTAAGAAGGGTGGAGGGGACTGAACAGCCATTGTGTGCATGCTGGCTGGCATGTCCTTCTCCATCTGATGGTGCTTTCCATGGAAATTGTGGCTGCATTCACTTTGGCTAAGTTTTGAGGGCTGTTTTTGGAAGGTTTAAAAACCTCCTGGGAATGACTTTTTATTCACGTAAAAGGTCTTGACTTTAATTTATTAAAGAAATAAAAATATGTCCCCTCTGCTCAACTTTAGTGGGCTTACATAGAGTATAAAGAAGAGGAGTAGCTGGAGCGGAAGCCAGATGGGTATGCATCCTTGGTTTGGTGGAGTGAGAACAAGGACAGGATCAAACAGCCTGAGAGGAGATAAGAGCTGATCCTACCTATGGCCAAAGGTTTGTCAGCCAGTGATGACAGCTTGGGGCAATGAATAAAAGTCCTTTGGCTGTTCCACAGTACTTCCCTCCAGGTTAGGGAAGATTAGGGAAGAGGTCAGGAAAAGAGAAGGTTTGGGGGAGAGGTGGGCAGAGAACCAAAGAGGGGAGTTGTGGAGTGTTTCCAAGCACACAAATACAGTGAAGGCAAGTCTTGGGGACCTTTAGACAGTAGAGTGACTATAATCTGTCAACACTCTGTAGTACAGAACATAGACTATTCTGCTGCTACTGTGTAACTCAGGGTGGATGGGTTGTCCAGTGTTTTAAGTCTCCTCTATCCAGCCATACTAGGTTATGTGGATCCATGAACAGAGAGAGAACTAAAGGCATAATTTTGGAGAAAATCAAGCCTTGTTGGCTTTTTGCAAGTGAGCAACCTGTACATTCAAAAAGCAGGCATTTGAGATCATGTCAAATTTTGTTTTGATTCATTGTGGGGTAAACTTGCCGCTGTTTGGGTTAGATGAAATTGATTCTAGGGGTTGCATAAATTGGAAGCTTTTAAAATTTGGGACAGATGGGCTTCCCAGAAACTAACAAATGGCTATAGAATTTGCAATATTGTTATATTTAAATGGTCTTTAGTGAACAGGCTCCAAACCCGGGCACATCTTCTCCAAACCATCCTTTCCTTTTCTTGTCTTGGAATTCACCCTCACTTGAAGGTATCTTCTGTGGACATCCAGGGACTTTCACTTACTGCTCTAGCTTCTTGCAGCAGAAGCCTTTGGTCACGGATGTTGCCATATCTTTTTCAGTACACTCAATTGTTGGCATGTAGGAACTGATGCTGCCTTAGGGGGCTTGGGAAACTTTTGAGGAATTAGAAGCCCTTTGGCCGCAGGTCAGAAGGCAGAGTGCAGTAGCTAGACAAAGTGGGATTATCTGGGTCTTATCCAAAAGGTGCGTGTCTGAGTACAGTATTAACAAGACAGTCAAGAAATGCTATTGCCACTGTTTTCCAATTTAACAGATTAGGTGGAGAAAAAACAGGATCAATGGAACTGAAGGATTCAACTGCTAAGACACATTAGCAGCAAAGTCTTTTTTCACTTACTATTTGAACAGCAGACTTCTGTCCCCAGCACTGTCAATCTGGTACTTTTCATGAATCATAAAATCCTTTTTTTTTTAAAAAAAAAAAACTGTACAAGAAAAAGAAATTGACATTACACTAACAACTACTCCAATAATGTCCCATAAAATGGATAGGCACCTCCTGTAATAAACCTTAATTCAGAAGTTGTTACCAAAATAGATGCAGTAAGTCATATTTGATACAAAAAAACGTGCTCTCCTTTCTATCTAAACGGCCTTTTTCTGTGTTGTGGTATTTCCTGACGACTGCACCATTTGGCTGATTGCGAGAGCAGAACAATTCAGTGTAGCTGTGAGAGCTCAGAAGTGGGCTCTCTCTTCTGTCAACAGGCCACTTGAAGGGTTTGCCAGAGAGATAAGCTGCAGGCTGCACTTTTGCCTGAGGATACCAGCACATATGCCAGCTGAGCCAACAGCAAACTTCAGGATTAAGCTAGGGAAAAAACTGAAATATAAATAGATGGGGATTTTGAACCAAATGATACATTTGTTGAATGCAACCTTTCTTTTTCCTCTTGACAGTTGCTAATTTATAGCACTCCACTAATTGGTTCCTCTTTCAGATTCCTCGTTTTCCTCCTGTTTCCCTTTCTGTCCAGCAAGTGTTGCTATCCCCAAAATTTCCAACACTGCCTTTATGGCAGTAACTCCCACCACAGGTGCAGATCTCACCTCTACCAGTGGCAGGTAGTGCAGACCTGAAAGGTATTGGTGCTGGTAGGGCAGGAAGGTATTATGAAATTATAGCTATACTAGTAACTTAAGCATGCCTAGGTTTAAATACCTAGACTGATGCACCAACTGGAACAGCACTCCCTGGCTCATGAAACCTCTTGACCAAGTCCAGGAGCTGTCTGGGACAATAGTTAAAATCATGCCTGAATTCATATAACTGTATAGGCGATCATAGTCATTGTCCAGAAGTGTTCCCACCATTTGATTTTCTAGTGCAGACTTAGCCCAGATGGCCTTTGTACTGCACAGCAGATACCAAAAGCGAATGAATTGGTGGTGCACCAGTCGTGTTGACATTGTCTGCTCTAATACTACCAGGATGATCACAGGCATATTTGAATTCTTGATGCTTTGGGGACATGGTACCAAAGTCTGTTAGCCAGAGCTCAGGTGAGCTGGATCCTACCAGCTCTTCTCCAAGGCAGGAGTGCAGCTGAGCTCTCTGAACCAGCATCACAGAAAAGAGATTAGATCGCTTTCTCCAGCTATGGAAATGGTCTCTCTTTTCCCATTATGAAAGTTATTGCCAAATCATCAGGGAGGTTATGTGACAACACCGGAACCAGAACAGTAGCTGTAGATAACTATGCCATGTTCTCATGAGGCTGAGGAAAGATGTATGGATTTTTCCAGCAAAAATGCGTTCAGGTGTACTGACCCAGAGGTTTGTGGCAGTTTTGGGAATGACACCAGCTGAGCACTTTTGCAGGGCAGTGCCATTTCCTTGGATACAGGCAGCACCAGCTGCAGACAAGGCCAGTGCACAGCAAAGCAAGGCAGGGCTGTGAGGAATCAGCAGGGAGGAAAAGAGGGGAAAAAGGCAGATAAAAAATGTATCAATATTAATTTATATTTAGAGATATATAAGAGCAGCTGTTAGACATACATAGGCTGTGCAGCAGACAAGATGATTAAAAGATAACAAAAGAATGAATTGGTGTAAAATTAGCCATGAATACACAAATTAGGGTAATGACAAGGTTTTAACTGTCAGATGGCAGTGAGGTTCTGGCATGCACTTCTAAAGAGCGCAAACTGCTTTAAAATGGAGCTGATTCAGACCGAGAAAGTGATTGCCTGATAGGACTGTGAGAGCAGGAATGCTGCTGCATTCCCTTGAGGCTGCAGGCCCTGGAATGGCTCTGTTTAAACACCAGGATATATGCAGTGATGTAGCTGAGCAAGACTACCTGAAGTCTCTCAGCTGAAGAAGTTGACAGTCAACTGCTTTGCAGAGACATCCTTTTCTCACAGGCCAGTTTCTGCTGGCTCAGGACATAAGCAAACATCGTTCATCAGATTCACCTTCTAATGGACTTATCATACATTATTCCCTACATCTATATGTAAGATACTTTGCTTAAACTGAAAAAAATTAAATGTGGTAAATTAATGGTTGAAGACACCATTATAATTTTATTTGATCAGTTCTTAAGCTGAAGGCAACTGACTGCCACGCTCTATTGGCACGTGGATACTATTCCCATGTGTACAACCATGACCAGCTTAGAGCCAGCCAGCTTCATTAAGCCACTCCTTAGTAACTCTAATCCTGGTGTTATATATTCCCTCTGGGACCAGCAGACAGAACCTGTCCTTTTCCCAGAAGGCCAGTATTTTCTCTCAACTGTTTTCATTTGCATTTTTTAAAGCTCGCATGGGGAAAGGTGAGATTAATGTGGACTAATTCTGTGGCACGCAACCATAAGCAGTCTTTGCTAAAGCTAATGGAAGTTGCTTGGGGTTGCAGATGCAGCAGTGCACAAGCAAGCCTGAACGTGGGCTGAAAAACAAGTATCCTAAGCGTTCTGCACTTGCCTGATCACAGAAATTCCCTCTGATCTTAAGGCCTTACCTAAGATCGGAAATGGTCACAAGTTTGTAGAAGCAATTTTTAAAAATATCTAAAAAGCTGCATTAGTACAATTCTGCCATTCATGCAATTGATTATTTTTTCCACCTGTTACGCACCTGTTTAACCTCAGCCGTGTCGTACTGCAGGTCTGTGTGTGTAATGTGGATGTAGAGCTGGCAGAATGCATTCTGGAGCTTCTAATGACTGGAGGCCCTCAGTCTCCTGAGACAACAGAGGATGGACCAAGAGACCTTTGGTGTAACCAAAGCATGCACCAATATTCCCACCCATGTGCTCAGGACACATCCCCTCTTTCAGAAACTGCTGCTGGATCACCCACTGTCTGGATCCGAGGAAGCCACTCTACCTTAGTGAAATCTCTGTTAGTCTTCCAGAAACAAATCACACCACAAACAGTAACATCTTTTAATGATTTGGAAGTTCTCATACCCTTACAAAAAGACCTGGTGAGTTGGTGTAATGCTCTCTGGAGTGAAGGAAAGGTGTGCTTTGTGAACTGTAATAAGCTGCAAACCCATTAAGAAAATTCAACTTCAGGAATGCAATTTATTAATCTCTTTCCATATGTTTGTCTTGAAAACATTGAAATGAGACCTCAGTTGACCTAGATTTAGGCCAACAGGGAGATAACGGCTTCAAAAAATACAGGGTTGCTAGTCTTGTGGGCACAAGAGTATTTCTGAGCAGGCTGTCAACAACTGGAGAACCTTACTAGAAAGCCAAGCCTGAGTGCGTGCTGTGAACAGCAGTGCTGCAGTAAAAACATGGAGTATTTTTTTGTGCATGCAGTGAATAATGTAAATTTATGCCACACCAAAACTCCAAATTAGACTTCGCATTGTCTGCAAAAACGCCTGTGAGTATAAGTGCTGTAAGCGAAACCTGGAGAGGAGGAAGCACTGCACAAACATGCAGCAGGAGTATGGATGCCTCACAATCACCTTTCCAGGCTGGTCCACAAGTCATCCCTTGGGTGTACTGCCCTCTTCCAGCATCCCCCACCCGGCCGTGGGAAGGATGCGAACAGGTCCCAGAAAAATATAGCACAGGGATGACTTCCCAGATGACTAACAAAATTTGGAAAGGAGAAGGAGGAATTGCAGTGTTCTGCATATTTTTCTTTCAAAACATTGTAAAATTAATACAAGTCCACATGACATACATGTCTTGGTATGTGTTTGTTTTCTTAACAACATGCTCCAGATAGCTGTGGCACTCCGTGCACATGTGGGGTAGTATTGTCATGGTAAATGCTGGGGTTTGAGGGTTGAAAAACAGGGTAAATCAGTGGCAAAAGTGCCCTTCACGCTCTCTGTAGCAGTGCTACACTGCACTCCCATCTCTGAGCCAGTTTCAAAGGGCTTACGTCTCTTTGGCACAATATGCCATTACTAAGGCAAGAGTGAGCACGTGGCATTTTTAATCTTTTCTGACTGGAAGTTATACTGTGGTTTGTGACAACATAGTGCAGTTTATCTTATTAAATAAATTTACCTTTCAGCAGAGATTCCTGGGACGGAGGCTTCCTACAGGTGCTTTATTTGCTGCAAATGCCGCGCAATGTTTCATTTCCTCTGAATTTTCTGCAGTGTTTTTTTGTCTCTTTAATAACATTCTCCATAGCAGATGGGTGGGGGTCTTTTTCTTTCTTGCTGCTTTTAACCAGCAATTTCATTCTGGTTGAAACTAGTTTGAGCAGGCAGGCAGAAATCTGGATTTCGGCAGACTGGTATTTGTGTGCAAAACCCAACAGTGTTGTCTGACCCATTCTGCATCACACCTGCAGAGGATCTGGCACATTTTTTCTGCAAGAAACATTGAATTTGCATTAGGAGAGACTAAACCATTTCACATAAGGCCCAGCATCACACACTCCATTTTACTGACAAGGAAATGGAGCACAAAAAAGAAAAAAGAAGTGATTTGTCCCCGTACAGGAAGAGAGACTCAGAAGGAAATTTTTTAAACATTTTTTTTTTATTTTTCACAAGGTGTTGTTTTATCAGCTTGACCCTCACCTAGTAATGGCAGCAAGGAAGCCATGATTTCAGGGGGATGGAAGATGGAGGATGGAGGTGAAAGCTTTGAGGACTTATCTCCTCCAAAAATGCCAAGATGGACATCCCCTGTTAGCGCAGGCCTATGTTTCCCTTTACTTGCATCTGACTGTGGTTGCTCATAAATCTCCTGATAAAATTTCAGAATTTTTGCAGAGAAATGTACAGTATTTTCCAGAGATTTAAATGACCCTCCTCATGTCTAGTGGAGTTAACTGAAACATGTAATGATGGTATTTTTTTCCCAGAAAATTCCGATTTTCCAGAAGTAGAACATTATACAGGAAAAGCTGCATTCAGAGAGATTTTTTTCAATATTTTCAAGAGCATTTTATGAAATTTTGAAATTATTAAAATTAAAAGTCTCAGGAGTTTTGATGTTCAAAATTCTGGTTCTTGAGCTCAGTGCTGCTTTGTTTCAAATCCAAAGCCTTTACTCAGGGTGGAAAAAATACTGCCACATCTGATAACCTGTTCCACACAATTTTCATGAGCATGAATTACACCATAAAGCACAGAAAAGGCAGAGCCTGCAAGCAAAATTCATCACTTCTCTGTGTCTTGGGTAGTCAGTTAAAGTGGTGCAAAGTGGGTCTCAAGCATTATTATTTGTTTATGAGCACCATTGTTCAGCAGAACACCATTATTTAAGTAAAAGTATGTTTTAAGGAACAGCCATACAGAGCTGGTTTTCTGGCATCTGGAAAAAATAAAGGAGCCTGATTCTAAGACATGTTTGTGACATTTGTAATGTAGATATGATGCTGTATGCATGCAGAGAACGTGCAGGTAATGATTTTTCCTTGTGAGCAGCTAAGGCATTTTTTTGTGATTTATGGCATTGCTTTTCTGCAAAGGTAAGGCAAAAAAAATTATGAGGGTCTAAGCAGAGGAGTAAATCTCCCAAAGGTGCTCTCTGCCTCTCAGTGCAGCCCAGCCTGAGTCCCACCGAGGCGGCTTTTCGGCCCGGAGCACAGTCAGATGCCGTTAATCCCCTACTCGTGGCAGTCCCGCTGCGCTGGCCACCCCGCTCCACCACCCCGAGCGGGACGGGGTTGGGGCCGCAGGAAGGGGCTGCAAGGAAAGCAGACCCATTTTCCAGCCGTGCTGTTGTCAGTCAGAGCAGGCAATTGTTAAAAACCAAAAATAAGCATTACAAGGGGCATGGAGGGTCACTGCACATGACAAGCTGAGGTAAGAACTGGACAAGTCTGGGAAGTACCCGTTTTTTTCCTGAATAACCCCACAATCATCTTGTCCACCCTGCTGGTATCTTTGCTTGCTGGGCAGCTTTAGTAGGCATTTACTGTTTCTGCCCTGAAGGCTGCTGACTAAAGTGGTGGTCCTGCTCTCCCTTCCTGCCCCACTCTCATCTCGCCTTGGCTTCTGCAACGAAACTCCTGGCTGCAAGAAGAGGCACCTGGGTGTGCATGTGTGCCTGTGTGCACACAAGTGCATGCTTTGCAGACAATGCAGCTCACATCGTTTTCCAGCACCTCCATCCAGCGCAAGCACAGCCGCAAGAACAGGCAGCCTGGGATAGAGACTGTGTCCCAAACTGACCAAATCTTGCTTTCCCTCTGGCTCTAGTCAGAACAAAGACCCAAGGAGGAAGCTCTCTCTCCTTTTCCCTCCCGCAGGCTGAGCCTGAACCAGAGCAGAGAGGAAAACCCAGGTGCAGTGCTCACCAGAGCGAGCATGCACCCAAAGGTAAAGCAGGAGTGCTGGGAAGGGGGCTTGCTGTGACTTTCACCATTGCCTCTGCCCACCCACCTCCCCACCTGCAGCACCTGTCTGAGCTCTGCCAGGCTGCCGGAGCTGCAGCCTCCCTAAAGCACCATGCTGGGCATGTGGTACCTGGCTGCTGCTGGTTGTAGGCACCCTTGGCCAAATGCACTACCTGACTTGTTCAGCGCATTTAGTATAAAAACTCATTTCTGTTCCTAACTGGTAGCAAATTTGACCAACAGCATGCTCAAGTCAAGGGTCTGTCCCCTGCTGTAAGCGATGAGCATGGGCTTCATCATGCCTACACATCTGTGAACATATTTTCAAGTGCTTACACATGTAGGTGCAATACAGCATCATAAAATGAAAGGAAAACACTCACGCGTTTTGTGAGAGTAGACAGACATAGGCATTATCAAATAATCTGGTTGCAGTTATAAATATATAATAATATTTAAATTCACAAATCTGACTGCTTATATTTAAAAGTCATTATTTACTTTGTACATGAAAGTGCTTTATGTCATACACACATAATAAAGAAATGGAAAGTCTGAATTGCTTTACAAACGTGGGACCTCATCACCTTCTAAGATTTAAGAAAGAACAAGTTCACATAGAAAATTTAAACTTGGGCTACCAGGGTGGATTAACAAGAAGACCTAGTGATTTGTACAAGAAAACTGAACTCCTTTTTTTTTTTAGCAGTACTCTTGTATAATGTGCTTT
This sequence comes from Falco rusticolus, assembly GCF_015220075.1. NCBI lineage: Eukaryota > Metazoa > Chordata > Aves > Falconiformes > Falconidae > Falco > Falco rusticolus. The sequence goes on from NC_051189.1 coordinate 30,058,660, forward strand.
AATTCAACAGAATTAAATTGTGCTTATCACTGGATTCTTTCAAGTGCAATTCAGAAGCATCTTGCAGTGGTAATTCTCAGTGTGAAAAGTTATCCTCAAGTTTACTAAAGATTCATGTTTCAAGGATACAATATACAAATGATACAAGTCAAAACATGATGCACCTAATCCATTGCTACTCATACTGATTAATACTTTCGAGCTTCAAGCATCATCAGTTATTTTTGAAGTCAATTACTTTTAACTTTTAGTATTTGCCTTAATACTCATCTCAGCCCCAAGGTGAATTTTACTGAGATAAATTTTGTAAATGAGCAGCTATTAACGTGTAAGTATCAGCATACCCTCATGTCACAGTAACAAGTGTAGTGACACCATGAGCAAAAGAAAGGTCAGAGAAAGAAGTATTTCTGTAGAAAATGCATCCATTGATGCTTTGGCTACGTGTGGATTTCTTCCTCTTGGCCACCTCTGCTTGTGAAATGTACAGGGATGTCCAGTGCTTGAAACCTTCACCTCTGTCAGATTTGGTTGCTCTACGTTCATGAGGGCTTGCAGCTAAAGGACTATATTCCCCTCAGTACCTAAAGAAACTAGACTAAAACTGGGATGAATGGGGGAAAAAAGAAAACAAGCAAATCCTGCTTTATAGCTCTAGCTTATCACTGCTTCTGCACATAACCTCTCCTGTGTTTACTAATGACCTCTCCTTCTCCCCAGGAAAGGGTGGTCTTTTAGTTAAAGTATGTGAGCAGCAAATCAGGACAGTCATCTTCTGGTTTCATCTTTGGCATGTTTGTTCCTTGGCTTTGAGAAAATTATGTCATTCCTACCTACCATGAACTTCTCAAATGCCAAAAAGGTTAATAACCTTGGGAGGGAGTGTGAGTATTCACCTCCCCTCACCAGGTGAGCAGCCCAGGTCCTCTGCAGCCGGTCAGTCAGAGGGATGCTCCATCCTCCTTACAAGCAAACTGGGAGCAGGAGCCCATCTTCACAGCCACTAATTGCCCTCACCTCTCTCTCCCCTGTGACCACAGAGAAACTGCAATCCCTTACAAAGGGCAGCTGGCTTTGGGTGCCCAAGGAGAACAGCATGCCCATCCTTCGTGTTCACAAGCAAAGCAAGATGTTTTCGTGTGTCATTGGAAAGAGATATATGCCTTGGGATTAATCATAGAGACTCGTTTTGACTTTTTTCAGATCAATACGCTAATGCAAAGTACTGTTTATATTCTAGCAGTCAGTTGTAATCACTCTCATATTAACAATTTTTTCCCTCATGAATAAATCCGTTTTACATATTTATGGGCCTTAGCACAAAGATGTGAATAACTGAAGTGTATATTGAAATGGTTTTGTAAGAAAAGGCTTTGATTTTGATACTACATATTTTTGCATATATTTGTTGTCCATTAGTTTGCAAATTGGATGCAATTTTGTAATTGGGTGTAATCATTGTATACATGCCCAGCCCCTTTATAGAACCTCCACTCAGTACTTAGAAAATCTACTGAAGCCTTGGGGTTTTACTTCTAAAGTTGACTTTAAACTTATCCCTTGCTCAGAAAGTCCTGAATGTTTCAGCAGCACCCAGTCTTTTTGTATTTCAAATATGAAGTGAAAGATCAGCTGCGTGGCACACTGTTAGCCAAGGAAAGAGGAATGAGATATCAGCTCTTTGGACTTGATGAGGAATATTGGTCTAGTTATTTCCATTTTGCAAACTTGCATGCTCCTTGGTTGCTGATCAACAAAATATACATGCAATTTTGAAACAGTTGTAAAGGGTAAGGCATGAAAAATTGTGGGGACAAGTGAGATACTATGGATTTCAACTTGTAATTGCTTTGTTTAACCTTTTGCAGTCCTGTAACTTGTCCCCCATATTCAAAAACATGATGTATTTCCTCCTATTTATTATTTGCACTGGGCTACTGAAGAAAAAAAAACAGTGAAGTACACCTCTGAGTCAAAATGGTCTCTGCCAGAAATAACAGCAAAGCTCTTTCACCAGTGCCTCATTAGTTTATGGAAAACAGGTCCCTAAGGAAATGGTGGGGTGTAAATAAATTTAAAACAGTTTAGCCTTGCAAGTAAGGGGGATGTCAGATTTTTAAAACAGTGGTGGCTCAATGATGTCTTAACACTGTATTGCACATATCATAAATTTCAGCTAGGTTCTCCAGGATGTTTATAAGCACCATAGAATGATACTATTACAGATGCATATATTTAACCTGTAAAGTGCGTGTGTGCTGTTTGTCATCTCTAAGTGGTATTTTTACTAGAGGCAGCAATCCCTGTTAGATATATTTGATAGAGGTGCAAAGGGATCTCTCTGCTCCTTGACACATCACCCCCACTCTGTTCTGCCAAACAAACTGGCTTGCTTTGTGTTTGTGTGACATCCGCAAAGACCACAGGGTCAGTGCAGAGTGCGCTGAATAAACATCTCTCTAGATGAGCAATGAAGTTCAAACTTCTGGACAAAGTCCTTCTGCTGGTAGAGACTCATGTGTAGGTAACTCATCGAGGTTTCTGAAGATGCCATACCTGGAATTAGGCTAGAAATAACATCCAGTTCCTCCACACCAGTTCCATGGATCTTGACTGCTGATCTAGCTCATGATGTGTTTTCCTACTTGGAAAGCTCCCCAACTTGGTTGCATCGCTTGGAAAGGGTACCAAGACGTCCTGTAGTGTCTCAGAAGGAAAGCTGCCAGCTCCAGCCTAAGCAGTGAGACTTAGTCTCATTTATCCAGGGGTCCTTACACAATTGGAGCGTGTCAACTTTCAGTCAACAGATGTCTGAAGATAGAGCAGTCTTTAACTGTCAGTCAGTCTTTAACCTGGAGCTACATAAAATATCATCTAAAATCAGGTCAGGATTGTATGAAATGTTTATATTTGTTTAGCAAAGTAATTTAACAAAAGATAAGCAGAATTAGTGCCTGGAGGTTTAGATGAGAAAATGTCCAACAGCACAAAAAGACTAAATTTATCAGCAGCACCAGATCCTTCGATGCTTTTATGTCCAGTGGCAGATAAATGTCTTCTGTGGCAAACCTCAGCCAGGTCAGAGGCAGTAAGGGGAAATACACCTTTGCTGTGTTTCAGATCACTGGAAAAAGGTGTCATGCAGCATCGCTTAAATGAGCTACCTAAGGCCAAGCCAAGCCTGTGATAAGCAAACCTCACAGGCCACGGCTGCAGTAACTGCTCCCATGTATTCTGGTGAAGCAATAACCCTGTCTTGTGTTACACAATATAGACAGGAGGCAGTACCTTATTCAAAGGTGATATTCAAGCACATTTTAAATTCTAAGCCTCAGAATACATGGCAACTGTATTTCTCTGTCCATTAATAAGATATCCCTTATTGCTTAAGGCTTTGGTGTAGCGGTCTGACAGCAATAGGCCCTGTTTCTACTTAACACGTAGGAGCAAGATTGCCTCCATCCTGAGCAGCCAAAAATTTATGAAGCAAAAATTCTCCAGGGAAAGCCATAGCTTTACGTAACATTACTGGATATTTACATTTACGGTGGGACATGAGACTCCTCCATTAGCAGATATGTGTGAGAAAATATGTGAATCCAGCCGTCCTCCTCGTGCCTGTACATCTGGGAAAGCTACTGCGTATCAGTTATTTTATCTGAAGGCTGCAATAACTGTTTTTACTAGCTCTGGTCTTAATCTAAGCCAATATCAGCATTGAAAAAAGTTGTATCTGCTCAGCTGAACCAGCCAAGCTAGAAGGAAAATCCTCCCAGGTATGTGAGTGTCCTTGTAATCCAGTTGTATCTTCTCTGCCCAGCCCCATATACAAGTCTGAGAAGCATCAACACATCCTGGGCTAAATATTTCACTAGTGCAAATGCAGTTCCCCAGAGACTGAATATTGTGTCCATTCTCTCTTATTTACTGGTTCTGGTGGCAAACTGGTTGCTACGGGCATAACAAGCATTGCCCTGGTATGCCAGAGGCCCAGAGCCTTGCTTCAGGCAGGAGAACATCCCTGCAGAGCCAGCCCAAAGATGTGAGCAGCACCAAGCACCCCTCGCACGCAGTGCCTTCAGGCTGGCTAGCCACTGCAGACATCTCCAGCACCCCAGCTAACATCTCTGAGGTCTTCACAGCTCCTCGTGGAGTGTGGGTACAACTGCAAAGCCCTCTTGGCTCGTCTGGGGCTGTTTGAGGGGACAGCAAGGCAGGGGCTGCCTGCCCTGCTTCTGGCAAGGCAGCAGCAGCAGAGCTGGGCTGTGTGGGTCAGCAGGGTGTCAGACACGTTGCACCGCTTCGCTTCCATCACTCCATCTCTCAGGTCTCGTGAAAAAGGTGCACAGTCTTGGGGGAGATAGATCTACCACACGCACGCAGAGGAATGAGCCTGCTGCTACATTCCCAGCAGGATGGCAGGAGCCTGCTTCACCCCGACCAGCAGCTTGTGCCCTAACTGATCCCTCTGACTGATCTCGCTGACTGATCCCACTGACTGATCCCACTGACTGATCCCGCTGATGGTGCCATGGCATCTCCTGTTACAGCTGAGTGTAGGCACAAAAGGACACGCCACAACAGCAAGCCGTCCATCCTTTCCAGCATCCCCAGGTCTTCAGACAGACTTAAACTGGATAATTCATGTTTGAAAGGTAAGAAAACGCCTTTTTGTGGATTGATGTAACTACAGGCCCAATACAGTGCCTGGCACAGCATTATCTAGACATTAAGACTAGAAAATTGCTGGAAAACACTCCAAAGCAGGCCAGGATCCTTTTAGTGAACTCCAGGGTGGTTTTCAGCTTGCTTTGTGGACAACACTACCTTCCACCAACACAGTAAAGGATACAAGTGTGACAGTCTCTGAAGAGGCGGCGTTACTGCCATACTAGAATAAAAGTAGAACTAGGTGAAGGTTGTCCATCCGTTTTCCTTGAAACTTTTTTGCCTGTAGCTCGAGTCCCTGTTACAGTCAGTGGGAAGGTTACCATGCCTTCCTTCTGGAAATCAGCAAGCAGCCACACCTTGCCAGAGACTGAAAACCTTCCAGAGGCTGCTGGAAAGGAGTGGGCTGCTAACAACATAGCAGAAAGCAGCTGAAGGGCTAGGAAGGGCATTGCTGATGAAGAGGAGGTTCCTTAATGAGGGAAATTATATACTGCGGGTATCTTAAATAGGGTTTGTTTCCTCCACAGTAAAATGAGATTTATTTCTGACTCTGCTGAAAGACAACAGCCAAGTCTGATTCCAAACCCCAGACCCAAGAGCCTGAGATCACAGGTGATCCTTAAAATTGTAAGGAAGACTTAATTCAACTCCACGACTAAACAATAATTTGAACCTTCACTTAACAGGACTAGAATAGCCTAATGTATTCCAAGCCTCAGTGGGTTTCCAGTGACTAAACTGTACAATAACACTGAAGAGTGTTAAAGAGGTAGAACTCATGCTGTATTTGCTCCTCTACATTTGCTTTTGTGCATAACTTGGATTTAGCTGTAACAACACTACATAAAATACTGGTGCATGTTCAGCAATGCCTCTGGAACAAAGAAGGACGATGATAGGAGATCTCGCTACAGCTTCTGCTATTAAGTCTTTGGGAGAGCTGAGAAGAGATTGTTCATTAAATAACTGTTATAAAGCATTCAGCACTGAGAGACTAGTTCAGAAGTAGAAAGTGAGAGGTCAATTGTTCCCACTAGAAAAGTATCCATCGCAGCCAAGCAGTTATTATTGCCTATTGTCACAGCGCCCTTCCCAGAAATGTGGGAGAGGTCTTGGAGAAGTTACAGAAACTAAAATAGCAGTCATTAAGCAGGACAGCAGTACATCAAGGAGTCGAGATGACAAGGCAATCCAGAGAGCAGTCCTGTGCCACAGAGGGGAAAGTATCTGGAAGCTGCTTCCACTGTATCCCTATGGCATTCACTAGGGAGCATGCGTATGTGGGCTGAGGAAGAAAATGGGCTCTGGATCTGTCAGCTGATGAAATAGTTCACAGAAAAATGAGAGTAATTTTTTAATTACTTCTTGAAGGTAACAAAAACCAAGCACTTTTCCTACATTTTCGTCCATACCTAAAGAATCTAATGTGCTTTACATCAGAGCACACTGTAAATATTACTGAAAAGCAGAATCTAACTCATAAATTATTGGCATTCTGTGCCAGACAAGCTTGTACTAATGTTTAGAGAAGCAGATCACCTGGGAGAAATGTGCTTTACAAGTTGCAGGAGAAACTGAAGAGACAATTAATGGGCATTGGCTGTGCTGCACATACTGTTCCCATGTTGTACAGGCCAAAGTTGACTGCCTGCCAATAGATATAGAAGTAATTGTCAACAAGATTTACAGTTACTTTTTCATTTGTACAGTTAAAGTAGAAAGGTTGAAAGAGTTATGTGATTTGTTGAAGGTCTGTGCTAACAACTGATAGACCATAGCATCCTGCACCAGTGATCGGTAAAGAACACAGAACACAGTCTTCACATTTTTCTTGATTCTGGAAGCTATTCTTCATGGCAGAAAGCTGAACTGCCTTGCTATCGTCAGCAACTGTTTTTTATTTTACACATCCGTCAAAAAAACCTTCCTTCCTGCTGCCAATGTAGGCACTAGGCAAGTTCTAATCCTACCAGTGGTGTAAAAAAAAAACCAACACAAAACCCCAGTATTTTTTAGCAAGTTGCACTTTAATGTAATGAAATGAAGGATGTGCTGTTTCAGCTTGTGGCAGAACTGCTAGCAGCTCCTGAATTGGCTGCTCTTGTATGTGAAAGTGGATGGCGTTATTTAATTAGCTGCATTAGACTGCAGCCTGGTGATATGCATCTCCACTCTGTAAAAATTTAAAATGGGAAAGTAAACACCCTCTGAATGTCCAGGAAATTGGTAAAAATCATAAAATAATGGCATAAGTTTAGAAGGATCTCTGCCGTTTTTAGGAAGCCCTGGTGCTGATAATGTTACATGGGTATGACTGTGTTTATCACTCTGACATGCAAAATAGAAGATACAAATTATTTTGAAGGAATAGCCTGGTCCAGAAAGTCTGTGACTTTCTTCCAGGCTGCAAAAGGGATTGGCAACAATTCAGGATCAATCTGGAGATCCAGGCAGTTGGTCTGCAGATGTATCCAGGAGGTGCTGGATTGAACAAGGATTCATGTCTTCTCTTTGATGGCTTTCTGGAATATCTCTAGACCCCTGAGTAAATTCCCTCCTGTGTTAGTATATGGAAGGCAATGAAATGTGATCATCCCATCAAGGTCAAAGGACGTCCACTGCTAGACTACCTTTTGCAAAAATGACTGTACCTCTCTACTGGCTCCTTCACAGCTCGGTCCCCCCAGTCAGCCCCACAGGCTTCCCCTTTCGGCAAATCCTCCCACCGAGACTCACAGTCAGGGCAGAAGCAGTGCCTGTGCTTTCCTTATTCCCAGCTAACACAGCATCCGACAGGTTTTGGCTGGTTTGTAGCTGCACCCCGCTGGCTAGTGTTTGCCTTGTGCTCTGGCAGTGTAAACTATGACATAAGTGGCTCTTTCACCCTTTTCTGAACTGGGTCTCCAGTCCCTGGAGGAGAATGCAGTTTGTAAATGTGGTTCTGACACAGTTTGGTGCTATCCACACAGGTTTGTGAAAACATTTCATAAGCCATCGCAGCTGGAAGTAGGCTTAACTCTGTCCTCTAGCAGAGGTAAAGTCCTTTGTCATGGCCAGTGTAAACAGGACTCGAGGTCAGCAAAAATTAATTGGGCTAATTAAGAGGTAAGCCTAGATTTGTAGGATGAATCTATAAGGATTTGTATTCCCATCAGCATTTAAGACTATGGCAAATGTTAATTATTAGAGTAATTGCTGTGTGATTGTCACAGAAATATCGCAAGCCAGAATCAATAGACTGCAGCCACTCAGCAGTGCCAGACTCAGAAAGGATGGAAAGTGTGATGTATCGAATTAGGGGCAATAAGTGATGATGATGCTGAATAAACATGATAACGGATTTGGAGATATTTGAAGACACTTTTCAGTCTTCCACCTCCATTGGAATGAAATGTGATAATGCTAATATAACCTCCCACATTATTTTGACTAGCCATGGGTCTAAGGGATCCTGGACTTAAGGAGACTTTTCATCATCCTTGCATTCTCTGGTGTGTTTCATTAAAATGAGTAACAGAGAAAAGAGGGGTTCAAGCTTCAGGTACAAAAATCAGTAGAATATAGAACTCTTGCATGTTCAGGCTAGAGGAGAGTCAAGATAACTCTGGACTCCTGGGTCAAGCTTGACCAGTTCTTCCTCCAGAAATACTACTGGAATGAGGTCAGAGGGGAAAAAAAGCCAGAGGGAGAAAATACATTTCTGGAAAGCTTTCCCTCTAGCAACACAAACATAAATTCTTAGTTTAGATCATCAGCGCCAATGCTCCATGACTCCATTGGGTCCATCCTCTCGGGTCTCCCGAGAAGGGTACCACCTAACTTCCCTCTTTAAGGAGGGATTCCTAGAGATGGGCTTCTTTGAAACATGAAATGTGTGGACTTCTCAGTCAATCTGTCATCTGTATGCTAGATCTGTACAACTTAGCACACATTAGCACACTTTACCAGTACTCACTAATACCTCCTCACCCTTCTACTTTCAGACACCACACAGAGGTCGCAGACACTGACAATACATAACATGAGACCTTGAGGTTAGCATCAACTCAAGAGTGGGTAACACTCTCTAGGAAGGAAGAAACCATCTCACAGCAGGGACCTACTATGGCCAAATGCTGGGGAAATAATTTTCCCAGAACAACTATCTTCCCTCTTACACAGGAAAAAAACCCAAAAACCAACCACCTAAGAATGTTAAGAGGTTTAGAAAACATGAGCTGTGAGGGAAAAGCTGAAGGAACTGGGTTTGTTTAGTCTAGAAAAGGGGAGACTGAAGGCCATATGATAACAGTCTTCCAATATGAAAAAGGCTAATAGCGACATAGATGATGAACTGTTTTCTGTGGCCACAGAGGAAAGGATGAAAAATTGATTTGCAGTTAAGATTTCAGAGTGATGCAGGGTAAGAGGGAAAGAGTTATCAGTCTGTGAGGTGATCAGAGTGAGCAGTGGAACAGAGTTTCAACCTACCAGGGAAGACAGTGCAGATCTTTTAAGAACAACCTAGACCCATGTGTCTGTCATGGAAACCTGATGTGGTACAGGGGGTGGAACACTTTGTGATCCTTTCCAGCCCATAGCTTTGTGACTGAGCTCTGATACACATAAGCCTCTTGTTGAAGCCAATGAGTTTGTCAAATGACTGAGCTAGAATGTCAGGCATTAGCCTAAAACTTCAAAATCAAAATAGAAGGTTGCAAAGCACAATCAGATGCCAATTAGAACCAAATTTTTGTTCCTAACCCTGACTAAATAAGGAATGTTCCTTAAAGGAAGCAGGAATTGGACATGCTGTATCTTGGTGCTTCATCTTCAGAAGACAGACGATTTGCTGGGTGACAATGCAGAGAGAGGTCTCCTGAGTGTGCCTTGGTAAGAAAATACAATTCCTTGGCAGCAGCAGACACAAAAAGACTGTGAGGCTTGTTACAATGCTCTAAATCCAAGGTAACACAGAAGAAATCAGTAGATTTATAACAGCATAATTATGATCAGCATAGAAGCCATTGTATTTTTGCTTGGGAAATAGTAGCAAAGCATCCAGCGAAGTTTCTTTCTTTCTCCCCTCAAGCCTCTCCCATGATTGTGTTACACATTGCTGGCCACTTCCATGCTCAGGCATCACTTCTTTTTTACTCAGAGATTTCAGTCAAGCTTTAGGATGTCAGGGAAAACTCTACCAGAGTAAACCATGCATCTGGTTGTTCAAGCGTTTTCAGACTCTTGTTGCAGTATGTCCTTCCGCAAGCCCACTTGCAAAAATTATGGCTTGCCAAAAATCCTGGCAGTGCCACCATATCTAGAGCAAGGCTGGAGGACTCGGAAAGGAGTCAAAAATGCTGACCACTTGCTCATCTGTGTTATTCTGCATGTATTCTTAAGTTATGGCTGCCTCCAGATCTGTTTTAATCTCTCTGCTGAATTAGTTCTATAGAGCATGTCTAATTGGCTGTTATTTGAACACTGCATGGACCTCTTTTTTGAAAAGATCCATTTCAACTCATCTGTTAGTGTGTACCATGAAGTATTGCTGTTCCCTTGAACATGCCTGCAACGTGAATAAATGGAAGAGGCAGAAAAACAAGATGCGAGTTTAAACAAAAAGGATTCTGATTTCTTGACTCCTAACATGTCTTTACCCTCCCCTGCCCTCAGCTGTTCTCCAAAGGCAGAGTCAATGAGAGTAGGACAAGGCTTGTGAAAAGGCTGTTGAACGAAGGGCTCCAAACCCCAAAGAAATCTGCAGTTGGAGGAACCCTAGGTCATATTTCCTCAGTTAGACTAACAACAGCTACCCCAAGTTGTGTTGTTACCAGGTCTAAGCAAATCTGGACATGATTCCATCCTGCCTTTCCCTTTGCCCTATTCAGAGAGCTCAACTGAATGAGTTATCAGTTTTATGGATTAGAAGCCAGCTTTTTTGGTCAACTATGATCTTGCTGCTCTTGCAGGAATAATTGCATTTATTTTTGAGATTTTTTTTCTCCTTTTGGAAGCTAAAAAGAATGTGCTCCAACTTTGTGCACATGGCCAGTGTAAATTGAACATATAACCTTAAAAACAAAAGGTGAGATTTCCAGCCATACTTAGAGCTCACTTTATTGTGTTCCCACTGAAGTCATGGGAGATGTTATCATTTAAACAGGCTAGAGGTAACAGCAGTTACGATAAGAGTTTTGGAAAATACCATAGAATGGTAGCTTGATTGCTTGGAAAGAAATTTCCTTTACCTGCTCAATAGGGATTCAATACCTGCCTTTTTTTTCCCCTCCCAGCCCTCTCCTACTGCTATTACTCTGTCTCTCTTTTACATCTCTGCTCCCTTCCCAGTCATTTTCCTGTTGCACCTACCCACAGGAGAGTCCCAAATTCCTCCCATCATCCCTAAGGAATTCAGATACCAGAGCAAAACAAGGAAAGTGTAACTTGCACAGAGATGCCAATAGCATTTTTCATCACATCAATATAAGAATGCTGAAACTGTGTTCGGGAGGAGACTTGGTAATATATTAACTGTACTGGCAGGCCATGCATCAGGTTTTTAATCATACTGTAATCTTACATTTATTATTTTAATCACACTAAATCAGAAAGATTTAATCTTCTTTCAGTTTTGAAGGAGACCTTCAGTAATTCAAAAGTATTGCTAATCTTTCATACACAGAAATAAGCAAGTATGACTTACCACCACTTAGCTTCTTAATCATCAAGAAATGTACTTCATGTATCACCGCTGATCCATCACATGATGGCAGCTGTGGTGAAAAAATAACCAGAGGAAAGGAAGAGATTATAAAATTTGGATGTCCTGGATATACAGTGGTGGATGGTAGACTTGAGAGCTGGCTAATTTATTTTCAGATTCATTATATTCAGATCCAATTAGTCTGCAAAGTGCATGGCTTTTGAAAAGAGACAGAGTTCTGCAGAGCTGTTATATGTGCAAAGGGCTGAGGTAATGTGTGGACCAGCACATGAAGTTTCACACATTTTTAGGAAAGACAGAGTAAAAACATGGGATTTCCAGTCATAGAGGCTATGATCATTCCCAGATGGTGTCAGACAATGCCTGTGCAGTGATACCAAACAAGGAACTGATCGCTCTTCCATATATTGAAGAAAGAAATAATGTGTGCTCAGAATTAATATCAAATCAAACTCGAACTTCTCCATGTGTTTGTGCAGCCAGATACATACCCTTTATGTACACATGGAAGCATATGTGGGGAAAAGATAGGCAGCAGGGAATTTCTTCCAGTTATGAAGCTTCCCATTAAACAAATCACACCCAATCCTGTGAATATGTTAACAAACAAGTGGGCATGCTCCAAGGAAATGAAAATTTGAACATATACTCAACATGGTCTGGAAGGGCCAACAAGAGAAAAATACTTTTTAGTTACTGAAAATACTTCAGGTGTTTGTGTCAGGAAAACACTTTTGTGCCACTCAGCCTTGCTGATATGAAGGCATCATATAGCAAACTTAGTGCAGCTTGGAAAATTTTTAGACAAACAATAAATGTATCAACTGAACTTTGGAAGGAGCACAAATAAATGAGTTTTAGTCACGATGGGGAGAATAATTTTGGCTGGGATTAAAAAATGGATGAATTCTTTTTTATGTTGAAACTTTTCATTTAGCAAAAGAAATATTTGGTTTGGGGGATGTTGAAACATCATTTTTTAATATTCCCAAAAAGAAGCTGATCAGCTCTTGGTTTTGAACTGGTGTTTTTCTTTTTAAAAATTATTTGTAAGCCTGCGTGGGTGACCAAAGGGAGTGGAAGTAAAGACCACTTGACTCACATACACCAGGAAAAGATTGTGGTGTGAAGATACCGGCTAGGGAGCCATAAGTTGAGCTCTGCCCCATAAAGGAGAAAATGTGCTCATTTTGGCCAGATTGCTCTACAAAACCCTTCTTTTGGTACGCACACAGGTCCTGAGCTCCAGCCTGGATTCCAAAGGCTCCTTAGTTTTTGAATAGTCTCAGAAGTGTATTAAAAGCTTAACAAAGATGACAAATGTTGCCTTTAAGGTTTTACAGGCCTTAATCACACAATCTGTTATGCAGAAATGGGCCATTCTATGCTCGTCAGAAGTAGTGCACATTTACATAGTAGTGAGTATAAAAGTAGCCTCAATAATTTCATACCTGTTGGTGGATGTGGATTAAATTCTTTATCTCTAGGAATGCAGGAGTTCATATCAGTTTATCATAACTGGCTTTCTGACATCTGTGAATTTCTGATATTTTCCCAGCTAGTCCATTTCTGAGTTACAGGGTTTTGCCAAATTGTTCTTCATACCCCTTTCATTGTGCAAAGAAGCAGGTAAGAGTGGTCCTGGAGAATGCCACAAAGGTGCTCAAAAGGATCACATTAGTAGGTTAGGTCCCAATCCTGAGGCCTCCTTGTACCCCCAGGAGAGCTCTGTGGATTTTAGTGGCATTTCTCATGTCTGCCAATGTCCTCCTGTGTTACTCAAACTTCATGATCATGGTCCTGGTCAAAGGAGAGGGTCACGGGTTTTTAAGAGATCTGCACTAAAATTTTTGCCATACTTTTTATGTCTCAAATGCAAGCGCAGTTAAATAACCCATGGACTACAGCCACTGAACATTTCACTTAGCTATCCAGGGGTGAATATTACCATTTATTTGGGGACTTGTCAAAGTATTATTTTCATTACACTAATAAATACTGTAAAAGTCAAAATAAAAAATGTTATAAGTTCTGGAACATGTCTTATCTAAATCTATATGATCTGGAAATATTTAGCAAGGGAGTTCAGTAATACAAAACAGAAACAGAAAGGGTCCTGGGTAAAGCCTTAGGGAAATGCCAAACTATTAATTACACATTAAGTGGATGGTTTTTATTTTTCTGTTGAAACAGCAACTATTCAAACTCCATGCTACAGTGCAACAAAAATTATTCTCTGGTATAACTTAGCGTAGAAGTCCAAGCTATTTTGATCCCTAGAGTCAAAGTGCTTTAAAAGATGAAATAAAATTGTGTTGGGATTTTTTTAAATTAGGAAATAGGAGAGACAAATTCTGACCCATTAGCACAGAACTTGGCAAACACTAATGATAAATCAAAGCTACGCTCTGCAAATATTCTTGCAAGTTTAACTGTATACTTGCAAATTCTTTTTCTCACCTAAATTATTTTCCCAACTTGAATTTAATATTGGTAAATGCTGCTAACAGTTCTGATGAAGTCAAAAGGACTGCCCTTGTGTAAAATGAGAACATCTGCACAATCAAGCCCAACAGCCATTACTTGTTGCTTGCACTGCTGGCCACCCCTTCATATTAATTATAAATAATGAAGACTATCTAAAAATGGATCCCAAAATACTACACAAAGCATGGCCATAAGCCTGTTAATGCTCTGTACAAACATGGGAATCTTGCTTTCCTGTGCAAAGCCCCCTGTAATAACCAAGACCTTCTGTATACACACGTGTGTGTTTACCCAGAGGCAAAAGCTGCATCATCAAAATGCAGACATTTCCAGGATGGAGAAGAGCCTCTAATCAGAGTATGGTATGTTCCTTTGCTCTGTGGAAAAGCTTACATTTTGGTCAGGACACAGGGGTATATCCTCCCCTAGTACGTAAAGCACCGTGGGATCTTTAATGTCTAGGCTGAGCAGACATGACCTCAGTTTTCTAAGGTTTCCTTAATTCCTCAGCTCCCACCTGTGAAAGGTCACAGACCAGTTCCAGTGTTCTTGAATTTGTGCTTTGCTTTGGGTTTTTGGGAGAACCGTTTTGGGGTTTAGGTTGTTGTTTTGTTGTTGTTTTGTTGTGGTTTTTTTTCATTTGACCAACCTGTTTCCTCCCCAGATTTGTCTGGTCCTCAGAAGCATGAAGTCAGTTCCTGTGAGTGCCTTGGATGCGGAGTTGGGGGACAAGAGGTAATCTGGAATCTGAAACCAGACAGGACAATCATTCCATGAATCTGTGTTCATCTGTGTCCTTTTCAGCCTTTAATGGAAGCAGCCTGGAAGCTGCAATAAGTGAAATAATGTAAGGACAGATCAATTTGGACAGTGTGGAGGGGAACTGGAGAAGTCAGTGCTCAAGCTACCCACAAAATCAAGTGAAATGAAGAAAGAAGACATAAAGATTTCCTCCACCACCTGTAGTCCTCAGGTATCCTGCTGTGGATGAAAACCTGCATGTCATTCAGCCATCCAGCACTAAAGGGAACTCAGGAGCCCCTGAATGACCAATAAAGTGGAAGAGAACTAGAGAAATTTATAAAAGAAATCCTCAAATATTCCTATTCAGTGAAGACCCTTCTTCTGAGGGTTCCCACATAGGAAAGAGGTACCTGTCTTTTTGTTCATACTGATTTCTGCCAGCTGTTGCAAGTGAGTACCTGCTTTCCTCCAGGTACGATTAGTAACCTACCTAAGCACCTGGGACTCTTAGCACTCTCCAAATACTGCTGCACACAATATATGTCTAAGATTTGCAAAGGTGCATGAAAATTTTATGACGACTAATTAATAAAGCTCCCATTTCAAAGGACTGCAATTTTCAGGAGAAACCTATGATCCCTTCCCAGTTATATACTGAAATCTGTAAAATCACTGTGTGTGAAAGAACTGAAAAGCATGAAGTCCTGCTCAGCAGAGAATGTGCTGTAATTCATTGACTTGACTTTGGATGCAAGCTACAGTGACTCTTAATGCCCTGCAAGTCTTCCATCAGAAAGTAACATGCTGGTGATGAACACTCCTTCCAAAAGCACATTCTTACTTTTTTTTGTGTGTGAGCATTCTTCTTTGTGGCCTCTCAGGGAACCTGAAAGAGGATTTTCGTTATCCACCCTTCACAAAGTCCTCCCTTCCCACCAGCATAATATCCACTTGACTCACTAGTTAAGGTCAACATAACCTTGAAGAAGTTATCACAGTAAAGCCACATCCATTTGCCTACAGCAGGAGGAGTAGCCCAGCACTGTGCAGAAGCAGGAGTTTGCTTTGAGAAACTCCCAGACCTGAATCAGGTGAGGTCTCATAAAGTACCAGCGCCAGTTTAAACCAAGGGAAAATGGTGTGGAAGTAATTGCATAATGGTGGAAGGGGAGGACTGCCCATAAGAGTTCACCCTTCCTGCTTAAAAAGTCAAAATAAGCTTGCCAAAAGATGTTTTATCTTTTTGCTCTCTGTCTTATGTTGACCTTCCTCTCTGCCTGCCTCCTCCCCTGAGTTCCACTGGTTACATCCTTTCCTTATTACACTAAAGTCATAAAATTGTAAAAATTTCACCTACTGACCACTCTTAGATCTCATAGTCCATAACTCCTTCAATGAAGTCCTCAGGCAGCATTTCCCTGTATCCTTATCTGAGTTTGGTGATAAAGCATATTTTAAGCCAACCTCCTTTTACAATATATGAACTAAAGCTGGGCAAGCTTTTCACAGCAAATGTTTTATTTAGTGGATTAAGCCTTTTGTTCTCTTCATGAATTATTGTGGACAAACTTTGACTTTAATTCATCTGGTTGTTATTCACAATTGTTCAAATAACTGTGTCAGTGAACATATTTCAGCTGTTCAGATTGTTCTCAAGTGATTCACTTCAGTTCTTTCTTTTGCTATTTGTTATATGCTATTTGCTGTTCAAGGGCTGTATTTGGTTTTACACACCCCACCTGGTGACAATATTACCTGATCCTTACACCACTGGAAGGTCCATGTAGAGAATCAAAATCAGAGATTTCATAATGCCCGCTCTGTTTACAACACACATTTCTTACAAAATTTTGTACAAATATATGATAACTATCTGTGATGAGGCCTATTTTCTGTGAACAGCCTGTCAGTAAAAGTAATTAGGTAACCCCATGTTAACAGAAACCATTAACAGCTCTGAGAATACCCTCTATTTGGACTGATGGCTTCAGTCAAATATCTAAGTTTTCACCTGAGAGTAACAAGGCAATGAGATACCAGACTTCATTAGTTCTGTACCTCTCTGAATTCCTTCTTTTGTTGAAACAAGCATTTCTAAATATTTCTATACAATATTCTAAATATTTCTATACAATATTCTAGTATAACTGCAGAATACATAGTATGTTCCTTCAAGAATAAATCCAGAGAGAAAATACATCTCACTAAATCTATTTAAAATTATTTTTATTTTCATACTTCATATAATAATAGATCATGCATAGAATACTAGGTTATGCGTCTTTTTTTTTTTTTTTTCAGTTAAAGAGATTGCCAGAAACTGTAAAACTTTTATCTAAACCTAGATTTGACATGCAGCAAAATTAGAGTGTACCAGTCCAGGATTTAGTTCTGGTCCATATCATCTGTATTATGTGCCTCAGGGCTCTGAAAATACAGTTTCTGCAATGTTTTTCTCCACACGTGCACAAACAAACAGAAGCATTACAAATTTGTCAACAAGAAAACAGGCTAAAAGAACTGCAATGGTCCAAATTCTATCCTGAAGTAAACACTGGAGCTGCAGGCACTTTTTTGTAGGGAGACTTTAGCCTCTTAGTTCTCACATTTGAACAGAATATTTGGTAAACTTTTTCTAGGATTCAGAGCTTTTATTTTCAACGCTAATGAACTGTGATTCAGTGAACACAGTAAAAATACTTTGCCAACATCTCTTCAGGTGCAGCATATATTTGAACCCATCTCCTCTATCAGAAGCTTTCACTTACTGACTGTCTTATGTGTTCGTGTGTCTTACCGTCAATCTGTTAAAGTTATCAGCCATGAGAGTAAGTTCTTCAGATTTCTGCTGAAAAAAGTAACTGTAGCATTTACTGCATTTTTGCAATTTGTCACTCTTTCTACCCTCTAGCATGAGCTCTTCAATTTGCTTAAGTAAATATTGGCAGCAAATCAAAGAAAGTACTGTAAGTCCATGGAACACAATATTAAACTAACTATGGAAAGCATGCCAGGGATAGCCACGATGTTAAATGTGTTAGGCTCGCTAATTTTCCTATGTGGTATATTCTTCCCTGACTATATGCACACAAAGGGGAAAACAGCCTATGAAATGTTACATTGTCTAGTTCCTACAATGTCTTCAGAAATACTCTATTCATCTTCTTTCAAGGGTCATTACAGCACTATTTAGACAGAGCTGGCAACCTGACTAATGCATTTGTTAAAGTTAGTATCACATTTCTGTAATATTTTCATTAGTTACATTTTTCTATTAGGACTATATTTTCTAGAGTTGTACTATAGCTTTGTATTATGCTTCTTTGGTTACCAGGGACTCCAGCAGGGCACCAGAAAGTAGTGCTATAAAAGACAAGTGGGATCCTGCCTGTGAACTTGTCTGGACTTGCGTACATCCACCAAAGGGTATTTCCACTGAAGGGTGGCTTGCAACACGCTGAGCACTAGCTGAGTTTAATTCAGCAGCAGTGTGGTCAGGGCCCTGTTAAGCTCCCTGTGGAGTTACTCTGGATTTATATCAGTATGTTTGTGATTAAGATTTAACTGAGAGATGTAGCTGTAAAATTTTCTCTCCCTCCAGTTTTCCAGTGGCTATAGAGTTCAGTCTTCTCACTTATCTTCTTTTCCATAAATTGCATGTATACTACATGCAAGTACCCCAGAGCATATGAACACATTTAATACTCAAGACTCCAGTGTTGTCCTAAAGGAATTGTAATAAATAATGGAAAACCCATGACTTACAAATAAAAAACACCACCACCACACTGTAATAATCCATGATTCACATTTTCCATCAGAACTATACAGAAAATACAGCCTTGCTGCAGGTGCAGTTTTGCAGATTTTGTCATTTCTGGAAAACAATCACAGTTTATCATAATGATTATAAAATGCATGATTATATAAAATATTTTACATTCATAGGACAGCTTTGCTTTTGCAGCTAAGCTTTCATTGGCTAGTCTTGGTTTTCCCATGATGGATATAGCATGGGCATTTGTAAAAACAAATAATAGATGCAAATTTAAAATTATACTCAAACTAATAACCTGCGTTCAGAATCATACAGGAGCTTGGTGCTGGGTGATGGGCAAAGACAACTGGTCACATGTTGGTCTCCAACAAAGACCATATCCTCCCAGTTTTTCTCCTGGAGGAAACATTTTTTTTCTCCCCCTTAGTTTTTGAATAAATGTAGCCTGTGATAAAGTCAGCAAACACCAGCCAAGCCCCTATCTCGCTCTGCTTCTTTGTGAAAGTGTTCTCCTCATTGAGATGTCCACCCATCTCAGCCACACTCGTTCCTCTCCCGTTCTTGCCTGCAAGCACAGCAGCTTCTCCTCCCCCTTATCTGCCCCTCATCCTCCACTAGCTATGTCTTACATCTAGGAAAAAGTCTTTGCCTCTCTTTCTCCCACATGAACCTCAAAATAATGCCAGGTCTCCAGGCTGGGAGGTTACACACCTAGGATATGAGGTGGATATAGTGGGTGCCCTGAGCGGGTGGGTGCCAGGGTAGGTGAAGATGATGGCCAGGTGAATAGCCAGTGTGTGCGGGAAGGGGACAGGAGCTCAGCAGTGCCAGGGACCAATGGGTTAGGGAGGTACAGAGCCTTCAGCAGTGGGGTCCTGAGCCCAAAGGGTGCAAGGTGGGAACAAGGCAGGCTACGGGCAGAGCCCCGAATTCAGGCCACTGTTCGGCTGGCGGGATTGCAGGGGACACAAAAAGAAGGAGTAATTCAGTACCTATGGCCAGGAAGGTACTTAGGAAAAGGAAGAAAAGGAAAGGAGACAGAAATTGGTAGGGAAGAAAAAAGACAAGGAGTCAAGACCACAGGTACACAGATCTCCTAGGAGTATTTTAGCTGCCTGGAAACCACTTGCAAACAAAAAACACGGCCCTTGAACCTGGTCGATGCCCAACACAGAACTTTTTACCTCTGTGAAGTTAGTATCTCTTGAGGGAAGTTACTTTCTTTCCCAGACAGCTGTTCAGCTCACTACCTTCTGCTTCAGTGGCTCTGCCCAGCATTTGTCAAAGCACCGGGTGAAAGATCATTGCACATCATGTGATCCACACAGAGGAGCTGTAGCTAAAAATATTAAGTTAACAATCCAATGCCATTCTTTTTTGTCAGTCTTGGACTACGTTGCATTTATTTATCCTTTTGCCAACTCCAGTCTAGATTCCTACCCCACACTGTGCCAGGGCCAACTAGAGAGGCCTCACAGAAGCCTGGGTGAAAATGACAGATGCCTGTTTCAGGGTAGACTTGAGCAGTACCCACAGAATGAGTAGGTGGTTATGCCTTGCAGGTAGCCAGTAGTTACAACTTGGATTGTCTACAAATAAAAACATTATGGAGCTGGACCTTCTCTCAGATATATTCCCCAGATAAATGACAGAAACAAAAGAGATTCATTAAAGCCAGCCCACTGATACAGACATGAACAGCTGCATATCTGAACTCTAGTCTTGGGCAAACAAGATACACTAATCCAGGCAACTTTGTGGTTCTGCCAATGCAAGAAGCAAGGACTGAATGCCAAAAGCTGCAGTGCCTGAATTGTAGGTGCTGAAATAGAAACCAGCCCCTCCACAATTAGGCTTCCTATGTGTGCAGTTTGAGTCAGAAATCCCAGGAAGGGTTCCCAACAACCCCAGCACCAAGGGGACATATATCTAGAGCTAGCTAACATGAAATGTGGCAGCAACAGGGTGCCAGCAGCCTCCTTTCACCCAACAGCTGAAGCTCCTTCATGCTGCAGAGTACCCTTCTTCAGATCAAGAGCTCTAGAGTCATTCTTGTAGCCCTTCTTTCAGAAACTAGCAACAGATCATTATGGTCCTTAAAAAGCTGGTGTACGGAGATCCTATCATCAGTGTTTTATGCAGTAGCCTACTGGATAGAGCACTTCAGCAGTTCTTTCCTCTGCCTGAAAGGTTCAAGCTCCCTGCCCTAACCACAAGACATCCCTCCAGGCTCCCAGGTGAAAATCATGCAAGCATGGCTGCATATCCTGCTGGGACACTCACCTGGAAAAAGTGGGACTCATGTTCCAGTCTGTGCTCCAAGGCCTACAAAGATGTTTTCCTATCCATTAATTATGCAATGTGGAAAAAAAAATCCAACACTGTTGGAGAAGTACATCCCTAAAAACACCTCAAAGAGAGTTCCATTAATGTAACAAGCATGAAATGGTAGCCACTGAGTCTTGGTTTCTTTTTTGAACCACAAGAGGAGCTGAGAACACCTCTCCAAACGAGAGAGGCTAAATCCTTTTCCCAAAATTGGTGGGAAAATAGTTCTGGATTTTTTTGAGCAGGTGATGGAACCAAACCTGGATTTTCCACATCCTTGTTAAGGGCATTAATCTCTAGGCTTTGTGGGTAGGGGGTCAGAAAAGAAGATACAGCCGTAACCTATGAAAGAAAGGAGGCTCTGTGTCTTCCTTTTCAGAATTTATTGATGTTGTCCCTGAGGGCTCTGAGAACACCTAGAAGATCTTTCCCATTTGGAGACCTAGTTCTAGATCCCCACTTGGTTTAGATGCTAGGACTCAGATGGCTGTGAGCCTGCCTGGCAGCAGAACTGCAGGCAACTGAGGAAATATGAAATTAGAAGAACTAAGCACCATTTGCAAAATCTCCCAAAACTCCAGCTCTGATGCTGCTCCCTGCCTGAGGTGCTTAAAACCCATCTAAATTTTAGGTACCTAAATCTTGCTGGAGTGTGACCTTCAACTGCAGACATCCTGATTTGTTTATGTTATTAAGAAATGCTGACATTTATTTGAGTGAAGGTGATGAGCTCTGTCATGCTCACAGTGAGATAATTAATGTCAGTGCTCACAGGCAGCTATTATGTAAAGACTGGGTGGGTGACTTTACCCAACAACAGGAAAATACATACTACCTCATCCTAGCTACCAGCAAGTGTTTGGGAGACCTGTCTAGTTTCCATGTTTCATGGAATTATCATTGGGATTACTACTAAAGAGACCTGTATTATGTTTGCAATTCCCCTTAATCAGAAGAGAGAAAATCAGATTAGTTCCATAAGGGTTATTACTATTTATTTCTTTTCATGCAGCTTTTCTGGGTCATGATTTAGATGAAATTTCAGTAAATTTGTGTTATTTTTGTTCTGTAGACTTTTTCAGACTACTGGTAAACCCACAGTAGTCAAGAAGAAAAAGGAAGACCCATAAAAATATGTATGTTCTAGAGAAAACAGAACTATCATCAATAAACAACCAAATAGAGGAAAATATGAATCCATTTGGAATCACAATATTAATGTAAATAGTTTCAAAAAACCAGCCTGGTCTGTCCTGGACACAAGCAATTTACAAAATGGAAAACAGGTTTGGAAGGTGTCGTTCACTTTTGGTGGCATTAGACACAAACAGCAAAGAGCAGTGGGGTAAAATCAAAATTGACATAGATCAGGAGCACTTAGAACTTGCTATCTATAGAAATGTGTGCTTTATTTCCATCACAGATTAATGAAACACCTCGCAAATGTTGTGCATTTGTGGAGAGCACACGGGTCTGTAGACAGCATACATATTACATAGTGTGCACTACTCCTGTGCATTGCTTTCGAGCATCATCACCAGAGGCTTTTTAAGACTCTGCAGCCGTGGAATTAGCTGTGGTATTGCCAGCCAGCTGTGTATCCTCCATGGGCTTTGGAACAAGCTATAAAAGTAAAAAGAAAAACATACTTTGCCAGCTCCTCACAAAACAGAGCCAGCACTTTAAAACCAAGTGGGTCCTTTTCCGCCCAGCAAATCGTGAGGTCGGCCTCACAGGTCACCATTCGGGATTACGTCAGGGACCAACCGGTTGGGTTCAGGCAGGCTCGGGCTGGTCTGGCAGGCTGCGTGAAGCGAACAAAAGCCAGACCAAGACAAAAAGTTGAGGGAGTGGGATAGGAGGAAATGAAGAAGACTGTTCCAAAGGCTTTTAAATTACGATGGCCATGTTGTTGCAATACTATTGGAAAACTAAATTAATTGCTCCCTTCCTTAGCCCCCTCCTGCTGTGACTGTATTTCTTTTAGTTAAGGGCCTGAGTCAGTAAAGATGCATCCAATTTCCATGCTGTCCAAATGCTTGAAATCACTGCAGAAGTCAGATGGAGAGAGATTTCAGTAAACTGAGCTTTTGTGACAGACAAGACTCTTCATTAGGTGGCTCTTGGCCTTCGAAGTTTTCAAGACAACAGAACTACTGGGAGAAGATCACAAACGTACCCTAGAAAGGGCTGATTTCCACAAAATTCTACTATTCTGTTTTCTTGAAAGAGAGGACTGTGTAGAGTTTCTGTTCAGGAACCCAAAAACTGAGGCACCTTGACTCTACAGTCACTACTGAAAAAGGAGCAGACTATCTATTATGTTCTAGTTCACAGTTACATTACTGGAAAGCCAAAGGTTTTCTAGGCACTGTAAAACCACGTAATAAAAGCAGTGCACATTTTCTGTAAAAGCCAGGGGCTCTGTAACTTCACAATCCATAATACGATTTGCAAGGATGCAGCTACATGGAAACTGATTTTTTTAGTACTCTACAGTAAAAATCATCTAAATTTTGCACAATGGTTGAGCTTCACCTGGCACAGATTTCCAGAATCTCATTGGTAGCATTCCAAGAAAACGCTATTCATTATATAGGACATCTATTACCCTTTTTTGGGTTGTTCTGTAGCCATTAAACACCCCATGAGTGCAATGACAGCCATGTAAGCTAGCAAGTTCCCTGTACAGCAAAAGACCTATGTTAAAAGAAACTGAAATTGCAGAGCACGAGAAGTTGTGAATTTCACGGCGGATTCCCCTTCCCTTTGTTTGCCCTTCTTCTCCCCTTAAACACCCAATGTGTCTGTTTAAAGAGTGAGGGTTGTTTTCTGTTTTGCGTTTTGTTCCTCTTACTTCTGTAATTCGTTGCAGACTTCAGGACAGTAACCTCTGTAGAATTTGCTAGTGGCCCACAGAGCTAGCATAAAATAAAAAGTTACAAGTCCACATAACCTTAATTTTATGGTTATAAGCTATATTTACTGCTATATCATAAGTTTGAAAAGACTGCTAAGTGTTCAGTGTGGGAATGCAGGGAATTTCTCTTAAGTTAGTTTTATGGAGAAATGTGTTGTTAAACTGTAGGAAAGGTTACGGTCCTTTCAAGTCCTCCAGAGCAGAATGCCTATTAGGCGTTTTTAAGGTATTTATAAAATACCCCAACCACTCCTTCAATATCGTTCACTGAAATTCAAATTCAGGACCTTTGCTCTGTTCAAGTCCCTTTGGTTTTAACACTGTAAACTAACCTGAGTGAGAACGCTATCAAAAACCAAGGTGGGAAAATTTGCTTTTTAACTCTTGCCCACCTGCATCTTTTTTTAACTTTGCAAGCGTTTCTCACTGCAGCACATAAGTATGGTGTGGCCCAGTGAGCATACAATGTACTAAGCTGAGACTTCATCAACAGGAGAGATGAGAGTGCTCTTACTAATTATGTCCTGATTTTACCTGAGGAGCCCAGGCAGAATACAACCTCCTGTGTGCCTCAGTTTCCCCATCTGTAAAACTATAATGATAGTACTGAATTCCAAACGTGCTGAATCTTTGTGTGACCTGCAAAAGAACAGATGTTAAACAAGAGAAAGTACTGCTGCTCCACACACCTCAGTTCCCCTTTCTTCCCTCAGTCCCTCACTTTTCCAAGGCATGTGCTCACTCAGTTTGCTGCGTGGCCACACAATAAGCTGGACTAAACACTGCCTGCAGTCAGAGACCTAACGGGATGCCTGTGTAATGGAGTCAATCTGATCACTTACACATACAGTAAATCCACTGCCTCCAGAAAGTGGATTGGCACTACTGTTATGGGACAGGACTGTTCAGGATGAGGGGACAGGGTTAGAGGACACTTCACCTGCCCTGCATGATAGCTACATCCCTGTCTGTCTGTCCCCTGGATGTGCTCCTGATGTGTAATGTGGGGGGCTGCCGGGCTCAGGGCAGAGATGGTGGGAAAGACAGAAACCTGGCAGCGTGTAGCTTCTTGGTTTGATACACAGCACACTCCTGCCTTTTTAAAAATCTCCTTTCTTATGTCTACTTTTTGAATTTGCTTGTCATTCACATCTGCTGAAAATGATGCGTTTTCTCTCTTCTCCTTGTTGCTCACGTCATTTTTACTTTAATTCTGCATTTCATTTTTATAGGGAACGTTTTATTTTTTACAGAATGTCAAGAGGATCCCAGCCTGAAAGAACCCTTTGCAATTCAGCCTACAGTGTCATTTAAAACAGGAAAATAAATTGTGTGATAGAGACACTGAAGAACAAATGCTTTCTGGCATTCGTTTTCTCTTCAGGCATTAGGGATTTTTAAGACTGCAAGGAAAAATTCCTTTTATCTTCCAACTACAGAGTTTTCTAGCAGCATCTTTTGGTTTTAAATGACTGATAATCTACTCTCCCAGTGGAGGTCATTAAAATAAATTTTAGACCGGCCAAACAACCCTTGAAGTTCAGTTTACCTTCTGCCAAATTGTCCTAGAAAACAGTAATGTCACCCTGCAATGCCCTCTGCTGGGGGACGCAACTTGGAGCTGGAAACAGAGCTACCAGTTCATGTCCTCAAGCAAGGAACATACGCGCAATGAGATGGACTGAATTTTCGCCTTCTATGTGAAATCCTGACCCCACTGAAATCAGTGGGGTTCTAGCTTTAATTTTAACTTTGGCCTTAATCATTTCCCCTTTTGAAAACTGCACCGTTGTTAACTATACTGGAAAAAAACTGTTTATTTCAAGTTCAAATGAAAACCTCATTACTGACTTACAGACACGAAGATCTCCTTTTAGCATTTATTGAGCTCCTACAGAGAGGTTTTATAAGGAAGCTTTCAGCTGAAAAAGATATTGCTCCTCTTGACATTCTTCCAAGTCATTTTAACTGTAAAAGCCTGTACGAAATCACACATGCAAATAGCATTCATGTTGCACAGGTGTGATTCTGCATAACATATTTTCACTGAACAGGTTTCTTGTACTGAGAAAAGGAAGCCAGGCAAATGCTATGCAGCAGAACAAAGCAGTGTTTCTGGAACCTGATGTGTAGAGAGCATCAAGCCTGTCAGCTGTCACCTCCAGCTCCCTCTGGGATGCAGCATCCTGGGGCCTGAGGAAGAAAAAGCTGACTTGGCCCTGCCAAGGAGCGGGATACTAGTGTGGAAATCACACAAACAGCAGTCTTCCCCCTCACAAGCATATTGATGTCACAACCCCGTGGCTTACGGGCTAGTTATTCCCAGCTCACAACTCAACAAGAGAATCATCCTTAAAAAATATTTTCCAGCCTTGGCAAGGGTGATGTAACACTATCGCTGCTTTGGTTTCAGTTCCTGTATCCCTCAGCTGGGATGATCTTGTCTGTTGTTTGTCTCTCACCACAGCTGTGCAATGGGCAGCAAGTAGGAAGGATTTTTCCACAATAGTCCCTGGTCCTCTCTGCTGGACGCTTGCTTCTTACTACTCACATTCCACAGCTCAGATCCCACCTGGCGAGACAATTATTTTATGGTTACTACTAATTATTATTTTTATATCTTAAATAGAAACATTTTTTCCTTGCGATGAGATGTTTCCTCTGCATTAACCTGCTTTATCACCGTGTGCCTCCCTCTGCCCTGCTTTACAGGGACAGACACCCTTGGTGCCAGGGAATGCAGGTGCAGTAAAGCCATACAGTGCCTGGCAACACCATTTTTATTTGAAGGTACTATAATTATCATTGATTTGGAAGTGTGACCTCCTTGATACACAGCCTTAGAAGTTAATATTTTTTTTTCCAGAAACGACTGTACAACGTTTGTTATGCCGTCATGGAGTTCAAAATGTCATGGTTATAAGCAGTTTTCAGGACTACACCAGGTTCATTAAAGGCCCCAGACAAGTATTTTTTTGCTTTGTATACTGTCCTGAAAACCTTCCGCTTCCTTTGGTAAGCACCGCAAAATCACACCTGTTTGAAAATGAGCACGTGTGGCTACAAATATCAAAAAGTATGTTTATTCCTGATAGCAAGGGCTCAGATAGTCACTCTGGACACTTACTCGCTCTTCTCAGGAATATATTCTTTTTCAAGAGAACTGTGTAGCCCAGGGACCAGGTGTTGGGTGCTCACATACCCTAATCCTGAAATGATTAATTCGAGGGAAGGCTGGAAGTAACTGAGAGATGTTCCAGTCCTGATGCCAGTCTGGTCCCTCATAGGTGAGGCAACTGTGCCAGAAAACCAAACTGAAAATCCACCCTCTGAGTTGGCACCTTTGATGGAAGGATTGGCAGTGAAGTCCAAGACTGAACTGGCTTCCAGTTTAAACTGTCCTCTGATCCAAGGCTGTCTCTCAGCATCACAAATGAATAACGTTATATAAGGAGTCTTGCGCACACTGCTATTTTTGCTGCCAAGCAGTCTTTCAAGAAGTTGTCTCCCAATCTGGTATCTTTATACAGAATAATTTCATCCACAGAAATTCTTGCTAGTGGTTAAATTATGGCCAAGAATCTACATTCAGCCTGAATTTGTTCATGTTGGTGCACTGTACTGCTGTTGGAAAACGTGTGGTGCCACTCAGAATGATATTATACTGGAGTGTGACCAACAACAGGATTAGAGCAATATCCTGTGAATAGGAGCATGGAGTTGAACTGGTTCTATGTTTGCTGGAGGCAGCAGAACACCTGGTAAGAGGCAGTCACTGTGCTACTTCCATCCAGTTTCTGGGAAAAGACATGGGAAGGCAGAAAGGGCTGCAGCATGCCATCACCACATCAAAAAAAAGAGTGCCTCCCTGCAATCATTTCCTTCCGGCTGGCAGCAGGTAGCACTAGGAAATGACAGCTTTGGCATTCCCTGGCTCTGCTGACCTCTATCATCACCCAAGCCCTGGAGAGTTCATCATTCAGAGAAGAGGGCTGAGGAAAGTTCTGCTCAACCTCAATTAAGTCTCTCTGGTTTCCAGAGAAAACAGAAGAGGCAAATTAACATCCTGCCCTAGGAAGTTGTTTTTTTTTTGTCCTCATCACTGTGGTGGCAAAATCCAGTTTTAGCAGCACTACTGAGAAAGCTTGCAGTAGCTTGAGAATTAGAGAACATGACAGCTTCCACCCAGGACAGACTTTCAGCTTTTGTCCTCTCTTCCTAAGGATACACTAAGAAAGTATCAAAAAAGGGGAAAAAAAAGCATCATCATCAAACAAAATGACCATTCTGAACTTTTCCAGCCCTCAGCGGTCAGTAACCTTTCTGTTTGCACCAATATAAGCCCACAAGCAGTCAGTAGGAGACATGATTTGCAGAAGCAAATTCACTCATTTCCTAAGAGAGGACAAAATTTGGGGCATGACCTCAACTCCTTTCTCCTGGCCACAGCTTAGCTGAAAGCCCAGTATGTCAGATTCACCTCATCGTGATTCCAGGGACTGGTCTGGAATCAATTTGACCTAGTAAGTCTCTTTGATTGCATCAGGCCTTGCAGAAGTTTTGAACAACAAGGATCTAAACAGCAGGCAGCAATCTGCACAAAAACAATCTTTGCAGTTTAAGGATTTTTAAAGGTCTGTGCCTTTCTTTTTTTCTTTTCTTTTTTTTTTTTTTTTTTTTTTTTTTGGTTTGGGTTTTTTTAATTTATTTCAAGTGCTTTCCAACTGAGCAAAGCTGCAGCAGGTTCATGGGAGAAGGCCTTGAGGCACCCCTGACTTTGGCACCATTATGCCATAGACACTCCATACATTTTTGGCACCTTGCAACAGACACACTGACAGCCACAGGATTGATGTAAAAGGAAAGAAGTTGTTCTGCAGTCAGAAGAGAATGTACTCAGATTTCTGAGGCCATTTGAGAGAATGCCAGAATGATACTGGATTTCGGCATTCTTAAGCTCCTTTAAGATGATGCAGCAAGTGGTCTTTTCCACATGTGATGATGTATTTCAGGACAAGAGTTTCTTCAAGATTTTCCAAGCCTGTGGGCTTCTGATCCTTTTTCAAATTACAGAGATGATAGCATACCAGGGAGAATTATGATTAGTTTAAACTCTCCACAGCTGCAAGAGATGAATGTAAAAATTCCACCCAAAAATCCACTTCTTCTGGATTGAATTTACCTACACGATACCAAGTCCTGACCAAGGGACCACTTAAAAGAGTTGGAGCAGCATCAACACTATTTAGTTTCTTCCATCACATCAACCCAGGGAAGGCTCAAAATTCTTTTACCCAACACGTCTCCCCCTGCAGCACTGCCATGATATGGGCTGGGGTATTAGCAGAGCACTGAGATGTGTGGGGAGGAAAATGGAATGATGAAATAAAAGCTTAAGTACGAGGGAATTCAAACAGGGCTTGCAACTCATTACTTGGAATACCAAGAGAATTGTAAAACACCTTGTAACCGAGAGGCTTTGCTTGGAGCTGTTAAGGACTGCAGCCCCCACTTCATCCCAGGCTGACAAATTTTGAAGTCTTGGCGATGGTGGGGGTGCAAGCACTGAGCTTCGTCTCAGCTGGCCTGAGGAGACGGCGATGCTTTGTTTTGCTTAAGAGGACCTCTCTCTCTCCCTCTAAATTGCTTCCTCAGGTTTCTAATCAAATATAATAATACACAGACGAATGCTGTATCGTTTGTATTGAAGCGTCGGCATAGACAACGCTGGCGGTGTGCCCACCTAGAGACACTCGACCTTCCATTTGACGGAGGAGGCCAGAGCATGCCTTGGAAGCCAGTGACTGACACCTCCTACGTTTGCCTGAATTTATTAACACAGTGATAGGCGAGACTCTGTTTTGTGGGGCCTTCCTCCAAAACGCTAAATGAAATGGCGAAAAAAACCAAATTGCAGTTGCTTAAGCTGTCTCTCTGTCACGGACGAAGCGCCAGGCACCTCAGGGCCAGGCAGGCGGCGGCACCGGGCCTGGCCGCTGCCCTCGGTGCCCCGGCTGACAGCGGCCAGGCCCGGCAGGCGGCGGCCAGGAGCCAGGCCGCCGCCGGCACAGTGCTGTCGGTCTCTCCGGTGCTGCCAGCCTCCCCGGGACCGCCAGCCTCCCCGGGACCACCAGCCCCCGGCCCGGTGCTGCCAGCCTCTCCGGTGCTGCCAGTCTCTCTGGCCCTGCCCCTGGCGCCGCAGGGACATGAGCTTGGGAGCCTGCCCGGCTTTAAGCAGACCAGGCCCATTCTCTCAAGCAGGTGTTTCTAATCGATGCCAAAAGACCAGGCTTCTCCCGGGGGATGTAAGAAAGCATTAGGTTTTGCACTAAACAGACCCATACACAGCATAATGAACTGTATTTCAAATACAGAAGCATAACCCTATTTTATGCCTTTCGCGCCACCCTGTGAGGAGACATGCTCTAAATACCAACCATAACCCTCACAGTTGTATCAGGTAACGTTTCCCTGAACGTTCCTGACGGCGTCCGGGCCCTGCCCTGCTGTCCGTCCCGCGGTAGCCGGGTGAGGCAGAGCGGCCCGGCCCGGCGGCAGCGCGGGTTTTTAGTCCTAGGATGGCGGGGAAGCGTTTTTCCCCATGCGTAGTCGTGGCCGAGTGGTTAAGGCGATGGACTAGAAATCCATTGGGGTCTCCCCGCGCAGGTTCGAATCCTGCCGACTACGGCCGAAGCAAAGCGTGATTGCTTCGAATTTTTTTTTCTTTCTTTCGTTTGCTCCCGTCTCCGAGGGGTGGCGGTGCTGCAGGCGGAGCGGCCCGGTGGCCCGGCCGCGGACGCGCTTCACAGTCCGCCCCCGATACGGCGGCAGGCGCGGAGACTCCGCCCCGGCAGCCGCGGGGCCGCCTTGGCAACCGCTGGCGGCGGCAAGATGGCGGACGACTTGGATCGGTTACTGGATGAGGTGGAGAGGCGGCTGTGTCGCCTGCCGGGCGGGCGGGGGGCGGCGGGCAGCCACCGGCACGGCGACGGCGAGGAGGAGGCGGCAGCGGCGGAGCAGGGCAGGTTAGCGGTGCCGCGGCGTCCCGGCGGGCGGGCCCTCACGGTCTCCCCGCCGAGCGGGCGGCCGCTGTCGGGGCGAGGGGCCCGGCCCTCCGCCGCCCTGTGCGCCGGGGGGGAGCGGCGCCCGGCCGGGCTCCTCAGGCACCGGGAACACCGGGGCTGGGGGGCCGCAGCGCAGGCCGGCGGGCAGCGAGCACCCCCGTGGTAACTTACCGGTAACACCCAAGCCGTGAGCCTGCCAGCCGAGATACTTCAGGGAGTCTTTGTCTCTTGGGGGTATCCCAACCTCGGCTTAAATATGGCGGTAAAAGCTGCACTAATGTGCTTGCGAGTTAGCGTGAGGGACTACTTGGCTCTATAGCCGACCTGGTGATATAAATATGTATACATATAAAACATCTATAAATCTTGTGATTTAGAAGGCAGTACTTTAGCAGTGGTATTATCAAACGTTTCCTTCTGTTGATACTTCAGTCATTTATGTATTCTGTTCATACTCTTTCCGTTAACCATCTCTTCTATAGTAAGTGCTTACACGCTACGCTTTCATGTATCCACCTCACATCACAGTTTTCACAAAACCGTGGCCTGGTCATGACAGGGCCACTGCTGACAGCACTGCCGGGTGTCCCGCCACCCCTCTGCTGCCACCGGCTCATCCTCGTGGATGAGGCTTCCACCCCGGCCCTCACACCTGCCCCTGCTCATCCTCGTATTTTCATCCCGGCCCGCACCAGCACCTCAGGCTCCGGCTGGAAGGTCTGTGGACCGTGGGGGCTTGGCCAGATGTCTCCACAGGTGGGCTGCTGAGAGCTTACCCGACAGACATTTCAGAGTCCCAGGCAAGGATCCTGAAGAGCCAAATGACTTAATGCAAGACCAACAAGCCGACTGGACTGGACTGCCCTGTTGTTTGCATAATGGTTAGATGAGCACTTGAATTTAGTCAATCTAATTACAATATTTCAAAAAATCAGAGTTTTCTTCTTTCTCGGGAGTAGATTTGCTCTTGACTGGTTGACGCAGCAGTACTGTAGGCCTCCCTTTCTTTGACAAAGAGCTAGCAAAGAGCAGATTTGAGTGACAAGACTCCTCACTTGAGTGAAAGAGAAGTGCTGGTGATCTCTCTAAATGCATACAGTTTGGCAGCAATTCCTTCAGAACCCCTGCAGTTGTATAGCACGAGGAGAGAACTCCCTCTGGCCTTTTCATATTCCTGCTGCTGAAGATTAATGTGAAAAAACAGGGCTGTCCAATTTGTTGCTCAGTGAGTACAGCATGGGTTATATTGTCTTAGTTTTATTCAGGGTTGGAAGTGGCTCGAAATTAAAGAAGCAAGTAAAAGTAACACCTGTGATGGGAGAGTTCAACAGGGACTGAAAGGCGTCATGCTGCAGTTTACATCTGCCCAGACATGATTTGGGTGGCCTACCTTAAATACTACAGAAATATTAGAGGAAAAAGGCTAATTTTTCCTAAATTTTAACTAAATTTTATGTTTTACCTTACAATTCTTAGAACTGCTCTGGTCATGCTACTAAATGAAGGCTGATTTCTTTGTTTTTCAGATCAGCTAAACTGTTAATGAGTGCTGGCAGCAGTGAAGAAGATATAGACGACATTATTGATGAAATCTGTAATGACAGCAGCTTTACCAAAACACCTCTGGTGAGTGGGAGTTTGGAGAAATGCACAACAGATGAGGTTCAGCAATGGAAAGAAAAGCATCGTAAACTAAAACTGTTTTAAAACAAAAAATTAACTAAAAGAAGCTGTAGGATGAACTAGGAAAATAAAGCAGAAAGGGAAAATGTGACAGTCCTGTAGTGAGGAATAGGAGGGGTGCAAAGAGATGGTCTTACTCAGGCAGTAACAGGCAATTGAAAGAAGTGCTAGTTCAAGATACAGCATAGTGTCAAATGTCACAGAATGGCTGAGGTTGGAAGAGGGACCTCTTGGAGGTCATCTGGTCCAACCACCTGCTCAAGCAGGGCCACCTGGAGCCAATTGCCCAGGACCATGTCCATAAGGCTTTTGGGTATCTCCAAGGATGGATACTCTACAGCCTAAGTAACCTGTTCCAGTGTTCAACCATGCTCACAAGAAGTAAAAATTTTTCATATGTTTAACTGGAATTTCTTGTATTTCAGTTTGTGCCCATTGTCTCTCCCCACTGAGAAGAGTCTGGCTACGTCTTTATTCTTAGCCATCATCTATTTTCGTACATTGCCAAGATTCTCCTGACCCTTGTCATTTCCAGGCTAAACAATTCCAGCTGTCTTAGCTTGTACCTGTACGTCAGATGGTCTAAGTCCTTAATCACCTTCATGGTCCTTTCCTGGACCCACTCCATTATGTTCATGTCTCTTTTTGTACTGAGCACAGCACTCCAGACGTGTCTATGAGGCCATGTCTGGAATATTGTGTCCAGTTCTGGGTTCCCCAGCATAAGAGAGAGATGGAGCTACTGGAAAGCCTCGAGCAAAGGGCCATGGCGATGATTAAGAAACTGGACTATCTTTCATATGAGGAGAGGCTGATAGACCTAGGACTATTCAGCCTGGAGAAGAGAAGGCTCCGGGGGGATCTTATCAATGTGTGTAAATACCTGATGGGTGGCATAAAGAAGGGTCCAGATTCTCTTCTGTAGTGCCCAGTGACAGGACAAGAGGCAATGGACACAAAGGGAAATACATTAAATTCCATCTGTACGCAAGAAAACACTTTTTTACTGTGAGGGTGGTCAAACACTGGGACAGCCTGCCCAGAGAGGCTGGGGATTCTGTCTGTGGAGATTTTCAAAACCCAACTGGACACAGTCCTGGCCAAGCTTCTGAAGGTGACCCTGCCGGGAGGTGGCCTTGACAATCTCAAGAGGCCCTTCCAACCAAAATGATGCTGTGATTCTGTCTCACCAGTGGTGAGTAGAGAGGAAGGATCACCTCCCTCAACCTGCTGGCAATGTCCCTCCTGATGTAGTCCAGGATGCTGTTAGCCTTCTGTGCCACTACTTGCTGATTGTCAACTTACCGTTGACCAGATTTCCCACGGCCTTCTCTGCAAAGCTGCTTTCCAACTGGTCAACCCTCGGTGTGTTCTGGTGCATAAGTGTTATTCCTCCCCAGGGGCAGGAGTTTGCATTGCCCCTGGACTGAACTTCCGGAGATTCCTCTCAGCCCATTTCTGCAGTCTGTTGAGGTCTCTCTGAATGGCAGCACAGTCACCTGGCATACAAACCACTGCTTCCTGTTTTGTATCATGTGCAAATGACTTCTCTTGTTTGACAGCAGGAGATGGAGATGAAGCCACAAATGTACATTGTCAAGACAGAGTGATAGAAGACATTGGAAATAGATATTCATTTAGGTATCATCAGTAGAAAATGATGATATTTATACTTTGTAACCCCTTGTACAGATTCTCTTATTTTCATGAGTAGCGTTGGTTTTGCTTTGTTTGGCTTTGATCTCTTACAGAGTGACTAAACCTGAACCAACAAAAACCCACTTGTATGTCACAATATATATGTCTGAGTGAGAGAGAATTGTCAGTAAATTTGTACAATTTTATCATCTTGTATGCCTAGGACTTCCCATTTAGGATCTAGAATTCCAGTATTCTAGAATTCAAAGAAATGACAGAAACTTCTCAAAACTTTATCTATTTGAATAATCCCAAATTCTTAGTCCCCTTTTTCTGTGACCAAGATTTTCTGGCTCCTGCTTATTAAGTAAAACAGAATAATGTTACCTTGCTGTAATGCTGCTTTATTCTTTGGCTGCTTTTTAAATAGAAATTGAAGTCTAACTCTGCAAGTCTTACACCTGAAACAAACAGTGCTGTTGTACAGTCTCATAGGAAAAGGTAAGTGAAAAATGTTTTGGCTAGCTGAACATAGCTTGATTATAGCTTGTTGTCAGCCTAATAATATTGCTATTGTTTAATCTGTGTTGACATTAAATAGGAAAGAAACTGAATATTTAGAGAAGCATTCTTTAAAAAAAACCCCAAAGACAGACAATTTTGAAGAATTACTAATGTGCTTTCATGTGGTCAAAATTGTGTATTATATATTTATTAATTATTTAAGTTACTGAACAGCAGCTTCCTTTGCCTTATGGACATACACATTTATCAAATGCTGCAATATATATTCCCATGTATATTTGGTATAGAGAGTGGCTGTCATATAATTTTTCTTGGAACACCTTGGTAATGGAAGTTCTAAAATTCTGTAGTTTGTAAGCATTTGGATGCTTTGCCTGTATTTAATAAACACTATTTCAGAAATACCATGCTGTTAAACTAGGAGGAGCATTGCTGTAATTTAATATTTTAAACAAAATCCATATAGATGCTGTCCAGTGTACCTGGGTGGAAGCTCTTCACCATATGGCATAGGAACAAATATTTCAAAAAGGTAGGAAACATGAAAAAAAAATGTTCTAATTGTTTTGTCATTATTTTTATTCACAGCCATGTTTTGTGGTGGTACAGAGTTCTGCGTTTGGACTGGATAGGGCAGCCTTATATTCACCTAAACACGTGGCTACCTGTAACTGCAGTTGGAGTCAGCTGGTCCCTTGCAGTCCTGTGTTGTTGACCACTAGAATTTTTGTTTGCTTGAGGAGTTGAAAAATGTGTGCAAGTGAGCCATGAGACTCCAAAAATCACTAACAAGTAGTTAAGGAAGTTACTGCTGTATTGTCACTTTTCCCTGCCTCTCTTCAGCCTTCCTATGTGATGCTGAGTATGTGACTTAAATCAGTGGGCTGCTTTAAATCATCCCAGAGCATGAACTGAAAATAGCCAGAGTGCTTTGCAACTGCAGCTGAACTTTGTAGGAGAGGTACTTTAAAGATTTATCGCCAACATCCTATAGAACGTTATTGCATTTCCATGTGCCATTTTTTGTAGTAAGTACTTGATGTATGTACTTTGATGGATGCTGGTCAGGTGCCATAGCAGTGAGTAGGACCAGAGAGAATATATCAAGGCAATATCACTTTATTTTAGGGGTTCGGTGAGGCTAGGGACCTGCGAAAATAATCCATGGTCATATAGTTAAAACACATACCATAGTGAATGTGCCAGAGATGTGAAAAAAGTTAAAATTACAGGGTAACCTTGCTTCTAGTATTTCTGAGTGAGCACTGTACTTCAAAAGAGTTATGATCTGTGTAGCTTCTCTGATTGTAATAAGCTCATGGAGCTTTCTGTTCTTTTTTGACCAGGACATGTGATCAGCTACGTTGTACTGCTTGTGACTTCCGTGTGTCACTTTTCAATGACTACATCTGGGATCAGTCCTGTGATTATCTTTTTTTCAGGTATGTCTGAGGTGGGTTTGGTATTAGTATTGTGTCGCAGTGCTTTGGGGCTTGATAGGAATGGGAAAGATGAAAAGTCCTGAGCACTCCAGTGCTAAAAAGGAGCATGTGTGCAACCTGTTCGGGGATAGGTGGGAAAGTCTGCAGGGTAAGGGATGCAACATCTCCCTTAATCTGTTTTCATGCCTTTCCATTTCTTCCCCCATCACTCTCTCTCTCTGCTTTTAAAAAGAATTCAAGTTTCATGGATCAAAAGGCAACTTTACTGCTGAAATAAGCAGAAAATCCGTGTGGTGGGTTGGCCTCTGGTGTGCCATAGCAGGATGCCTGCAAAATGAATGCAGACTGTTCAGCATGTGCTTCTCACCATACCTTCAGTCATATAGACTGTGATTGTTTCAGATTTTCTTTTTTCTAGTATCAAGTATTATGCTGTCATGTTCAGAGAAGATCAAATAGTTTGATTTCTTAACAGACTTCTTTTTGAAGCAAAGTTTGATTAAATGGAGGGGTGGGATTTTTGTTTTCTTCTTATGTTGTGGTATCTTTGACTTTAATTATTTCAGAGTTTTTTGAAGACTTAAAATTAAGGAATTCTTATTTCCAGTTTCTCTAAAACTGTATCTAATGCCAAGACTTAGTGAAGGATAGTGTAGTAGGCATGCTGCTAATACAGACATCAAATTTGGATTCCTCTTATTTTAGTGAAGTCTCTGTATGTGCCCATTAACTGATGGAGGTAGTGGATGTGTTCAGAGTATGTGCTTGGCCACCAGGGATGTGACAACTGGAGCATATAATGAATACATGATCTCCTTTTCCATTCTTTTTCTTGTATTACATGTTAGGTTTTTCCTGTATTTTCCTTCCAGTTTTGAAATTTGTATCTCTCTTTGAATGCAAATCTTATTTTCCCATTATTTAAAGCAGCATTAAAAACACCATGCTGCCCTGGCCTCCTGAGATGAGTTTGGTAGCTGAAAGGTTAAATAGAAATAAGATTATTTTATTTACTTGAAGTGTAAACTATTCTGCTTCTAAGGTCTTGAAATCATTTAAAAGACATGAAAAGCGTTAGTATGAGATACTTGTAACATTGATTAAAATCTTTAATCTTTAGCAAGATATTTAGCTATTTATTTTGTCTAACCTGAATTTTAAAAAGCAAACTTGAAGATTAAACATTTGCCTTCCATTAATAGGTGTATGATCTCTTTTTCTAAAAATTCTTCCTTTAGTGTTTGTTTTGGGTTTTCTTTATTTAGCTGGACTTGCTAATGTTGTTTTTGAGCAATCCAGTGGCCAGAAATTAATGGCCAGCAGGAGGTCATGAGAGCAGGGATAGTTAAAATGATAAATTTTCACTTGGTTTTGGAAACAACTTGGTTTTGTAATAGCCTTGCTGGTTTTTAATTTGTTGTGGTGATGCCTGCACAGGAATTATTTGTGGTTTGGTGTACATTGTTACCTCTTATGGCCATTTCATTTCAGTCACTTTAACAACCATCCTGAGTAACAGTTCCTGATGAAAAGTTTAACTTTGTAGTTGTACCCATTCTGCATAGGGAGTTGTACAGTAAGTTTGATAGAATAAATACATTTTGTACTAGTTTCTTAACACAAGAATTAACACTACCTGATTTTGTTCCCAACTCTTTCTCTGGAGGCTGACACAGGGTTACTGAACGTGACAGAGAACATTGCTTACAAAAACATCAATTAATCTCCAGTTGATCTGAGAATACAGGAAACTCTGCACAGAGGCTGCTCTCAGGAAAGGATTGTGTCCAAAACAGAATTTAAACATATCCCTAAATTCATTCATGACAGTGGTACTGGAAGTGTTCTTAAGAGCATTTCTGAATTGAAATGGCCCCATGAATATTTTTTCTTAAAAAAAAAGCATGATCCTAAACTGAATTCACTTGGTTGGCAGGAATAACATGCCTGAGCTCAGAAAACTAAGAGCGAAGATGATAAAGAAGAAAGGAGCACGAGCATATGCTTGTCAGTGCAGTTGGAGGTCCATTGATGAATTAACTGACCTCCGAACAGACCAGCAGCTTCGGTGGGTTTGTGGTAAACATGCAGAATGAAGTCACTTTGTGTATGGTACCTGCTTGTGTAGGAACAGGTCACAAATTCAATTTGTTTCCCACACAGTTTTCTGAGAACCTGAATACTTACATCTAGAAATAGATTATAACACCCAGATTTCAACCTGAAATTTTTTTTTCAATTTAACTGTCTTGCAAGCAATGTGGGAGTTGAATTATTAGAAGTTTGGAGGCTTTGTGGAAGCTAAATGAGGTTAAATGAGGCTAAAGCTCATACTCAACAGTGTTAAAGAAAGGAAGAGGAATAGGCATGGGGCAAAGCCCGCTGAGACTGTTCTCATATCTAGCAGAGAGCTTTATTTCCCTT
This sequence comes from Falco rusticolus, assembly GCF_015220075.1. Classification (NCBI taxonomy): domain Eukaryota; kingdom Metazoa; phylum Chordata; class Aves; order Falconiformes; family Falconidae; genus Falco; species Falco rusticolus. Next base: position 30,097,070 of record NC_051189.1, read on the forward strand.
GTCTGCAGAATCTTGGATTCAAAATGGTGAATTGGGATGCAGCCATGACACAAAAGCGTATGAATTTCTGCACAGAAATTAATACTGCTGTTCTGCTTTTCTCATAGTTGTTAATGAGCAAGTGGTTGTAGATGTCTTAAAAAATTACTGCAAGATCAGCTCTCACCTTGAAGGTTTCAGCACACCCCAAAACTTTACTTTCTTTTACCCACCAGTAGCCAAAAACTGGAAAACTGGTGCTGGAAATTTCCTTCCAGTTCCTACTGCTTTCTTCAAAGCACCTTCTGCTGACTAAGGACTTCTATACCACAGTGAATTTCTTGGACTTCTTTTCAGCCTTCGCTGCAAGAGGTGAACAAGTTCTGCAATTGTTAAATACTGTGCAATTTTAAAGAGATTCTGAAGAGTATATGACCCTTCTATCAATATGTTCAAGGGAAAAAAGGCTCAGGCTTTTAAGAGTGAGAAAATATCTATCCCCATTGACATTCAAGTTTGGATTTTTTTCAGTTTCACTTAGTTTTCACTTCAGCTTCACTTTCAAAGTGCTACATATTCAGAAAGTATAACTGCCTGTTTCAGCATACTCCCTTCCCCCAGTAACGTCGCGAAACTACTTCCCGTATCATGTTACTTGGTGAATTGTCTTGATTACAGTTAATGTCACTATAGTTTATGAGCTCATTCTTTTCATTATGTATAAATAACACAGGAGATTGATTTGGGTTTGGGGTGAGCAGAGAGGAAGGAAAGGATTACCAGTCCTGGCAATTACTAGATTGAAAAGTGTCTCAAGATGGGAAGTCTGTCAGTATCTTTGCTATGCAGTATGTGATACTGTCCAGATAAATTCAAAATTAATTACTTAGTGCAATTCTAGCTATACAGAGCTATTTAATTTTTATCTTTTTTTAAAAAAGTTTTGCTCATGGCCCTAATCTGTACATTTGCCCTTTATCTGAGCTTTTCCAAAACAATTGCATGGTCTTTCCCATAGAGGTCATCCCTCAAATCTGTTGCTTTGTCTGTACTCTGAAAGATACCAGTAGTGACCGGAGGCATAATGTACTCTGCATCTTGCTCACCTTCTCCCTACGTGAGTTGGTTTGGGGGAGTTTTTTTGAACCTGTAGAGGACCAGCAGTGTTCCTGAAGGCCTGGCAGTGTCTACGTTGTACAGTGCTTCTTCGGTGCTCTAGAGTGCATGTTCCAGTGCCACATGGAGCCTTGCTAGTAGGTTCAGAGGTGAGCTGGCTTCGGAGAGGTACTGCTTGGCATAAGGTTGTAGACGTATTTAGGGTCACGTATTGGTTTCAATGCAATTGGTGTATCAGGCTGAAGTTGCAACTGCTAGAGTCTAAAACTGCAGATTCAGAAGATAGAGAGACCCAGAGACCAGTTGATTAATGCTCCATTAGCTCCTTGAAGAGGTCTGCTTGCCTTTCTGTCCTTTGTGAAGAGAAGGCCCCTGTGTGGACTGTAAGCAGTAAGTGTTCTTGGGTTTTCTTCAGGTGGGCCTGAGCAATTTCCATTCCCAGAGATCCATGCTAATGGTAAGAGAAGAACCCAGCAGTAGTATAATTTATTAACAAGCTCTAGAGAAGAAGAAACCTACTTTCCATTCCTCTTCCTGAAGAAGAATGGGTTTCAAAAAGTGCTGAGTTGCCTTGGCCTGCCTATTCCAAGGCCATTTGAAACTGGTGACCAAGTAGCCCCACAGGACCCTCTTTTGGCCTGGATTTGCGCTGGACCTTGTCCCACAGTGAGCTTGCAAGAATGAGTTGGGTTTGCAACTTGTGAGCAGCAGATGAAGAGAATCCTAACACCCATCTCAGTTCACGAGACCAAGTCTTACATGACTCGGAAAAGGAGCATGTCTCCTGTACCCTGTTTTAAACAAACCAACAGAAATAGTCACGCTCTCTGAACAGTTTGCGCTACCAAGTGTGTGGAGCAAATGGTGCAGAAACAAAAGTTCAAGACATCCATTCTAGTGATTCTTATGACAAGAAGACAGCCTGCAGCACTTGAAAAGTAGAGGCTAGGAAGGAATGGAGACACAAGGACTTAGAGTATAGGAGGAGTAAAAAGGTTTAACACCAGTATCTATTGACAACATTAGTCAGCATTTCTCCTAGGTCAGCTTGTCCCTCAGTCTTCTGTTAGCCTGAAGAGTTGTAGAAAGAGAGTTCCCTTTCTGGGCAGAGATTGTTGTGAGGTGATTGTATCACTAACACCATTAAGACTGCACCCTAAGCTCTAAAAGTGTTAGAAGATAATCTTTATTGGTAAACCTATGTGGAAACCTGAGCCTTCCCCTGAAATCATTATGTTAATTCAAGTGTCATTACTTGTTTCTGGCCTTGGTCAGAATGGTGGGATGTGGTGGCTCTTTGTCCAAGTGAAATTTTAAACAGGTGCAGAAATAGTGTTTATTGTATTGGTTTTCAGTACAGCGTTTAGCATATTTCTAGATCTGAGAATAATTACTATGTCTTGAAATACAATTATTTTGTTAGAAAAAGGAGTGGTATTAAGTATTTGATTTCTCTTCCTTTGCTTTCTTCAGTTACATGTTAAAAACCCCTCCAGAGTTCTCAAATGAAAAGAATGTAAGGTAAAATTAGAGCTTGAGTGTTCATTTGATGAAGTTATTTTAAGATTGCACAAGGTTTTTAAGATGTAGCCCAGACCCTAAGTGATATTTCCGTGTCAGTTAGACAGCAGGGATTATGTAAAGAATTTTGTTTAAGAATGCCATTCAGCTGTTGTCAAACGGAAGTACTGGAGAACAGTTTTGCTAAGTATAAATGTGACCATTGTTTTCCTCCAGTTTTTTGCCTTGGAAGTAATAATACCATTTCTGTTTGTGAAATGGGCAAGGTGAAAAACCTGAGACTTTGATTTTGCTTAGCTGATACGCTTGCAAATTTTCTAGCCTGCAGCAGATCCCTCAACAAAGACAAAGCAATGAAGGATGACAAAACAAGAATCCACACAAAAGCATTCACTTGGAAATGTAGTCAGTGGTTTAATGTCAAACTTTTCTAAATCTGTGTTCCTGCAATACTTCTGGATAGGAATCCAGTCCAGATCTACATCGTACATTTTTATAGCTTTTCTTTAACAAATCTTAATGTGCTGTTCTGGCTATATCTCACTTTTTTTACCTGCAAGCTATGGAGTGTGTCCAACCCAGATGCTGAATATAGCTCAGAAGAGTAAATATTAAGGATCTTGCCCTGCCATAAAATTGAACTTACAGAAGTGTGATAGCATTACATATTGCAAGCTATGCACTGTATAAAATGGCATAAAGATATTTTTTTCTGAGCACCCATTTCAGTTTTGTACCAAAGGTATTCTGCAAGTGCTAGGAACTGGAAGCTGTCACTTGTTGAAAGACTGCTCACTTCTCTTGTTTCCTGACATGTGAGTCTTCGGGTCATGTAACCAGCACATGTGGTAGTCACACAATAGGAGAGGGCCTGTGTTGGGAGCTGCATAGGCAAATTTTTCTTCCTGCCATGCTCTTTTTACACAAGACCTGACCAGTTTTGTCTGTTGTGTGATACCCAGTAATCACAGACAGCCCAGCCTGTGAGGGATGGAGTCAAGGAGTGTCAGATGCTGCTTATTTGTGAAGGCCACATATGATGCCTGAGACTTGGCATGTGTGCTTCGAGGAAACTATTTTTGAAATGTCAACACTTCAGTAAAATAAAAAGTTGGAACAAATCTGAATTGTGTGTTGTGTAAATTCTATTGTGTTGTTCCTACCAAGGGAAGCTTTATGAAAATGGTGTAGGGCCATGGTTTCTCCATCAGAAGGATTATGAAATGCCCTTAGTACAGAAACATCCTGCTCGTAAGAAGCAATAATTACTGTTGCGTGTGTTTTCTCACATCAATGGGGATGCAGCAAATATCTGAGAATTAAATGAGCTTTAACATTCTTTACCAGATAACATGAGGAGAGCCCGTTAAATTACAGAGAGCTCATAAAGGTGAATGCATTTACCACAGTTCTTGGATGTTTACCTAGGATAAAAGGTGGAACCAGCTGCTGTGGAAGGTGGCATATAGCTCAACTTCTTGCAGAGTCGGATGCTGGTATCTTTGTGTATCAGTGAAGGCAGGTTACCACTAGCATCATACCGGTCACTTAAAAGAGGGAGATAGTCAAGGAATCAAAGCATTTGCTGTCCCCTGGATCTTGCTGTAGAAAACTTCTTCGTACCAGGAAGAAATTGCTCCGTGTATGGGAGTTGGAACAAATCTTTGTTTTCCATAATGAAGAAATGCAGCATGGCATACATCACAGTAACAGACATAAATATTTCCTATACTCCATTTTAAATTTGGACTCTAGGCACTGGCACTATTCAGGCAATAATTACTTCCCAGACTTAGTGGGTGATGTGGACTTGGTGAGAACACACAGGAACCACCCACTGCCTCGAGACTGTTCCTGACTTACCTTATTTACGACTTGCACTGATAGAAGGTAGCACCCGTGTATGTTTATTTCATATTGACAACTTTTATTGTGTTGTGTTTTAAAAGTATGAAATTTGCAGTAAAATGTGATTATACAATCTAGTCTGCAGAGGGCAGAGCAACACCACTGAACGTTACAGTTCAGGTTTCTGCTTCACTGATAGACGCTCATACTTACTTATTTTTCTGGAATAATGAAGGTTGACATTCAACCAACCGAGGCTGCTCGCATTTTTCTCCTCTGAATGTGATTATTAGTGGCTACCAGATCTGTGGCAACTCCAGCTGATTTTTGTGCGACTTCATCCAAATGATCCTCAAGTGGTCCTTGACCAATACTGAAGCAGATCAACTTTTTTGGATGTCAGCTAATGTGCGTTTGTATGTAGGTATATGTATGTATGTATATATACACATCAGTGGGAAAACTACGTTGCCTCAGGATTTACCTTTCACCCTGCCCAAATTAATTGTCCTGAAAATGTTGTTAAGTAATTCTGGCAAGTAGAGGTTGTATACATTAGGATCTTCTAATGTTCGATACAAAATTTATATAGCACATCATCCAATGTGGGAAAAGATGGCAGATCTTAAAAAGGAAATAGTAAAAGGCCAAGATTTAGAAATACCAAAAAATTGTTTCTGTCTATGTAGGAAAGCAACATAGACCAGAGATGCTGCAGAGCAGTCTGAGAAGTGGCAATGAGAAACGTCCAAAGACCTGCATCCTGCAGTTCATCAGCCATGAGCCATGGCTAAGGTTTTGGTGAAGTCTCACTGAACTCTCCTGGTTCTTTTGGAATCTAGTAAATGTGAATATGCAAAGCTGATTTCTAGTGGATGGAAGTAACCGTGATCTCAGGTAACCGGTGAAATTGTGTCTGTTGCTGTAGAAGAGATGAGGTACTTTTACCTAGAAGCACAAACTATCTACATCATGAAACTAGAGTTTGCTTATTTCACTGGTAAAACAGGGAATATCATCTAAATTTAGCCTAGTTATACCATAGGTGAGCAATTTCTGTCACGCTTCATTTTTTCTTACATCCTTCCTTCTAACAGGAGAAATAGTTGAACAAAAAGTTTAGTAGAGAAGACAGGAACAAGCAAGGCTGAGTAGCACACTGTGAAAGGCTGCATATAGAAAAGATTTGTGAAAACACTTTTTCAGGCAAGAAATAAGCTATCGGGGGGGGGGGGGGGGGGTTTGCTTCTAAACTAATGAAGAAATACCTAAGTAAAGGAAACAAAACCAGCATGCTGCAGGGAGACATTCAAGTGCCCACGGTTTGCCAAAAGGAAGGACAAAACTTCATGTGGGAGGTGTCCTTGCTCAGAGTCTTTTAGGATTGCAATTCCAGGAGCTGACCCAGAAGATGGGGGTGAATCCACCCCGCCATCCACGGCCTTCAGGGTTTCCTGCAGTATTTTGAAGCCTGTTTCCTGGTGATAGGTTTAAGATACAAGAACTAAGATAGATATTATATTTATATATTAGAGTCAGATATTATATTTGGGTACAAGAGCTAAGATATTCAGGGCTGCTAACATCCTCTTAGCCAGTGGTTTAGAACTGTTATTCAAATACAAGCAAATGATCGAAGTTTTTCATGAGAATGTATTGAAACTGAAACCCTTACAACCTCAGAGCTTATAGTAAAGAACTGGGAGGCAGAGAGGAGGAAGACATTTTCATACTGGTCAAACAAACGCATAATATTCTAGCTCCAAGTACCTTAAATACATCTATTTAAAAATGTGGTTGTCTACTGAGGGGAAAAAAGTATTAACTAGCTCTTGAATGGTGGTAGGATATTCATAAAGCAGAATTTCTCACTCTGTATTTAAAGGCAAGCAATATGGCCTTACTCTAAGCAATGCAATATACGTGGTAGTAACTGCATACAGTAAGTGTGCATCTTCCAGCTAATGCAAAGAAGCTTTGGGATAGCCAGCAATCTGACTGTGCTGGGAAGCCTTCCTGACTCCCCCGATGTAAACAGCATTCACAGGAAGGGGGAAGCAGCTACCAGAGACAGGAAGGTTGAATTTAGCATCAAATTCCTTATCTAGGCAGAGCGGGCTGCTCAGGATGCTGGTAAGAAAAAGTGCATGAATTGCTACAGCAGACTGTGATAATTAACTGTCCCTTCCTGGGAAGACCATTCACATCTATGTTATCAGGCTACAATCTTGCACATGCAGGTGGGTTTACGAAGAGATTATATCCTGGGGCCAGTTATCCAAAATAATGCTTAGCATGGGGTATTATGGTCTCCTTCAGCCACGGCTACCATCACTTGCAGGAAGAGATTGATCCGCATGCTGAAGTAGGAGGATGTGTCTTTTAAAAATAAAAACCTTGCCATAGTGAGTTATTATTAGTCTTATTAGCCCTAAAGTAACATAAGCCTTTCCTTACTTAACACGCAGCAATATCTGGTTTAATTTTTAGATGATAGGTTTTATATCAGAGCTGGCACAGCTCTGACTCCAACACTTCAGAGATAAAAACTGCTGTGACATTGTTTTATGATGTGCTTTGAATCAGTGAGGCATCTTGTTTACAAGTGGAAGGTAAGTGGCTTCAAAACATTCTTTGCAGTGTAATCAGTTGCTCATTAACATGTGACGCCAAGTTTCCTTTTGATTTCTGTGGATATCTTGGGAAATCTATCTGCCCTGATCCTACAGCAAGGCACCATTCAATCAATACGTGATCCTCGGTCGCTGAAGTGAAGAGTTAACACAAAATTGTAGCATCCTCTGCATTGATTTTTCTGTAAACGATGACTCATATTTCTGCCGTCTTCCCCAAAGTACACTGCAAAATTATTTCAGATTTTCTCAAAATTTGATTCAAGCTAGGACTGAGACCTGGAAACACTTTAAAGCAGTCTTCTAGTTGCATCTTCCCACATATGTCTGAAACACCTCTTTTCATGGGTGTTTTTTTCCATGCTATATATATATATTAGTTCAATTCCAGTGAGGAAGGCTGGAAACAATTAAACTATGAAAAAGGAGAGTGGTATAAAAGAGTCTACCCATGTCCTGAAGAGCAATAAAATATATCTGTCCTGGGGAATTGCAAAGTGAATATTCTGGGTTTGAATTCCTAAAACAAGTCAGGCCAAGAAGATACTGGGGTCCATCTGTTCTGCCAGCTGAATGTGAGTACTGCACATCACTGCTCTCCTGAGCACGGGGGATACCGTGACACAGCCGTCAGCAGTCTTAGCACCCAGAGTATCCAGCCAGGTGCTTCACACCAGGGTCGCTAGTGTAAGCTAAAATCCTTTGTCGCTCTGTTTTTGCAAAAGATTTTTTCCCCCCACGGTATATTGGAAATCCCTCCTAAAACCTGGAGAGCATTACTTCTTTATGAAGAATATGTTTGTAAAGTGGATAATTTCCAGATGTCAAATTGTTTTGCAGACCTTGCAATAACACTTCACTGCTCGGGGTTCTCGGCCAGCACTGGGCATGTGGTTACCCTGGGTATTTGCAGGATCCATCCTAAGGCAAATGACACCTTTAAATAGGGGAAAAACAAACAGCCTAATGGGCACCTCATGGCAGAGAGCACCTCATCAGGTTTGTCCCAACACATTCTCACATCATTGCTCGACAGGGTAACAGGCCATAAAAGAACAAAGCAGCTACTTTCCTTTTGTGTCAGATGTTGCAAGTTACTCTTGTTTCCTGTTCTGTTTTTTAAAGGACTAAGGGCTGAAAATGGGAGTTCATTAACTTGTCTGAAATGAAATATTTTCCTGCTTTTCTGCAGCCATGCTCGAATGAATGACACAAACACAGGTCTGGAAGGCATCTCGGAGGAGCGGATAGTGCCTTCTGCCCTAAGACAGGACTATCCCTGCTGGAAGCTCAGGCTGAACCCTGGTGCAGGTTGCCACCAGAAATCCCTCTCCAGTCTGCAGGGGAGCTGGATATAGTATACATCCAAGAAAGAGAGACCATGAGTTTCCACGCTGGCTGTCCGGTGGGTCCCGGGAGGGACAGGAGGAACACCTCTTGCTGCTGCCTGATGGTTTGGGCTGTGTTTTAGCCAAGAAAAGAAGTACGTGGGAGAACTTCACTAAGCTAACACCAGTGGGATTTAAGCACTTAGTGCTATTTTTGACAGTCTTCCCTTAACTAAGCACATTCACACTTCAACCATTTAAAAATAAAACATTGTTTCCCACACTTTTTTTCTTGCCTGTAGGCTGTTGTTTTCTTGACAGACTTGAAACTATGCTTATTCATCCTTCAGAAAAAAGTCTTATCTCAGCCTGGGCGGCCTGGGAAAAAGCTCAGGCCACGCTTGCAATGCAAACTTTGAGCAAGCAAATTTAGTTTCTCAATGAGTCTAACCATTTCAACTATTGCATTTGACAACCATCCTTCTAAACTTCTGATGGAGAAAGAGCTTGCTGCTCCGGGACATGCAGCCTTGTGCTGTGGTCCCTAGTGTAGCTTTGGGCCCCAGGAGGTCACAGGCCACATCTAAGAGGCCCAAGAAGGGTAACTAAGAAAAGCAAGTCTGTTGTCAGCAGCCTTAAATCTGCTGTGCTGGAGGCTGTACTACAGGGAGGGGGGAAAAAAAGTAAGGGTTTGCAGATGGAAAGAAAGGTCTGAGAGCAAGGCTACAAGTGGGGCAGAAGCAGCTGTTGTGTTTTTTGAAACACAGAGGCAAATTCTTCCTGAAATGCAAAGGTGTTTTCAGGAAAACTTCAGAGTTGCTGCCATCTAGGTAGATGTGGGTGAGCACTGAGGAGCCTACTCACTGGAAAAGCACACCTGAGGAGCTCCCCTCACTCTGCTAATTATACCCGAAGTTTTAAGGTACAGCATCAACCCCTCCCGCCGGCTACTGGGCTCCATTTTTCTGACGTGCACCTTAAATGCAAAAAAGGGGCTCTCAGCAGGAGCTCCTTGGTGGCTGCTGCCAAAAGAGTAGCAATGGGTTTGAAAGCAGAAGGAGATGGAGGATGCTGCCTGGGAAATGAAAGCCCTTGAACACCTCCCCCTCCTCCCCTAAATCCCACACAGGTAGCAGGGATCTGGGGCTGCAAGCCATGAGCGTGCTGAGCCTGGGGCAGGCAGGTGTCAGCAGCTGGAGAGTGGGGGAAGAGGAGAGGGAGGGGGCAGGCTGCACTTCTTTAAAAGTTTGGAGAGTTCAGACAATGAGTAGTTACATGCGTTGCCTACCTTTTAAAATATCTCCATAAACTGCTAGCCATTAAAAAAAGTATTAAAGATCACACCTCTGATGAGGAAAGCAAAAAAAAAAAAAAAAAAGAATGTAAGAATTAGAATAATTACAGCCAAAGCTTTGAATCAGTGTAAATAAAATGTGGTGGTGACCCAGAGATTTTTACATCTTATACTCTTGAGCAATTAGCTTCATTTGGTTCATAAAGTAAATCAACATGATGCAAACAGCGTCAGGAACTTAATAGTTTTGAGAGGAGCTGATGCTAAAATAAGGTACGCAGGCACTGAAATGCCTGCCAGCAGGACAGCCTGAGCGTGGTTGTGTAATGGGGATAAGTACTGTGCTGCTTTGGAGCATTAACCTGAATTAAAGGATGAAACGGCCGGTGGCTGGGCAGGGATCAAGCAACACTCCTGGTCACTGATGGAGCCTTGGTATTAGAGAAATTGCAAGACCATCATTTAAATATGGAAACTCACTGAGGAGCGCAGCGGTTTTCTTGGAAGGAATTTCTTCTCCCTGCAGGACCAGACTGGCTCTCAGGGCAGCCGCGGCTGCGGAGGAAGGGGGTAAAGGAGGGGCCCAGTATCTCCACCCCATCACATCTGCACCCAGCGGTGGTGGCACAGCTCCACTCTGGCCCTTCTCACCCCACAGGCTGCAGAGCTGAGCGGTGCTTTCCAGGGGCAGCAGCTGGGCGAAGCATTAGGGGACTGATGCAAACCCAGTTTATTGTGTGTCTCACACAGCTGCGTCAGGAGTTACACACCGAAATCCCTCTGCATCGCGGTGGGGGAATGTTCCGCGCGCAGTGCTGCTTCTTGTCGGTAATCCTCTCAGCTCGCTGCTCAAAATACAGTGTGCGGCACTTGTGCCGCACGCACCATGGAAAAAACGTGGCATGCACCAGAGTCACGGAGAGGCTGATCTTCAGCTGGGGTCAGGCCCCGTGAACCCGGGCGATTCTGCCACAACTGGTCCATCCCGCTGGATGCATTCCTTCCCATGCCAGCAGAGGCAAGGCCACACGCCAACAGCCCTTCAACGGATTTATTTCAGATTTTCCTTGGGGAGCTAAAATCTGATTTTAGCCAATAGCACATACACAAATGCCGTTTGTTCAAGTTAAATCCACCGGCTTTGCTTTGGTCTGAGAGACACCTCCGAGGAACAAATGGCTCCGTGTGCTTTGCAACTTGGAAATTGATTTAAAAATGCTACTGCCTGCACAGGGCCTGCAACAAACTGTGCCCTTTCAGAACTGCCTTGTAACTGGCGAACAGCACAAACTTAACCCTCTCGTCTCCACAACAGGCTTACCGCAAGGGATGCCCACTGAGGGAGTAGTATTAGCCTTCAGTGAAGGGAAGACCAGTCCCCGTGCCAGCTTTCCTCTGCTGCTGATGTTAACGCAGCTCCGTGGTTTCGTTGCAGTGACTTTCATGCTTATGACTTCTTGGTGGGATGAGCAGGGCTGGCACACACATATCCATTCAACCATCACCCCTGCTAGTTTCTGGGGGCTTCTGCTCTCAAAACTATCTCCCAGAATTGCAAAAGGGTAAGGCCTGAGTCAAATGCTATCAACATGCAATTGCACACCAAAAGAAAATCTTCCTTTGCCACTGATTAAAGGCAACACGAAGACATTTGGCCGACATGTTCCCCTAAACTGATCATGTGTCTGAGCACTAAAACATCCTATAACTGGGCAAGGCAAGCTGGCTCTAGAACAGCTTCCCACTAGGACTGGTTTAACGTGTACTGGGGAACAAGTGACAGTGCCTTTGCTTGGTTTAGAGCGTGGTGGTTGCATCAAACCAGCTGGGATGATTTTGCATCATCCCTTTCAGCTCTGTCTTTAGAGTTAGGAAGCCAGAAATAAGAACAGTCAGCCAGACTTTGATACTCTCCTCAGAAAATTAGTTTAAGAGAGTCATACCTCAGCAGCTTTTCTAAATATGGAATTGCATTAATTCAATGGAAACAATTAAACTAATTGAAGCTTTTGCAAAACACTGTGCACATACTCCTGCTTGCATTTTACCCAAGTGTCTTTCATACCTGCCTCTACCATTGCTTGCTCCAGTAGTTTTCGGTGTGTGCTTCCTCCGCCTTCAGACAGGTCACAAAAAATAACTGAGAAAAAAAGTTTGGCAACAGGTTTGAATTCCTCTGGGGTAAGCACTGGAAAGTATCTGGGTGAATGATAAATTTTAAAAGATCAAAACACCACCACCTTCTTTAGTTGGTTAAGTGAACACGTAGCTAAAGCCTGGGGATGAAACCCACTGCTGCCTTGGAAGCTATCTGGCCAGCTGTACTGCAGCATGGAGCAGAGGTGCTGTGGCGGTGGAAGGCTGCCAAGTGGGATCCCACCCTGTTGCTTGTTTTCCCCATGCTGGATACTTCAAAAATAAAGGCACAGCCACTCACTGCCTCACCTGTGTTGCTCAGGTCCACTGCAATTTCCAGAGCATCACTGGCCAGCTGCAAAACTGGTCCTTGTTCTTGGGAGACCAACCCCCAGCATATACAAGACACTGGTGGCACTGCCCTTCCTACTGTCCCCTGCCAACACACGTGCTCGCTCCTACGCACGGGGCTGCAGAGGTGTCCCCGCACCGCTGCTGACTGGCATTACAGGGAGCCCTCAGCCTTGCTGGCTCTCTGGGGCAGATTTTGTGTGTGTGATTTCTTGTTCAGTACTTCCCACAGCTAAAATACCAAACGTTGAGACTGAAGAGTTTAGAGTTAGTGGCCATGTTAAAATGCACTGATTATTTTATAGCATTATTACCGTATGAAAGTGTACACTTCAGATCACCTCTAAGGCAGATTCTGGGGTAGTGGCACATGGTGGGAAAGAGAAAGACTTACTGGGGTTTCATCCTTTTTCATTCTTTAAACCACATTTTCAAATTATGGAAATCGTATCATGCATCCGATAGGATCCCGAACTGGCAGAACCGTTCCTGACAGAGCTGTTCTCCTTAAAGTGTTCGACCTTTAGAAATAAACAGAGATACATTATAGATAACTTCTGCCCACTGAAATGTCCGTTCACTTACTGTATTCACCGCTTTTCCAATTTGATAGGGTTTTTAGGAATCGTTTTTGCAGAGGCAAGAAAGTAGTATAAATAATCAAGTAGACTTTCATTGTCTTTACCTGCTTGCAAGTCAATGGTGTTTAACCACCATCACTCCTAGATACATCAGTTACAGCTGAACCAACTGATGTGCTTAAATGTAGCTAAGGAATATGGGAGATATACAGGGGGAAATCTATCACGAAAGAGAAACTTTAACAAACCACTATTTAGGTGTCTCATAAAAGATAAGAGTCTGGAGCAAGGAGCTCACCTATTCCTGCCGTTCTTTAACCTTCGTTAAAAGCATCATGCATTTAAAATGCAAGAGGATCACCTCTGTAATGGCAAACACGACCCTGCAGTTGTTTCCTCTGGCCAGTGAAAGTGCCTGAAGCTCACAAATGTTTCTCTTGCTATCAGAGCAGATAGGTATTAAGGCTGGTGAGAGACTGCTGATTTGACACAGAAAGAATCTATCAGTGGCTGTGCTGTCACTGCCACCCCTATTTCACCCACAGGCACTTGGTGGGGGGAAAAAAGAGATGTTGCAATGAGGGAAGGTGATGCTGAGGAGCATAGAGTGTGACTAGCAGCCAAGTAGTAGACAGGAGACTGAACATAACTAGTGAAGAAGCTTGAGGGAGGTAGCACATAGCAGAGAAGAAGAGCTGAAGTGTGCATGGGAAGGGCAGGACCAATCTGCCTTTCCAGAGAAAACACAGGGAGGGATGGGGGCACATATGAGCGCAAAGGAGACCGCAAGGGACAGTGATGGATACAGCACTGCAAAGGGTGACATAAATGCCCTTGGAGAGGACCACCACGCCAACAGCACTGGCCAGAAGAGGAGCTGCTCCATGTCGACAGCAGCAGCTCAGGAAGGGAGAGTGAAACACTGAAGTGCTGACCCGCTGGGTGAGGGCTGGCTGCTGCACGGTGCCTCCTCACCACGCCGCAGGCTCTCGGCCAGCATGTCCCTCCTCTCCTCCTGGGCTCCCTCCTCTCCCTCCATAGCGTCGGACTTTGACCTTCTTATTGCACTTCCCCTCATTTCTTAACTACCACAGTACAGGGTGTCAGCAGTGAGATCTGAAGAACTATCCCTGCCTCATGAGGGAGAAGGGGAGACACGAGGAGTTGTTTGTGTACCACGTGCTGTCTCCTCCTGCACTAGGTGGATGTTTCTATTTCAGCGGCGATAAGAAACTGGGAAGGGTTGTTAGCAACTGGTAGCATAGCTGCTCTTCTCCAGCTCCCTGAAAGAACTTAGAACTTAGGGAAATTAAGCAAAACTAGGCACCTATCTCCAAAGCCCTTCGGAGCTGCCTTCCCTCACTCCGGCAGCTGAAGACACGCTGTGAGTGAAGAGCATTACCCCAGCACACGCAGGGTTACGCTTTACCAAGTCACTGCACAGGTCCAGAGGAGCTTCCCTCCCACAGCTCAGCCATCAAAAGGTTTGAGCTACCTCCAGCTGTTGCTTGTGGAACTGCAGAAGGGCAATGCACAAGCTCTTCTTACCCCACCAAACAGGGAAAAAAGATACTTTTCAACACTGCAATTTAAAATTTGCAGGAATTTATTTTCCTTGCAAACAAAGTAGAGAGGCTGCATTTTTTCTCCCTATGATCAGAGCCAGCTAAGTGCCCTCCTTGTCTTTTTTCTTCTCTCTGGGGCCCCAGAATTGATGCTGTTCCTCTTGGCACTTGTGTGCACCTCTCCTCCTCTTGATCCTGGGTTCAATGGCTGTCTCCAGACAGTGAATTTTCCATAAATCCTGTAGCCACGTGGCCTGCACAGAGGGGTCTTTACTACTGCAAGCAGTGAGACGTGCAGAGCAGAAAGCCCCTTTAGAACACAGCGGGACGCATGGCCCATAGGATGCTCTGCTCAGCACTGCTTGCTTAGGCATTGGCACTGTGGCAACTTTGGGAACAGCAACTTTAAAAACATGCTGGATGAATTATGTACAGGTTTGAGCTATTTCCGACTCCCACTGGAAATATCCAGCTTGCAGAAGAAAAGCTCAGGTACTGCAGGAATGAGAAAAGCCAAAACCCCCAAAAAAGCTACAGATCTCTGTTCATGACACGGTATGGAGATCCCATCCCTGCTACAAGCAAAAATGGGATGATCAAAACTGTGAAGTTGAGTATCCCACTAAAAGAGAAAATAAAAGCCAGAGCCTGGACCTTTAAACCCCACGTGTGCCTCTGCCAGGGATGCCACGGTACTGCCAAACACCAGGAGCAGCAGGAAATACCCTTGCCTGCATAACACCTTTTTCATTGCTTTATTTTTTTAAATTTAACCAAAACCCAAGTTCTGTTCTGAAACATCAGACTGCTGAAAAACACCCAGTTTCTAGTCTCACAGGGTGTTCATAACCAGGCAGGTGGGTGAAAGTGGCACCTGGCACTGTGGGGTCTGAAGTGCCCTTCTCCAGTAGGTGCTGCCTGCCTGCCAGACCGAAACCATCCCAGGATGAGGTGCCAAGGAACTGGGGAAAACCACCTGCCAGGCTGGATCAGGTCCTGCTTCTGGCCAGGGAGGCTCATCGATGCCTCTTTCAGAGCAGCAAGTTTAGTACGAGACACCTGAGCTAGCACCCCCGCATTCTCAGGCTATTTGCGTGTCCCAGGCTTTCCGGATGTCACTCCCTTGCCTCTGCGGGTGCCCCCAGCTTGGCAGCACCCCCCTTCACACACCGCACAAGCAGGGCCCACTTCTTTACCCAAACCCACACACTTTGGAGTGGTTTTGAAGCAAGTTTAGCCTCACGGGTACTGACTGTGCCAGTCCTTGATGCTTCAGTTGCTCTGATCTGCTCAGAGATGTAAAAACTGCTATTTTTCACCAGGGAAACAGCTGTACCAAAGAAAAACAATCATTCCTTTGGTTTTCTTCCCATCTGAAGAAGACTTCAAAAAATCAGAGTTTCTGTTGCTTCAGCCTCAGATCTGTCTGAGGTATCTTTCGACCACAGCTTCTGCAACGGCTTGCACATGCCACGGGCGCTTGGCAGGGTGGTGTTCGCTGGGGAGTGCAAGGGGAATGCGAGGTGCTGTACTTGGATTCCCATTTTCTGGGTCAGTAGAGATATAGCAAACAAGGGACATTGCTCTGAGCTTGCAGGATCTGCCCTTCGTCCCCACTGGCGAGCCCCTCAAACCGTGCCCTGCGCTGCCTCGAAGCTTTTCTGGAGCTCATGCCTTCGGCAGCGTGGGACATTGCTGGTGCCAATATGGAGAGCCGCTTCGGCCTGCGGGGAGGCTCTGTGGAGCACCCACACGGCAAAGCTACCACAGGCACCTTGCTCCGAGAGCTACTGAACTGAGGGCTCTCATGCTGTAGCTTGGAGGGGGTAATACTGGGGAGGAAAGTCTGAGTGTTTGGAGGCAAGTGGAAAATCAGGCGTGCCTTTGGCGCATGTCCAAAGTGAGTTTGGTCCAGAGAGGCCCAGGGATCCATCCAAGGCAAGATGGGGAACCTTATTTCCTCCCACTGGAGAAACTCATTTGGGAGGGGGCAGGAGATGCCAGTGAGGGGCAGCAGGCTGCAGCCAGCTGCTGCTCTCCGTGCCATGAGTCTAATAACCCGTTATTCTGTAAGTGCCATGAAAAACCAAAGACTGAAGATATGTATCTGCTGTGCAGTTGCATGGGTGTTGCAAGCTCAAGGGGGCCAAACTGCACCCTAGCCTGGCTTTCCTGCCCATGCCTCCAGCAGTGCCACCAGGCAGTGCCAGCCTGGGACTCAGCACCGTCCCTGTGGGGATGGGATGGGGACCGGGAGCTGGCACCAGTGCTGTGCAGCTCCTCACCCCAAAGTGCCTGGAGGATGGTGGCATGGGCTGGCACCATGGCACCATGCAACCACCGAGGCGGCTCCATCTCTCAGCTGGCTCCTGCATCACATGTGCCTGGCTCGATGGCCATGACATTTAAAATTGCCACCACCCTCACACTGAGGCCAGGGGATCTTCCCTGCCATCCAGCAGCACCCCCTGCATTTGTAGGTCCAGCTGAATGTGAGCTCCGTGAAGCACACGCCGTGCCAATTAGTGCTAATCACTGTTTACTCCCTGCATCCCTTCCTGTCTGCCCACTTGCAGCAAGTTAAAATAAATTAATAATATTTAAATGAATAGTGCATTTGTGATTCCTAGTAATTTCCCTTGAAGTAGTTATGACGAGCACATTAACTGGTACTAATTCATCGTGCTGCTTGTAATTTGGCCAGGATTCAGATGGGAGAACCTGTTTTCATAGCAGCTAATAAACAGTGGTTTATTGCTGCTCTACCAGGTGTCCCGTGGCCACAGCCTCCTTCCCAGCCCAGGAGCCACGAATGTCTGCTTCTCTTGGCACAGATTTCTGGTTAGAGAGACGATACTTTACGAATAGGCCAGGCTGGTTATGATTCAGCCCTAACCATCATGGTCTTTCTGTTTCATCAAGCGAAAACCAGGCGGAGCAGATATCTACCCATCGGTTCCGCCTAACACCGCGCAGTTCAGGCACATTAAATAGCATCTGAAGCCCAGGGATGTGTTCATAGGGCTTGCCCTAAACTTAGGAAACCAAATTACACCATGACCTCGCTTATGCATCATGCTTACAGCCATTTCAGGTTATGCAGGTGCCCCGTGTTCCTGGCGTTCCCTCTGAGACCAGACCTGGCAGCACCACAGGCTCCAACCCAGCCCCAGGAGTCGATGGGGAGCTGAGGGAAAGGGCTGCAAGAGGCTGGCAGGATCCCCAGGTCCACACAGGCAGTTGGGCTTTGTGCTTACCCCACCTCAGCAATGTGGGAATTAAATTAAAATCTGGCTTATGAAGGCTGTGTGGGCTCTGCTGGCTCACACCGGGATGTCAGATGAGGGGGCTTGCCTTGTTAGCCAGAGAAATGGCAAGGCTGGGAGAGGAAGCCAGGGCTAAGATCTCCACCCCGCTCTTGCCAGCATGCCCAAATGCTGGAAGGGAACGTGCTCACCCAGCAGGCAGGTGGGAACCGCTTACAGTCAGTGAGGGGATTTGCTCATCAATGAGCCCTTGTAATTTGACATGATTTGTCCTGGTGCAGGCAAGAACAGAGGGCATGTACTCCTAGGGTATGTGGGAGAGCTTGCCAAGTCCCTCCTTATGGCTAAAAATGCTAAGCTTATGCTAAAACCATCAGTTAATAACAGCTAATAGGAAAATAAAGAAAATTGGATTTGATGGTCCAGGTTGAGGTCACATCAAGATCTGATCAGCGGTGGCCCCTGCACCAGTGATACCCTGGGGTTGTCCATAGCATCATGGAAAGCTGCAGTGGATTTGCTTTGGATCTGCTTGCGTCACTGTGCAGCAGCACCATCCCTGCCCCACGAGGTGCTGGAGCATCCCTATCCTACCCCTCCACGCACAGCAACCAGCTGCGCTTCATGCCTTGATATTGAGCTGCCCAGCTTGGGGAAAAGCAGTTCAGCCAGGAGCAGAAGAAGGCATTGCAAGGTCCTTGGGTTAGGCCTGGCTCTCCTTCCCCAAAGAAACAGTCTCATCAATGTCAAGTGCTTCTGGCTGTTGTCAGTGAGAAGCAAGTCCTGGTCATTCCACTTTTGCTCACTGCTGATGATGCGCTGCCCACACAGCAATGGTGAATATTGCGGGTGTCCAGCCATGAGCTCAAAATTAAAAAAGCCTTGTGGCTGCACGGCCACAGCAGTGAGCCCAACCCTCCCCGTGTGCCGACAGATGAGGAGCTGCCACTGCCAGTGGGCAGCACGTGGGGACTGTCCCAAAGGAGCTGCTGTTCGCAGCAGTGCTGGTTTCTTTGCTCTCCAGAATTTCAGAAGGTGAGCCGTGAAAGAAGGCATTACTTTTGGATCCAGGCTGGTTTTACTCACTCAAGACCTGAAACTTCAGGAAGATTGTATACACATGTAGCTTTGCCTTGTAAAAGGACAGTCGTTCCATGGCTTTAAGCAGTTATTTTGCTTGGTCTCTCCCTACTCAAAACCTGGCCAAACAGCTGTGCAAAACAGGCTGTGGACACTTGATGGGGTGCTGCGAGGTTTTTTGGTGTTTAGCCAGACACCAGCTTGCCCTTGATGAGTGATCACTCACCTAACGATGAGGCTGTGTCAGGTCTGGATGTTAGAAACTGCGGTTTGACTCCCTACATGCTTCGCCGCAACCACAAACACGACTGGTATGTTTCAAAGTGGGTAGGGATGGTTTATCACACACTAATGCAGACTCAGATTCTTCCTCTAAGATGCAGATAACTTCGCATTAATTATACTCCCAGGTGCAGGTCTCATCTAAAGTCCAATTTTCTCTGTTAGCAGCACAGAGCAAGGCTAGGGCCAGCCCTGTGCTGGGGGGTGAGAAGGGGCTGAAAGGCTACGGAAACGAAAAGCTTCATGCATTTTCTACCATATTGTCCTGATTTTCTGCTGTAAACTCTGGATGCACCTCGCCCTGCAACCTCTTCTGTAAGCCAAATTTTTGCAGCAGATAGCTCGCTTGGCCAAGCGACTAATTGGGACTTTATCCCGGCAGGTAATGGCACAAAGGCAGCCAGACAATGGCACGCCCCCCAAGATCACCCATGGTGAAGGGCTAAAAAACACGTCTCACCTACACAAGGAGATTCCCGTGGGGTGATGTAGGGTGCAGGGAGACACACCTGCGCAACCAGCTGCCAAAGTGGTTACAAGAAGGGCTGGGAAGTGCATGTTCTTACCACTTTTGAAATAGAAAAATCAGATCCCAGAAAATTTCTGTTTCAGTCAGGTTGTTTAAGCTGACCAGAGGGAAAAGGGCTGCCTGAAGCAGGGGGCTGGGCTTTTCATATGAATTGTGCTGGTGCTGGGCTCGACTCAAGGTACATGATGGAAAGCTGAAGGACAGGGGTCAGCACTGGAAGGAGACACGCTCACAGCCAGTCCCCAAACACCAAACAGGGATGGGACTCAAAGGATCCAGCCCTCGGTCCTGATGGCACCAGGGATCCCATGCGGCACCTGAGCACCTGCAGCCAAAGCAGAGACCAGTGGTGCTGGCAGGCAGGACAGGGCAGGGACCGCATCAGCACCAGCTCCAGAGGAGCACCAGACCCTCTGCTGCATTAGAATAGATGAGCAAAAGTGGTCACTAGCGGAGCCACTCCAGCTTCTCTCTCAGACAGTGTTTTTTTGTTAGCAAATTATTACTAATTTTTACGTTCTGACTTTCTACAAAGCTATAGCTTTGTTTCCTTCTGCCTGGTGGAGAAACCACTCCACCAAGAGAAATGTCCAGGAGGACAAGAGTCATCCCAGACCGGGCTGACCACATCTCAAATCCTTGTTCTTTTTTTTTTTTTTTTCTTTTTTTTTTTTTTACCAACTTTACCTTCTGGTTCTCTAATCTATCTTCCCTTCCTCTTTCTCAGCTCACTTCCAGACATTTCTCTCCATTTTTCCCTCTGCAGCCCCTTCCCTGGCTGTCCTCCCCTGCCTTTTTGCATGGCTGCTGATCCTCAGCAGTACAAATGATGGCCTCATGTGCCCCCCCTGTAACTCGTACCTCTCAGGCTCAGGAGCTATACTGCAGGCTTGTAGCTTTTCCCTGTCTGCATTTGAGCAGGCAGCAGTTGAAGAAACTTTCTGGACCTCGGCAGGAACCCACACAGTGCCTCCAGCAGCGATCACACCACCAACAGCTGCCCCAAAGGGAGAGGTTGGGTTTACCCAGGCCAGCCCCAGCACTCCGCTGCCAGAGTTTTGCCAATGCAAGATGCTCCTAAATTATTAAACGAGAAGAGGGGACCACCTTGTTTAAAGGCCTTGTACTTTTAGGCCATTGTGCCATTTGCGATGGAGGCCAAGGGCGAGGGACTTAACCAGGGAGGAGAACCGGAGGCAAGGACAGTGAAGATGCACCCAAGGTGGCAGGATCAGGCTTTGGAAAGGGCTTCAAAGCCATTAGCTACACTGTGGCTTCAGCAGGAAAGATACCAAAACTGCCAAATAAAAGAGAAGATAAAAAGCAGGAGCAGGGTAGTGCCTTGCACACAGCTGCCATCCCTCAAGAATTCAAAGACAGCAACTCAATGCTCAAAAAGCAAGAACTTACATATAATACACTTGGGCTCTTTATCTCTCCTTCAGATTGGGGAGCCTTTAGGGTTCTGTTTCAGTTTTCCTCCCAAACCACTTACTGCATAATGGCATCTGACATTTTGATGTACTTCATATTACTCCGGGGAGGTGGAGCTTTAGAAAAACACCGAATATATCAAGAGCCAGCAGCACCGCTTTCATGGCCCTCTGCAGCCGGCTGCAATGCTCACAGCCTGCGAGGGGGTTCCCCCGCTGCAGCTGCCAGAGCAAATTAACTGTCCTGACTTCTTCGCCGAAGGGGAAAGCTGTGCAGTGTTACCAACCCAAAAGAAATTACAGCAGAACGTGAGAGGGGCAGAATCTGGTCGGGAAGGAAATTAATGACCGGCCGTGTCATTCACCCCTCACCCTTTTGTGGAAGCATCGCTGAAACAGCACACAGCCCTTGCGCCGGGGGATATTACAGCATCGTCCTGCCTGCCCGCGGACAGGCACCCAACCTCGCTTCGCATTAGGCAAACGGCACTATATTGCTACCCAAAAAGGAACGCACAGCACTGCCGGCAGTCTCTGTATGCACGGCCTCCAGCCAAACTCCTGCCTTCTCCACGGGCTGTTCTCATTCTTGGTTTCTCATCCAGTTTGTGCTTCCATACTCAGAGGCACGGTTTCAATCAGGTCTTCTGAAGAAAGCAACCCTTCTGCCCCACACCACACACACACACCCCTAAACATTTTTTGAATCTGCTCACCATATCCTCACATAATTTGATAAGGAAAAGAAAAAGTAGAAGCCTTGCAGAAGTCTTGTGAACTCAGAGATAGTGAATAAAGATCTTGCCATCACCCCCACCGCAGGACAGGCTGATAAATGAAGCCAGCCTGCAGCAGGCATCAGGGAAACCCACAGCAGAGCACACCTCCAGAAACTATGTCTCCTGGCTCACAGGCTGCCTATTTACAGTACTTCTGTACAACTCTTGCTAGGGACAGTTAGAGCGTTTCAGAAACACGTGCAGCATGTCTCTCATCCTATGCGGCAACAGCTTTGCATTGCAAACAGCGGCTCTAGCACTACATGTCAGCTACGTGGGTACCAGCAGGGCTGAAGGGCTTTACGGAGAAAGGCCCCGGAGGATACAGTGTCTCTGCACAATGATCAGCAGATGCCCTTTGTGCCACAGAAAGCACGGCATAAATAAGGTTATGGCAATGAGCAGTTTCTTCTCCATGCAACACAGTCTCCCTGTGATGTTCTCCACACCCATGTGCCTGCTCAGTTTGAATCATGAGCCTTCTGTCTGATTTCCTTCCACGATAAGGCTTTTAATAACTAACTGCATATACAACAAAGTAAATATTCAACCAGCTCAGAGCCAGATTGCAGATCAAATATCTTTAAATCTTTCTTCTTTCCCTTTTAAAAACAGAAACCTACACATGGCAGCCTGCAGGGGAGAAGATTGCTCGCTTAGCACTTCCCTCAACTCATCAGATAAATAAGCAACCACCAGTTTTGTGCTTTACAAAAAATAGGCAAGGCAGCTGCTCTGCAGCACACCCTGGTAACGTGCTGGTGAAGAGCTGGATGCCTGCTGAAGTCTGGCTCCTTTCCTGCACTTGCCTTTTAGCGCTGTCCTCCAACCCGGCACACTGGCGTGCCAGCATGGGCTACCCGAGCTGCCCCTGGCTGGGAGAGGAGGTGGGTGCCATCTCCTGCGTCCTTCCCCACCAAGCGGTAGGGCCGCATTCATACAGACTCAGACTACAGAAAAACTCTAGAGAGACTGTAGCTACAAAGCCCAGGCTCAAACAGAGGGAGGAAAGAGGGATCAAGAGACACATCCTCTTTCCTGGTTGTGGATCCCGCAAAAGCGGGTGCCAGCCCCAATGTGGGATGTCCCTGGGAGGACCAGCCAGAAGCCAACGTCCACCCGTTTCTGCAAACCACTGGGGCTCACCAGGAGCACCTTCTGCAGGGCAAGGCAGTGGCTCATGGCAAGGGGGATAAACTCCCCTTCCCCATTACTGGGGTCATTTCACCTAAGGAGGGAGGGACACAGTCCTTATCCAAACGGGAAATGTTGGAGAGGGTTTGTGTCTAGCCTCAGCCTGACATTCAGCAAGTCACAACTTCATTGGTGTCCCCATGCCAAGCAAAACGATAGCCAGCACACTCTGCAAAGTGCTTTGAGACCACTGGAAAGTTACTTTATAGGTCCTCTCACGCAGGTGAGGAAACTTTTATTTACAAGAGCAGGCAAATCAGACCTGCGAATGGCACGTGTTTGGGGCTGAGCAGTCGTGCTCGATCTGGACCGGCACTTTGTTGCAGGCAGCAAATCCAGGATGGGAATGAAATCTTAAAGCTTCTCCTCTGTGAAGAGTTGAAACTTGAGAAAGAGGAAAAACCTAAAATTAACTCCACACCGCTTAAGCACAGCTTTGGCTGCCCAGCAAGTGTTAGTGGCTGCTGTGACTGTCCCCCTGCCTCTTACTCTGGTCGAGTAACACGGCTGGGTCTCACCAACAGCTCAGCTCTGGTAGCACCAGGCCCCAAACAATTTCCCCACAGGACAGGTAACAAGTGGCAGTCACTTACCTCCAAGTGTTTTATCAAGGTGCGAGCTCCTGTTTACGGGTTTCAAGTAAATTGTGCATTTGTGTCCACGTTAGTTGTATTGCTACATTTGCTGTCGGGCCCACATGGATAAGGATTCCCTTAAAGGGTTTTGACTGTTATTTTTATTAGGAATTGTGTCGCAAAACCAACTAGCAGCACCTACAAACTGAATTTTTCCTCCTTGCCCTCAGCTTATAGGCAAACAGCAGAAACTGGCTGCCCTTCCCCTCCCCTCTGTACCTTTCCTGCTTTCCCCTGCAGCATGCTAGGGAAAGGGCAGCCAATTTTCTTTTGCAGCTGCTCCTCTGTGAATCCCTTGGGAAGCAGCCTCCATTTTCACACCAGGTGCAAGTGTTCCCTTATCTGTGGTTGCTCCCTGGGATGGAGGAGCTGCCCTCCCTCACAGTTGCAAGGGCTTTCATGCCTTCGCCTCAGCAGAGCGCATCGAAGCAGAGGCATTGCACTGCCCTTGCCTCGGCACAAGGAGAGGACAGAAAACAGCAACAGCACAGCTGCTGGCGAGCTCCCCACTTCACAGCCACTGACCACAGCGGCTCCCGCAGCCCCCACTAGCCCACCTTGTTCTTAGGACAAGCTGCATTGGAAATCCATTAAGCACTGGTCAAGGGAAAGGAGATCAATAGCATCTTCGATAGAATCAATGAATCTAGGTAAGCAGGGGACTTAAAGGTTTGGGGGAGGGTTTCTGAAAGCACTGAAGAGCTTCCATGAAGGCTGCATTGCACACTGCACTGTGAATTAGGCTCCACTTGACCCCAATCATATCCCTGGGAACAGCCCGTGCGCAGCCCAGGGACACGGCCATGGTCAAGCAGGCAGCTGAACCAGGCAAGTGTCATCTGGGGGCAGGCAGGCTCTGACGCAGCAGGGATTTAGACCATTTAGAGCTCTGTGGAGCATAAGCTGCACCTTACATCCACCCGCTAAAAAAAGCCACTGACAGCCACTAGCAGCCAGCACAGCAAAGGCAGGCACAGCCTGGGAAACCCTTTTCGTCCCACCATGGCCTCTGCAACTCCCAGCACAAGCAGTTACTCAAATTCAAGAGGAAAATCCCACCTGCAGTGTTACCTTATTATTTGACCTTGGTTCAGCTACCTTCATGCCATTACACGTGAAATGTGCATAAAGCCAGCCCCAACTGCTTGGCTAACAACAAGCTAACAACTAACAGGAGTTCGCTTTAACCTGTACACACACTGCCTTCTCCCCACATCCCAAAACCCACAAAATGCAGCTCTTAACATCCAGGTAGCACCACTGTATGGGTCATGCACCCTGTACAGCGGGGGACTAATGCAAAGAGGAGCCTGGTGCAACTCTCCTGGAGCCACAGCAATGTCAAGGGTGCTCCCGGTGCACAAGCACGGTACAGGTGGGATGGATTTGCACCCAGGGTCCCAGCACTGTCCTGCCTCCCTGTGAGATAGCAGAGGATGCTGCTTCTGTGAGAAACGGGAGGTTGGACCTCATCACCAGCTCTCTGGTTGGTGAAGGGAGGAAACTGCGTACAGCAAAGGAGCACACCAACAGCTCCAAACCTACTCAGGGCTTCTGTCGCGTTGTCTTGAACCAGTTGTTTCTCTGTGACTCATCTCCCCTTCTCCTTTATCTGCCCTTTTTTCTTCCAAATGCGTTAGAGAAGGCAGGTCCAGGCATTTGTGAGAAGTGAAGCAACAAAGGAGCCCTTATCTCAGCACGATGCAGGGCTGTTTCCCCAAGAGCCCGGGTGTTGCCTTGCAGAGGCGTTGCAGCCCGGCGGGAGAAGCACCGCTCCCTGCTCCCGCAGCCTCCCTGCCCACAAGCCGGGCAACGCCTGCACCGGACACACTGCTTCTCCAGGGCAGACACGAGTGCCGAACGCCAAGGCAAATACCCATCCCGGTTTGCTTGGTGGTTGCTTGCTCCAAGCACCACATCCTCCCTCCGGCTTCTGGATGGTCGGAAGCATGGTCAGCGTTACAAGCCACGCCAGGAGGGTTACAGCTACTGCACCAGCCAGAATATTCCTCTGCCTGCATTAAACTGCTTTGGGCATTAAGGACAAACACATCCAGGTGAGGAAAGTCCTCCTCCCACTACCATAAGCTGTCCTAGTACCAACACCAACATATGTGCTATTTTAGTCGTAGGCTGACTCACAAGTGGGGCATGATGTGCTGGGGGTCACGTGCCACCTGGGACCCAAGCATCCCAAACACAGCAGGCTACACCAAGACATCTGGCACACGAACTCCAGGCTGGAGCAAATCAAATGATTGTGCTATGCTAGCAATGCCAAATCAAACTGACGTCAGCACTTCTGCTAGAAAACATAAAAATATTTACGAGGTTGGATACTAGTTCTCCCACCTAGAAAGAAATACTGTATGGGTGAGAACGCGTGGCAGAGCAAAGGGATGGCAACAAGGGGAGGGAAACATCCTTCTGTGGGAAAACCTCAGTGCAAATCAAGAAAATACCAACAACTTTTAGAATCTTTTCCTCCGTCTTTCCAAAACGATAAAAATATAAGCTTTCTCTTACTGTTTTTTTTTGGGGGGTGGGATGGGGTGGGGGTATGGGGGACAGACACATAACAACACAGGGGGGAACCAATAGAACTGGAATAAAGAATCAAGTTACCAAAAGTTTATAGACATAAAGCAGCACTTTAGGATCCAACTTACATGAGGCAGAAACACGCCCTGGCAGCAAAGGCGGCTAACAGAATCCCCAGCTGCATGGGGGAACGTACTGTCAGCAGGTCAAGGGAGGCGATCCAGAGATCCTTCCCTGTGCTCAGCACTGGTGAGGCCACACCTGGAGTGCTGGGTCCCAGTTCTGGGCTTCCCAGTAGAAGAGAGACATGGACATACTGGAGAGAATCCAATGAAGGGCCGCAAGGCTGATTAAGGGACTGGAGCATGTCTCCTACAAGGAAAGCTGGGAGAAGTGGGAATATATTCAGCTTGGAGAAGAGTAGACTCGAGGGGGACCTCACTGATGTGTACAAATACCTGAAGGGAGAGTGCAAAGGGGACAGAACCAGGCTCTTCTCAGTGATGCCCCGTGACAGGACCACAGGCAGTGGGCACACACTGAAACATGTTCCCTCTGAATGCCAGGAAACACTTTTTCACTGTGAGGGTGACCAAGCGCTGGCACAGGTTGCTCATGGAGGCTGTGGAGTCTCCACCCTTGGAGATATTCAAAAGCCACCTGGGTGTCCGGCTCTAGGTGGCCCTGCTCAAGCAGGGGCTTGGACCAGATGACCTCCAGAGCCTCAGCCATCCTGTGACTCCACACAGGTGAACAGAGAGGCATGTTTTTCATTCCCCTCCTACTTTACACAAGCAGAGTGAAAACAAGAGAACAGCTCACAGATTTTTCTACAGCCAAGGAGTCAGGTCAGTCCTGGCCTCATGTCAGTGGTATGATGCCCACAGGATGGAGGAGCAGAAGAAACCTTGCGTGGCCTCGTTGCTCCCTTGCTACCGCAAGGCAACCACATTATATACATTCTGTAGACCAACAAAGCTCCCTGTTAACCCTGCTTAGGCTGCCACTGCATGCTGTAATGCACAGTATCAGCCTCAAAATGGACAGAGGTGGGAGCTGGCCTTGGGCACTCGTCACCTGTATGCCAGGCGCTGACACTTGCGCAAGCGGGAGGACGACTACACGCAGCTCCAACACTCTTCTGACACAACCGAAACAGCTTCTCAACACGGGTACCGCCAAAGAGCACTGGATCCAAGACAGAAACTGCAGATAAAGCTTCCCGGGTGGCAGCTTCAGCGCCAGGTATTTATTGCTGAGCCCCACCTACACAACCAAAGCCGGGTGACACGCACAAGACATGCTGATGCTTGCCACTACAGACTGCAGTCTCTGTACTCGCTCTACTAACCAACTGCAAACTTCACCTGAACCCGTCTGCACCCCGGGGTGATCCTCCTCATACCCCCTCGCCAGCTCTGAGCTCCCCAGCCCACCCGGGTGGGGGCTGCGGGGGCACAGCCGTGCAGCAGAAGAGCACCCAGCAGTTCCGAAGAGCAGCTGTACAGCAGCCAGCAGTGCTGAGCACCCTGCTCCAGGGCAGATGGGCACAGGGCGTTTCAGACCCAGCATGGTTCCTTCTCCACGTATGGTTTTGGGACAGCACAGAAGCTACTAGTCTCCAAAATGACACTAAAGGAGCCTCTGGCACTTACAGCGGCTAAGGATCACACATTGCATTTTTCAGCATTAGTTTGCACATGCTGACCAGCAACAGGTGGTTGCTGTTTTTCCTTCCCAAATTATCCCTGTCCCTTGGAACAAAGGGTGACCGGGACCATGTTAGTGTTGCACTCATCTGCCACTCACGACACGCCGTCATCACCTGTAAGCCTGAAGACACTGGCTTCCACTATGCAGCACAGGGGGCTGCTTTGCTTTAGGCATGAGCAGAACTGCACTGCGCACATTTGAATCATGTTAAATATTTCCTGCAACAAGTAAAATGGGTTTATTCACAAAGGAGTTTTGCTTGGGCTTACCACACTTAGCTTCCGTTAAGGGAGGTTACAACCCTTTCCATTATGTGCACTACAAACACTAGGAAGCAAGTATCCCAGAGGGTAACTTTCCTCTGCTTCCAAAAATCACATGTGAGAGGAGCTATATCCATCACTAAAAGCCAAAAGAGAACTGGATTAAAAATGGGCTTTTTCATGTGTTCCTCCTTTTGTATGCTACTGTTTCGGTGCTGTTAAAAATATTACACAACTCTCGTTTAAAAGCTAGGTTGGTCCTTCCAACCTTTAAGAGTCTACTCAAAATGCCAAGTTATTTATATATAATAAAGGTCAGATCAGATGCATACAATGAGTAATACTATTACAGGTGACTTTTTTTTTTTTTTTTTCCTCCCCCAATGGTAACTTTCAGCTTCAGAAGAAAAGCCTCAGAGCAGACTCAAGCCATCTAAGGCCAGTTCTCACTGAAGGTGGTTGCCTTTCCCTCTGCACCTGGCAGTAAGCTCCACAGCACTTCACATGCTTGCAACAGACTGAGAGGCCAGGTCCTCCCCTCCAGACACCGTTGGCTTTCTACTAGCACGCTCATTTTCTCAGTGTAGCAGTTAGCTCTGCTGTCTTCCATATTCCCAGCACTCCTGTACGTATCACACAACACACCCTAACACCGCAGCAGTGCTCACATCATCCCTGGCAGACAGGAGGGGTAGGCTCGGCCCTCAGTTATCCATCTTATCTTCCAGGGTAATACCCTGATAAAGCAAGTATGAAGCAAGTCAGGTGGGGAAGGAAAGAAACAAAGAAAGTGACCGTACCTATATATCTATACATACAGAAGCAGGTGTCCCAGCTCATTTTGGAGCTGTCATTCTGGAGGGGCTGCACATACCTGGACTGGGGCAAACAGGTACCAGAAGGAACCAAGTGCTATTTCAAGCAGACCAAGTAGGTCCCCTTCCTTCACTGTTGGACAGCTGATGTTATGCAAACCCATTACAAGCTCACAGGTTAGAAGTGCTCAACAGCAGCACCTGGCTCTATAAAAAGCAGCCCTCAAAGCCCTAACGCTTACTACAACACAGACTATGATTAAATTTGCATACAGGCAAAAGCTTTTGGAGAGAAAAATCTATATAGTAAATCCAGCCAGAAGCTAAAATGAATTGCTATCAAGTCACTCATGCCTGTAATACAGCTGACCATCAGCAAAACTGGCTACCTAAGGAAGGTCAACAGACACTCCTGAAGACCTGACTCTTGAAGATGTAAGCCCTTGAACTTATTCACATTATACCTCAGAACAGCTGAATAAAATGACCCCTTGCTTTCTGCCTGAACACCGCTTAGGCTGGGGGTATCATCTTGTGTAAAAGGATTTCTAAAGGAGGTTTCTTTTAGATACATTCTCACCATTTAATCCAGTTCCCCTCCCTACAACTGAGAACGTCCCTGGACAGATGGGGTGGCATTAGGTCTCTTTGTACCACCTTAGGTTTGGCGGCTGCTGCTGTTATCCGGTAGCTTTTTATGCTTGCAGAAATTAATCTGAGACAGTGTTTCTTAAAATACCAGTATCTAGTATTACTACCAGTTACTTGTATCAAGTTAACTGGAAATCTTGTAAATTTAAAACTTCATCACAATAGGATTATTCCACTTGGTGCATCTAACTGTTGTTTAGCCTGCCTAAGTGACCCTGAAATGCCTCCTGCTTCCCAGCAGATTATTTCACTGTGAATTCAATCCATTCACATCGGCAGTTTTTTATCCCAAATGCATTCAAATGCAATTGAAGCATTTTGATTTTTAGTCTGGGCACAGGTAGTAATTCAGATGATTAGAAAGTAATTTAGAAAGCGATGAATCTCTGCTGCAAAGACTGAGGTTCAGATTTGTTATTCCTGATTGAGCTTCAGAATATTTTCAGACGCACGCAGTACAGCAGAGCTGTCTGTCACTGTGCAGCAGACCCAGCGTTGCTGCGCTGCGCTCCCCGGCAGCTCCGAACTCGATCACAGCAAAGGAACAGAGCAGAGATTCTTTGAGGCAAGAGTGCCGGCTACCCGATGAGTCACGGGAGCCAGCACTGGCAAGAGACCGACCGCAAGCACAAACAAGGCGCTCAGATTTCACCAAATGAAAGGCAGTAAACAGCCAAGAGACTTTAATATTTACTACAATAATTTGCTACGGGGAGGGAAATCAGTACTCCCGACTCTTCCAGCTCTATCTGCTAACAGAACCAGGCACTCTTCTATCTGTTCAGTGAAATTACAGGAAAATACAAAAATACGATTCATAATCTGCTTCTACTTAAGCATTAACCAGCAACTATGATAACCACTGTTTCATCTGCATGAAGAGATTAGCTAAAGTATATCGCCCAGAGGGAAAGCCCCACATAAATACAAGGTTTCTGCATGTCATTTTCATAATCTGCCTGTTCGAGAAGAGACCTTAAAAGCCCTGCTGGAAACTCAACACTCATTAATCCACTCACCCATTTTGTTAAACTTTACTTAAATGGAGTAATAACGCTCAACCCTCACAGATTACTCATTAGCTACAGGAAGTTCAGCTGCATCAAACCTGAAAGGAAAACAGTCTGATTTATCTTAAGCTAACAACAGCAGTTTAGGTGCACAGGCTAAAATTACTAGGCCTCAATTAAAACATTCAGAAGAGAGACTTTTACCTTTCCTTTAGTATTTCCAGCAAATGAACACTGAAGTACCAGTGAAGAGTTGCAAAATTAACTTGGCTAAAGCCAGTAAGTACTTATATCTCCAATATGGCATCTTCTATAAGGCAGAAGCTGACTGCCCAGTCTTGCAAGAGATACACTGCAGGCACTGCTGCTGCTTTCATCCCGTCAGATTTGGAAAGCTTATCATCAAGAAAGAGCAGGTTAAGTCTACCATAAGCAAAACCAGAACATACAATATACAGGGACCAACTGTATTTAATCACTATTTTAAGATCTTAAGAGTGCAGAAGCTCTGGGAAAAGCATTAGGTAACTCTCCAGTTTGATACTACAAGCAATGTGATCCCCACTGACGATTCCATAGGGCCCAGAGCGGAGACCCCGGCACTGGGACTGGGCTGCTCAGCACCGTCCTGCACATGAAAGGTCCTCCAGCCTCTCCCAGTGCCTCAACTGGCACTGGCCCAACAAATCCCAAACTTTGCAACAGACTTGGTCATCCTGGTTTTAAACAGTTCCTCAAGTGCATGAGTGGCTTCTAAATTCATAACTACATTTATTTCCATTTTTGGCAATTTTCCATATTGCCAGTTTATTAATCCCTCCTGATAGCAAATAAACTTGCTGCTAAAACACTTGTCAAGATACAACAGTCACCCTATTTTCTGTCACCCTTGAAGGCCCAGTTAAAGAAAATTAAACACATAGGCTTGAAGCTACACCATATATTTGTAAATAAAATAATTTGACAGAACAAGATTACAAAGTACGAAACGAGCCCTTTCAGGAATTTTTAAGTACAAGAGAAGTTGATGTTAAGTCCATTTTGTAAAGTTTTAAACAAATACTACTGAGGGATAGGAGTATTACCATAAAATACTCTTATTTTTTTTTAATGCTTTCTCAAAAAGCTTGGACCATATACATCAATTTCAGATGAGAAATCCCACACGCACGCATTGGTTTGGTTACAGCTTCAGGGATCAGTGCAGCACAGTGCAAGTTTCATTCACAGATAAAAAGATATTTGAAGTAGGTACAAGAACATTCTACAAAATACAGGATGCGATCTAGCTCTTGGCAACCCTCTTCCCACCTCTAAAAAGTGCTGAAAACTAAGCACAACATACAGAAACAGGGAAAAATACACAAGGACAAGTTAATATTTGACAACTTAATAAAGAGGAAACAATTGCATCCAGAAGAAAATTGTTAGTCATTAGAAGGTATATACAAGGGAAGTTTGTACTTTGATTCTGTAGAAAAATCCTGAAACATAAATACTAAGAGAGGTACAGAAAGTAAGCACTATTAACTGAAAGTGCCTTCTCAGAACAGCCCATTTTCCCCTGCTGCAGGTCACCATTCCCTCAATCAGCTGGTCTTTCAGTATATACAATTATTTATTGCTTATCTGGCAATTTTACAGAATCTTCCTGGTCCCTAATCTCTTATCAGAAAGCATTTTCCCCTTCTTATGTTTATTTCAAAGTAGATCAAATACTCTTCAGTGCTTTTTAAAAAAAGAATTTTTAGAATTGCCCAAGCTAAAAATATTAACAGAATTTTCACCTGAAGCAATGTCTTACAGACTATTAGAGTGCCTTCTTAAAGATGCTAAGTGCACCTTTAGCTACCAGAAATCTCAGAGGGCTACAGCTTTGAAGTGCTCCACTAATTTTTATATTTAAAAAAAAAAGACTGACATTTACAGCATACAGAATGGGAGACTAGTGCAATATGCAGCATTGATTGTTTATTTAATAAATATTTAACCCAATTATTGCCACCCAAGGCAAACAGTGCAGAAATTGTCACTTAGAGATACAAAAGTTTAACTTTTTTTTTTATAAAGTCAGTTGCTACTATAGCCATACAACTATTTCAGAGGGTTTTCTGCTTCAAATTTGACACAACCATTATAAAAATATAGAAACATAGTATCTGGAGGTTTAACATGTCTCTGCAAGTCTAACTTTTACATTTACATGCAAACATGACATTTCTGTATTCAAGAACTGATTTAAAATAAAAATGAATACTGTGGTAGAGACATTTTCTGCACTGACGATTTCATTCTAGTTCTTAAATACATCTTTCTTGGTCCTGGGTATACATTTAGACTGAAATAACTAGCATCTTACATTTATCCTGAGGTCAGCTGTGTAAAAAGAAAAGCCAATTTTATAAGGTTACTTGCAGGCTTTTTGTTCAAAACATGAGGTTATTTTTAAACAAGCTAATCAAACCCTTAGGGGGGGGAACCCAACCCTCTCACCAATGTTTCAAGAAACAATTTAGTGTCATTTTTGGGAAATATTTCCAAAAACATATAGGCTATCACATCCAAATACTTTATCACCCAACTAAAATTTCAGTATGCATTTGCCGAACATGAAACTTAGAAACTGTTCTAAAAAGAAAACTTATAAATCCCCATGAAGAGTCACCCTAAGCTTCTTATCTCAAGATCCTGACCCGCAATGCAACTCCTGCAAGAACCAACCCGCTGAAGCCTGTGGGAATCCATGGAGTCTTTGGGTCTGCCTGCAGAGGGGAGGACATGTGATTCAGGTCTCCGGCACCCACCGCAGGGTACAGTTCTGACCTTGTCAAAGCTCCACTTTGAACACAGCAGTTATTTTCAATAGCACCAACAATCTCTCAGATACCAGCATCAGGCAAACACAGACAACACAGAATAGGTTTGTTTCTTCCTGAATCAGCACAACTGGTAGAAGGCACTGCTTGGCATAGGAAGTCATAAATAAGAGCAAAACAAGACAATTTCTAAGTTCTGTGACATTTCGATTTGCAAGTTATGTCACATTTCAACTTAATACATACCATGATTAGAAAAACAGGGTGTTCTAAGGGATTAACCAAAACATCACTGTTCCATGCATGCTTACGGTTTTTCTCCCTATATCCAAAAAACCCCACATAATGTATCAATATGAAGCATTAGGAAGTATGGGTTGTTAAATTAAGAAAGTACATTTTATTCTCCAACCTTCCACAAAAGTCTAACCTAGACGCAACTCAAGTATAAGAAGTTGGAAAATATTCTGATAACATTTTCAACAGTCTATCCCTGCAGAGGAATGAAAAAAC
Source organism: Falco rusticolus (assembly GCF_015220075.1). NCBI lineage: Eukaryota > Metazoa > Chordata > Aves > Falconiformes > Falconidae > Falco > Falco rusticolus. Next base: position 30,130,942 of record NC_051189.1, read on the forward strand.
TATTGTCTAGAGAATTCATAGATTGAGGCACATCGCAGTTGAAGCTATTCAGGCATATTTTATGGCTAGAACAGGATTTTTTTTGAGGAACCTCACTATAGACTTCCCCAAAAGCAGCTCCATATGGTTTGAAACACAAATTGCAACATGTGGAAAAAAAATATGTTTGGTCCTTAATCACTACTGTCTTCATCATCATCATCATCAGATACATCATTTAAAGATGATTTAGGTGAATGGCTGTAGGAGTCTGACCTAGTGGACTGACAAGCAGTCATCTCTCCGGTAGAAAGAAGATCATAGCAGAAGTCGCAAATTCGCACAGGCTTGGAAGACTGGCTCGGGAGAAGAAACCTCTTTTCAGAGCAAGGCCCACACACAACAAAGCCGCACTTGCGACAGTGGTGACGACGGTTGACAGGCGTAAATTTCGCTTTCTGACAGCGCATGCACACGGTGGCTTCCGAGTCCGGTACCCAGACAGCTGCATGTTCATTGCTAGGAGTCTTCCCGCTTTTGGAAAGCAAATCAGAAACACACTTATTTATGTGGTTCATCCACTCGGATTTCTCTGTAGCAGTGGCAGCATAAACCGCAAAAGACTTTGTTGGTGTCTTGATAAGCCACCCATTCCGTAAGTCTCCCTCATCCTGGATGGAATCAATAGTGACATTTTCCAGTGGGATTATGTGCTGTTTGTTGTACTTCTTCTTCTGGATGACAATGTTACCATAAACAAGAATGTCATTGAACAAGAAGAACTGCCTTGCTTTAGGCTTCTTCCTACACAGCTTTGTTAGTACTCCCTCTCCGATCAGAACACGACCAGGAATAGTCAGAGGTTGACCAGCTGCTCCAAAGCAGTTTTCCACTATACTTATTCTTCTAGTATTTGCCTCGCTGTTTGCCAAGCGATCCACCATCTTTCACAAGTATCCTAAAATTAGAAAGACAAGTTTGTTGTTAGAGCAGGACTGATTCAATAGCAGCCTTCCCTGAGGAAGGTACCAACCCCGCACTTCTTAAAATATCTAACAGAACCTGCTGGCTCAGTGGCATCAACTTGGGTTAGATTTAAAGAAGTCTTAACACCTAAGAATTTTTAGCAACTGAATAGTCTTTTTTTCGAAAGCAAAAATGTTCCATCCAGCTGACAGCTATCTTTACCACACAGACAGCACCTACAGCACTGCTCTTGAAAGCCTCTGGCAACAGACTAGAAGGCTTCCTTTCTAGTAAGGTTACTGTGTCCTGGTTTAATGCTCATGTTTCTCTGCCTATCCTCCTGAACTTACAGTCTGGATGGCAAAAGAAAGTATCGCCCATCATTCCAAATTCTAATACTGACAAACATCAACTTAACTGAGCTGCTTGGAGACCCATGTTCATGTTAACACAACAAATAAAAATGATATAATTGATGTTCACATAGGAAACCGCCATGCCCGAGCTCAGTATTGCTCTTTTTGCAGTACGTAGACATTAAATCATGGGCCAAAACTATGACTCTACCTGCCAGAAACATTTTGTACAGGCCACAGCTTGCACCCACCAACACCTGCTTTCATGGCAAACTTGAGCAAAGAACAGGGAGTGAGTCACAGCTGGTGGCCTATCGCCTGCTCACTGTTGCCTTCTTTTTGCAGAGGTCCCACAGTCCCTCCCTCCTCACCTACTGGAACCACATTGCAGCATCAGGATCAGGTGACGTACACAAGCAGACCAGCACAGAGGATAAGCCACACAGCTTGCAACTGCTCCTGAGAAAGACTTTGTGACCTGCACTGGCTTAAAGTTTAGGCAAGAAGACTTCGTATTTCAGGAAGTGCTGATGAACTGAGTATGTATGTTCCAGCTACCACTTAAAACCACCCCTCATCCTTCCCCAAGCAGCAAAGAAGATTTTCTCTTGAAAGGGTAAGGTTCCTAAGGCATCCAACGGGGAACTGAAAATAAGAAGCCTCTATAGTGATTCATACGTCACCAAACCGCTCTGTAGCCTACCTTTTACCCTAGAGCTTCCCAGGCAGAAGTCAGGCAAAGGAAACTTCTGCCAGTCTGATCCAGATCTGCTCCCCTCAAGCTCCTCCTGAGTACAGCAGCCATGAACCTGAACTGTGTGCTTGACGACAGCGAGAAAGCTGGCAGAGGCGAGTACTAAGGACAGACCTGTCTCTCAGCGGGCAGAAGACCGCTCTCCTGTGCCTTCCTTTCCAGCTACCACAGGGCTGACGCTCACAACACCCTTTGGTACAAGTACAGCTTTGAACAGGCCTGAAGGAGGGCAGAATAGCCAACACTCCAGCGCCTGCTACCTGTGCTTCCCAACATGATCCCCGTTTGGGAAATCCTCTACATTCACCTACCTTTTCTTTTAGGTCTACGCTGCCTGCCATCCATAGAGCACCAGCTGTAACAGAGATGAAACTGGGCTGAAACAAGGCTCAGACTTGATGCTGCTCAGACTCTCACTCTGCCACAACCTGATCCAGTCAATCTTCTTCCCATGACTCAAAGCCCAGATCCTTGCTTACAAAATAGGGATGAAACTTCTTGATAGAAGCATGGTGGCAGAGAAACCTCTCATCAGGCCTCATCTAAATAAGTATGTTACCTATCATTATACAAATCCACACGGCCAATGTTAAGTGTGATTAAAAAATAACCTATAAGTTACTACTTTGAGAGTTTAATTAGTTCCACAAGCAGGCTTGCTCAGACATAACTAAACCGACCTTTTTTTAAGTTCTGCACAAACATCACCTTGTATCGAAGTCTGACAGAGAAGACAGAAGTATCTATTAAAGATATTACTCAGCATTACTTTTGAATTGTCTTTGCGTGCCTTACAGCATTAGTTACAGCATGCAAGTATTGTGTTAACCAGTTTTATGGTTAATGGAATTATAAAGCCACCAAATCTGAGTTTATTTTGATCTGCAGAAGGCCAAGACAAAACACAAACTGCCTTATAAAAAGTATTCAAAAGATTTAACTGTGCTGCATCAAGGCACACAAGCAAGTACACCTATGCTATTTCTACCAGGTATCAAAGAAAAAAAGGCTGACCTCCTCCGTTACCCTGGCCAGTGGCTTCCGATTTGATCAGTTAGAAAGTGTAAAGCTTTAAGTCATCTTTGCTGTGAAGCAAACATTTCTTTCTGTTCTTCTGTGATGGGTTGACCCTGGGTGGATGCCAGGTGCCCATCAAAGCTGCTCTATCACTTCCCCTCCTCAGCTGGACAGGGGAGGGAAAACAGACTCAACTTGGGGGGAAATTAACCTAATTTGTTACCATCAAATCAGAGTAGGGTAACAAGGAAATAGGAACAAATCTTAAAACACTTTGACCCCCACCCTCCCTCTTTCTGTGCACAACTTCACTCCCAATCTTTTCTACCTCCTCCCCACCAGCAGGCACAGGGGGACAAGGAATGGGGGTTGCAGTCAGTTCATTGCACATTGTCTCTGCTGCTCCCTCCCCCTCAGGGGGAGGCTCCTCACACTCTGCCCCTGCTCCAGCCTGGGGTCTCTCCCATGAGAGACAGTCCTCCACAAACTTCTCCAACGTGGGTCCTTCCCACGGGCTGCAGTTCTCCATGAACTGCTCCAGTGTGGGTTCCTCCCACGGGGTGCCATCCTTCAGGAACAGACTGCTCCAACGTTGGTCCCTCACAGGGTCACAAGCCCAGCCAGCAAACCTGCCCCAGCCTGGGCTCCTCCCTCCACAGGTCTTGTCAGGACCCTGCTCCAGCACAGGCTTCCCACAGGGTCACAGCCTCCTTAACGCACCGACCTGCTCCAGCATGGGGTCCTCCATGGGCTGCAGGTGGATATCTGCTCCACTGTGGACCTCCACAGGCTGCAGGGGCACAGCCTGCCACACCGGGGGCTTCAACATGGGCTGCAGGGGAACCTCTGCTCTGGCTCCTGGAGCACCCCCTGCACCTCCTGCACTGACCTGGGTGTCTGCAGGGCTGTTGCCCTCACGTATTCTCACTCCTCTCTGGCTGCAGTTGCCGTTGTGCAGGTTTCACACATACCCCCTTCTTAAATATGTTATCCCAGAGGCACTACCACCTCTGCTGATGGGCTCAGCCTTGGCCAGTGATGGGTCCATCTTGGAGCCAGCTGGCATTGGGTCTATCGGGCACAGGGGAAGCTTCTGGCAGCTTCTCGCCCTGCTACCAAAACATTGCCACACAAACCCAATACATCTTCAATCAGAATAACCATCACTACCTTCTTTGTTAAGCTGAGGACTGAAATACTTGTCAGTCATCTCTACAGGGAAGATGGGGAGTCCAAGTGGAAGGAGGAAAAAACCCCCACCAATAAAAAAAAAAAAACAACTGTTATTTCCATCTCCTTCATCAGCTCTACTTTTCTGAACCATGACTCTTGTCAAAGTTCTCAAAGCTTTGTCGATCATTCCCTTTAAGAGAGGCCCACAAGCAGACGTTGTAGTAAATCCCTAAATCCTCCTGCAACAACAAAACTTAGCTGATACAATTCAGCCTTGTTTCCTTCTGTAGCGATACCAACTTATGTTATCTGCCCCCACCCTGTTCCCTTGTGCCATCACAAAAGCTACACAGCAAATCAGATCAGGGCTGATCAAGTTAAGAACAAATCAGAGTGCTTTAGGGCTCAGGTTTGCTGGTTAGCTGCAGGGGAAGAACGGGAAGGGAGGCAGGTGCTTAGACAGTGCCCTGCACAGAAAGTGCATTGGCTTAAACTGATCAGTAAACAGAGGTATTACAGCTTTGCAGTTTTTTTCTCTCAGGGAACAGCAGAAGACTCAAGTTGCATCAACACGATTCATTTTTTTTTTAATGCTATTACTATATAGGCATATCCAAAAATACACCTTTCAACAGACACCTTATTTCCTTCAAGCATTCCAAGCACCAATACTAACTTATACACATGGGGACACACAATAACTACCCTTTACATGTTTTACTAAGCATGAAGATCTAACCTTTTTTTTTTTATTATTTTCCTCCTTTTTTACATATATACCAACTAACTACTACCACATGGCAAGGAGGCACAACACTGGCAATTGGGAGTGAGATTTTTGGGTGATTAGTTTTACTTCTACTACAGCCTTGTCTAATGCAGAGGTGCCACTCTGCAGAAATGCTTTTGGCTTGCCCCAACTATTATCTATCTACCAAGGAGAAAGTACTAAGGAAGGAACGCAAAAGATAAGCCAGGAAATTTTAGTTGTGTATTTGTTGTCATCCTAGGCTCAAAAACCAAATTCAGGCATCTGACTGCCAAAGCCCAAGATTTGTAATGAGGGTTAATTGCCATTAACTGCCAAATAACCATTCCCATCTAACAACACACTAGCAATAAACAGCCTTTGCAAGTGCCAAAGTAGACCAACAGCTGCTTCGGACTTCAAAAACAAGGACTCAGTCACAGGGTCAGTCTAAAGTTATTTAGTAATCCCCATGTTCCCTATGAAGTGGAGAAGGAAATAAGTCAAAAGAGCGCAAAGTGGACTGGCAAAGAGAATACACTTTTCTGCAGGTACAAATCAATGTGCTACTTCTAAACTTACACTTTTATACACACTATCTGCAAATTACAACAATTTAGATGCTTTAGCTAGTCTGCAAGGGGGAACACCCACTCTCTCACACACACACCCCAGCCCCCAAAAAACCCCACAGTCACACTGACAGGTTTCAGCAAAGCTCATGGTGTGAAGTTACAGCAACCTGCAGGAAAGCACTCACTGCTCCACAACTCCAGTTCAGCCTCTCTGCACTCCCTGCCAATACACAGCAAACTCTGTTCAAGGTCACCATGAAAGCTTTCAAAATACAAGTCACTGGGAGAAGAAAACAGTGGGAGAAAAGGCTAAAGGTTTTAATTAACTGTTCTCTAGGATGACCTAAGAGAAAACAACTCCAACCAGGATCACTTAATAATCATTATGGCTTGAAACCAAGACACATGACTCCAGAACTTGTGCTGAAGACCGCACTTTCAGCTTGTTGTGAAAATCATTACTGACTGGATTTAAAGCAAGAATTCAGGGCAAGTTAAGGACTATTAGGACAAGATAATCTCATCTCTTCTAGATTGAAACTTTCATCTATAAAGTTCTACAAATTCTCCTCTAGCAGCCTCAATTAAGGTAGCAAAAACCACAGACTGCTGCTGGATTATTCCACCTTTCCAGGACATGAATTTTATTTTCCGACACTAATAGATTAGATTTTTAAAGAAGTAAGCACTCTGTCATTTTTCTCATAAATTTTTAGAGAACTAAAAATTAAAAATCCATTTGAAATCCTATGCATGCTAATGCTTATTCACCTTCACTAGCCTTTTCTGAGAAAGGAAGGCAATTCAGAAACGGTAATGAGAAACTACCTGGGAAGTATCATGATTACAAATAATAAAGAAACATGGGAAAAACAGACCAGAATACAACAGAGAAGCCATCCCCCAAGTCACAAGAGCTAAAGTTAGGAAAAGTGCACCTCTACTCAAGAGCACACAGACCAAGGAGATGTTAAATTAAAACACTGCCTGTACACATAAAGGAACTTTTAACGCCAAGATGTCACGGTCCAAAAACTATGCAAGGTTATCAATTACCAGTCTTTAAAAATTACAATAATCTCTTCTTAAAGCATATTCAGATATATTGTAAAAGATAAGAGATCATGCCCTGGAACTGGGTGGCAATATCCTCCTCTCTGCCAGCTAAAACTTTCTTGAAGTTTCTACTGTTGGCTACTGTAATAAGCAGATACTGGATTACTGTCCTCAAGATGCAGGATCTCAAGACCTTATCAAGCAAAGCAATTCCCAAGTGATGGCAAACTGTCAAAAACATACCTCGAATCTTCCCTAAAGCACATGAGGAATAAACCAGAACCATGGGCTTCAACATGACGGGCTAGACAGCTCCACTTGAGGGAAAAGTGGGAGCATCTTATACATAGTCTCGGTTTACGGATGCTATTAAATCAAAAAACCTCTAAACCTACTGTTCAGACTTTTAGCACATTCGACTTGTTTCACATTTTTTGCACACAAACTCCCAAAGGTCCCCAGGCCCTTATGCAAGGATGACTATTTGTCTATAAGGACCATCAATCCATCACATTAGGTTCATTTTCTGTGTCCAGACTGCAGTGTAGTACCAGCTGCTAATCAAAACTTCACAAAAATAAATAGATGACCCTTTAAGAAAAATTAGCTACATAGAGCTACACCACAAGCACAGTTCAGCAGCCTTTTCGAATACATAGATCTCAACTCTCAAAATGCTGCAATACCTTCAGTTTGTCCTCCTTCTCTCACACATGCTCTCAGTAAGCCCATTTCACAATGAAGACCCTGGGCAAAGGCTTTCATCTCCATAGCATAATACACTACTTAAAGATGACAAAATATTTCTTGATACAGAAAGCCCCATCTCCTTTACCATATGCAGAACAGTCTTTGACACCAAGTTATTTCTACTTTTACTCACAAGATGCTTCTACAGAAATAAAAATTCTGAACGTACCAAGATCATCTTGCTCCCCTATTCCATTCCAGTTTTGCATTTGTATCCTGTTGGAGAGAACAGTCATCTTCAAAGTGAGCAAACTTAGATATTACTGAAGCCTTTGAGGAACCAAGTTACCCACTTAGCGAAAACAGAACCCATGTTGAAGTAGTAACATATTTACTACTTTTATTAACATTCCAGGCTACAGCAGCAGGAAAGTAATTTTGGGGGGACTGCTGTACACTGACAAGTCACTTCCCACATAATTGTTTCTTTCTGCCACTGTATCCCAGTGACCAAACCAACCACCTGCCAGGACTCAGTGCTTCTACAGGTCTTACGTAAAATAGAAGAACGTTTGTTCTATATGCCAGCTCTGCTCTTGATTGAGGCCTGACTAAGCTGCACAGAATAGCTATAGCTGAAGACAGACATACTGAGCAACCCTGACTTACATAGCTACACCTAATTCAACGCTGCCAGAAAAAGCCTTCTACTATTACATTAGCAGTGTAGCAGCTCACATGATCACACAGAGCCGAACCACAAATAACACAAAGGTGCTGGAGGGGAGAAATGAGATGAAAAAAGCTATTATGGCATAGTGATGCAGACTGCATACAGCTCAGTGCAAAAACATTTCCTCACCCCAGCTCAGTGCATACTACCATCACGGCAAGCACACGTTTAGACTGCAGGACAGGGTATGCAAGAGAGGGATGCAACATCAATTCCCAAGTTTCTTCAGCAATACAGCAGAACCTGCAGTAAGTGCAGGCCATTACTTTCTGGCCTGGGCAAGAACAAGTCTTGTCCAGTACACAGTCCCTGCTAACAAGCATTAATTAATAAGCACATAATTTTTAGCATTCTTTTTCTTCAACAATCCTTCAAGGGAGGAAAATGCTACTGCCCTTGCCATAATTGCCAGTTCATTTATCATCATCTTTACAATTAGCAATTAGGCTGTTAACAACATTTCACACATTGCATTAATACAAAGCAGGCAATCTAGATTTCTCAAGAGCCATGGTATCAAGATGCAGGCAGCTCATCCATTACTACATATATTCACAGTTAAGGTGACAGCTTTAAAGAAAAAATATTTAAGCTGCTGGAAAAAGTACAAGAGCTCAAAACCAACCACACAGAGGTCCATCCAGTCCTAAAGCAGCAGCAGCAGATTCTGGATGTTTCCAAGCCATATTCAGTAACACAAGTCCAATAAAAAACAAAAAACAAAACCCACATCACTAACCACAGTATCTGATCACACCAGTGGAATGGATGAAGTGAGATGTAGATATTGTTGCAGTGAAGCTAATGCAGAGAATAGCAAAGAGAAGACTCAGAAACGTTGGCATACAAAAGAAATAGAATAAAGAAAGAAAAGGTAGAAATAGCAGGTCTAAATGAAAGCACATTATACCTTACAACCCAATTAACTTCTAAATAATTATCCAGTTGTCATACAGAGCCCTTGTTCTCACACCTGCATCTGAACATACAGACAACATCAGCAACCATGTTTCACCAGATACATTCAAACTAACCCATTTTCCTTCTTGCCCAAGGGTAACACAGTTTCATAATAAGAGTTTCTGTTCAGAGTCACTTAATAAAAGGCAAACAAGTTAAAGGTTTTATCCTGTCTGACTCCACAACTCGAAGGGTCTGAATAAAACAGATTTAAAACAGAATTGAATCTTGTTTTTATTATACTTAATCAGACAAGTTAAACGTACATGAAAGGTACAGAAGATCAATTACAAGACAGAAACAAGTAAACTGTAAACCTAAGACAGACAAAACTATCTGCAGACCAGATATCTAATGTGCATTAAATAACTGGTTTGTAACACAACTCATCTTTTGGATCTACAGAGGAAAACATCACACTGTCTCTAAACCAAGGGTTCATCAGGCAGAATCAGTCATTTAGTACATATACATATATTTTTTTGTAACAGGTTTCAAATAATTGGTATGTTATCACATCAGATTAATTCAGCTTTCCTCTTGCACTTTGCCTATGCAAGGAAGACATGCTAATTAGACTTACAGTTGAATAAACACAAGCAATTAAGTTACACAGAACCTTTACACGTCCCTCTGATTTAAAGCTATGTCTGAAATGGTAATATCGCTACTGTTTGTGAGCAAACTTTCAGCTATGAAGGTATCTCAATACTGTAATACAGTACTCTAATCTCTATTAATATTAGATGTATTGCTCTTCAGAGCAACACTTGACTTTCTCCACCACTGCCAAGTAAAACAGTGTAAATTTCTGAAGTGCAACCTGTTTAAGGAAGCCATCAATGTCTAATGCTTTGAAAATAGTTTTAGTGTGGAAAATTGCTGAAATAAACACATGCACAGCAGTTAGAAATTCTAAGTTTCTGATACAGAAGAGAAAGCAGCGTTAAGTTTTAAATCTTACTTTGGCTTCACTAGTTCCACCTCCTACACAGCCTCCTTCAATATATACAGAGAAGGATGATACCATTCGTTTGTCGTGAATGTTTCACTGTGTCATCTTCACTGGCAAAATTAAGCTTTTCTATGCACTTAGATCTGATTAGCTGTAATCAGAATCCAAACATTCACACACAAGTCAGCACTACCTGTCAAGGACCATAAAGGTAATAACAAGAGCTAGATTAAACATGATACAGAAATAGCAGCAAGAGGTATTTAATTAAACTTTATTTCTACCATTCAGTGTGTAAAATATTGAGGAAAACAAAGTTTGAAGTATCCATTAACCCATTAATGAATTAGTACTTCATTCTATATTTTATAGTTAAATACAACAATTAATTGAAAGTTTTAATATTGATTCTATATATCCATTGTTCACCGGTTGCTTCTTATGAAACAATAAAAAGACCAATTTGAACATAAAGTTAAGTGAAGTTAAAAGACATTTGACCCCAAAAATATGTTGAGAGGAGATAGAAGTATGATAAACACTTTCTAAAGGTCTTCATCACTGCTAAAAACTTGACACGTCAGTAACAACTAAATGCCTGTGCTGTGCTGGAGCTAGCTGTCCTGGGTACTATTTAAAACATAAGACAACATCTGTCAGTTAAAGAGAAATACAGTCTTCTAACAAGCAGTTCTCTAATAATTCTCCTCACAAAAGTATTCCCAAAGCTGTTGTATTTAGCAAATTGTCTTGCTATTGCTACTGTAACCAGCTGGTAAGGATGCAGAGGATAACCCTGATGGTATCTGAAAGACAGGAGTATCAACAACAACAAAAAGCAGCATCACGATACTGCAAAGAAATAACACGGACCAAGAGATTACAGAGACTATATTAAGGTAGAGATGACAGCAGGAAAGGAGGCAGTAAGATCCATCTCTTAACTTCTTCAACACAATCTTTATCCAGGAGCACTTCTGAGTAATCTGGTGAATGGCTGCAGCATTCAGAAAGGTACCGGTAACGGGACAGAAACTTTTGACTTTATTTACAGACACACAAAAAATTACCTTTTCCTTAAGACAGTGTATGCTGTTGCCTCTTTGCACCATTTCTCACACCCTTATTAATTACTGGCATTTAATAAAGTCAAAAAAAGCAGCAAGCTGAAACATGGAAAAGGATGGTGGCAATACTGAGGCTGCTTTTGATTACTCCAAGGAAGCAAAGATGCTTGTGACATTTTCATCCCAATACTATAGAGAAAACAGTGTAAGCATCAATCAGTACTAGATTGGCAGGAAAGTGGAATGGATAATGTGTGGACCTCTCCCAAGTCTCATTTCTATGATTCTGAGGGCAATGTTTTCTACGTGAATGTGATTTTTCAATTCCCCACTGTGAAGACACTGCTTCCTGCATTGCACAAGCCTGTGGAGCAATGGCTGCAGTGTGGGGAAACACAGATGAGCTAACTCACTCCCTCACTCATATATCCAGTACAAACCACCAGTCTTAACCTTTCATTTGTCTCAACCTGTTGGCTGATGTTCTGGCATCAGCCACAGGCTCACAGAAACCATGCGGGAAATATGTTAACAGCAATCACGTTACTTCATACTGTAATACTCTGCCTTGAAATATTTTAGAAATCTTTAGATTATTTCTCAGTCCAGCATTTAGTCATGTCCAAATAAATCACAAAAGTAAATCCATGCATTTGTTTAGTCAGGTATCTTCATAAACCTATAATTACCATAGTAACCCAGGCAGATGTTTGGGTTTTGTTTTTAAATTGCTGCAAATGACTGTCACAAGTCCAGTCCTACTAAAACTCTTCTTGAAGGTAAAACATAGAAATCCCTGTTTTAACTGCCTAACAATTTACAATTTAGAAATTCTTTCAATACACTGCAGTTAATTTTAGTAAACTCTTGATTTCCAACTTATAAAGGACTGCCATTTCACTTTAATTGACCAGTTGTGCAAGAATTGCTCAGAGAATGTAAATGACTAAATGAACAAAAAAACCTTTATTATCAAACCTGCATGGCAAATGCATTAACTCTCCAAATTTGCAATAGCCATTATGCAATTAAGCTAGGAATGCCGAGAAAGGCCAACTGCATTTGGGGGATGGAGATAATTTCTAGGTAAAGCTTTCAAGATGTATGACATTATTATATTCCCCAGCCCACTCAGAAGCTAGTTTGGATACAAAAAGCTGTTTTTAGCAAAACACTATCTGTTTTGCCAAGTAGCATATGTATTAGCACAGCAAGAGCAGAGCAATGCTGTTTTATTGTCCAGGCTACCCTCCCTCACAGCCAGTACACTGCCTGAGCTGCTGTATCAAGGCAAAACCATCCAAGTCCTGACATTAGCTTCTCACGAGGTTTGGTATTTAACATAATAACCCTCAGCTGGAAAGAGGACACCAATTTAACCTGCTTGTAAACAGAAAGACTAGCTCCCACGTCCTGAATGAGTTGTAATGCTAACTAATCATAGAGGGGACCTGAGGAAAACAAAGTCATGGGGAAGCTGGCTGCCCCACCGGACAAGTCTGGCCAGTTTGCAGCCCGCCCTGCACGAAAGGCGAGAAGAACCACCTCAGCTGTAACGCCACGTGCCATAAATGCCAGCACCCCTGCTCCAAGCAAGAAACATGTGGCACCCATTAAACAGACACAGAAATACAGAACTGCTGAGTCCCAGAGCTGTTCCCACTACCTTCTCCCATTTGGCAGCAACAGAAAATACAGAAGACGAGAACCCAAACAGTATTGAAGGGTTCACACCACAGGGAAGCACCTGATCAGGAGAGCCTCGACCAACTGGAAGTGGTTGTATTCTGCCCTCAGCTTCACTGGAAAAAGTCCTTGAATGTCTCTTGGCGTAGAAGAAGCCTCACTGTGGAAGCCCAGGAGCAATACACATGTAAGAGATCCAGCTTGTTAATGAAATCAGCTGCTTATTACTACTATTTATAGTAGTATATACTTCTATTTATAATAAATATACTTCTATTTATAATGAACCATGGTAGCTGATACTGGTTTTGTCTCTTGGCACAATAAAGACAGAGCTGCTGCTGGAAAGAAACATGCAGTTCTCCACCCACCACCTGGTTCGTAATCAAGGGCTGGAGGAGCAAAGGGAGCAACTTCCTAAACTCATTTCATCTCCATGTCCTTTATCCGTCTGTCAACAAGCTGAGCACTCTCCAAGCACCACTACAGGCTTACACAGCTCCGAACAGCCCTTGTGAAACACAGTACTGCCAGTCGAACCGCTGCCATTCAGATGAGAAAATTCTTAATGCCGTGAAAGAGGAAGTAGCCAGCACACGCATGTGTAAACCAGGTAATGGCTAGAATTAAAGGAATTAAAAAAAGAAGCAAAACCAAAAAACCCCCCAGTCACACAAGCCTGAAAGCTCGAGTTCTGCAGAGGTGAACAGGCAGGCCTGACCCACCACGACCAGTGTTTCCAGTGTGACATCAAACTCATCTACCAAAGCACAGAAAGCAAGATCCAGCAAATATGGATACTGAAATGGGTATAAGTAAAAAGGCTGAGGTTTTCTATGTTTTTATATATATATATATATATAACCCCACGTATATATAAAAACTATAATACACATGTGACCTTTTACTTAATCAACAACAATCAACTGAAAAAATCCAATACTAAAATCAAATCTTTGCTGCCATGGGAAAATGCCCTTATATTTCAACTTTCCATTTGCATTTATTTAGGAGCACTAGCAGTGGTTAGCTTAGCCTCTGCTACTAGCAAATTGCATCTTTCATCTTAACCAAAGTACTGGGAACATACACGAGAATCGTTTCAAAACCAGATTCCACAGATCCTGAGTCCAAAAACATCCAAGTTCCTTCCAAAATTCTCCACAGCTCTGAGTAGCTAAAAGCCACCAGAACAACACAGACAACAGACCAACACCTCTGAAATGCGCCAGAAAAGTCAAAGGCAGAGGACAGGAGCCTGGGATCCTGCTCTGGTTCGAGAAGCTCCAGCAGACATGAACCCATGATGGGCCCATGCTTAAAGGATTACTTGACCAGGCTGTGATACCAAAAACTGGAGTAAGTTTTTCTGTTTACAACTTAATGTTTCCCTACTCCAATTGTTTAGCTGTTTGAAGAGTCTCTCCCAGCAAATGTTATTTTCCAGTTTGGCAGCAGCGATGTACTCCTCCCTTCCAGGCTGCCTGGACAGGCGCCGGGTGTGCCCTTCCCATCTATGCTGCCTGTGAAGGAACAGCTTAACTGGTGACAGCCCACTTCGGCAGCACAGGGGCACACACCTGGGCTAGCAAATAACTTTACATACACAAATACCACCACGCTTAACATTAAATGGATTGGGGGAGGGACATGAAAAATCAATCACAAGGATCTGACCAGTTTCAGAGCAATCTAGATCCTGCCTTAAGTTTTTGCCAGCCCAGCACACTGAAGAGAAGCCACAAGCATCAACATACCTTTTAAATCTTGAAATAAACAGACTTACTTAAATTCTTTCGGGGAAGGGACACAGCATCATAAGTACAGGAAAAACAGATCCCGATACAGCTGTTCAAGATGAAGCGTTGCCAAATCCATCTTGCAAGCAGTTCTCCAAAACCAGATTGGTTGTGTGGTTTGTTGTTGTTACAGATTATTGTATTGGGAGCACACGTGGAGGCAACTTGCTAACAGCTAGCTAGACTGTCTCTCAGTCAATGTGAAAAAGAGGATTTGGTCTTCAGTGACTGAAATAAATAGTATTTGCCAGCATGCTGCTTCTTTAACCTACAAGTAGAGAACATTTATAGGATTTCCAATGTGTATTTCTTATACGCAAGTATACACTAAAAATTGCACCTCCTAGATTTCAAAGCACCTGCATGTTTTAGCACTTGAGAGCTACCAGAACATCTACATGTTCAAGTAAGCTTCCTCAAGTTAACAGGATTTTATTTTCCCTTTCTTCATGAATGCACATCTATGACACACCTGGCTTTGCTCATTGGCTTATGCCTTTTTGCTATGCACAGGTACTTAAAACAGCCAGTATTAAAAAACAAGTTTTCTGTAATAGGTTTTCTTTAGTTTACTTTTATTAACATTATGAGAGAAGTTACCGAATTTTACTAGCAGCCCTAACGAGGACTAGACTATACGTAATTGATTATAGTACGACCAAGCTACAGAGAGTTACCAAGCAGCCAAATCTAGGCAAAGAGCAATTAACTTCCTACCAATAACTGCAACACAAAAGGACCTCTGCTTTTAGCTAACCATGTTTTAAAATGGAGCAAAGTTTTCCCATGCAGTCTCACAGTTTACAAGCACAGTAGCATAACCACATCATCACTATCTCATTTTATTATATCAATATTATTTTCACATACATGTGTCCTTTAAACTCAGCTATCCTGTTATAGGAAAAGAAGCTGCATAATAAAGAGGCTTTTTTTTTTTTACCAGCTCAGTAATTCCAAGCATTTCCACAAAACTACACAATACACAAGCCAAGTAACAACACTCAACCTCCTTCTCTAACCAGGTGCAATCACTTCAACTTTGCTGCTGCTCTTAACTCAAGGTAAGAAATCTCCTATTTAGGGATCAACCCTAATACTATATTATACTGTAGAAATACTTTCAGGAGGCTAGGCAGCTGGCCACTACCTAACAGGGTCAGACAAAGCACTGCTACGGTGTATTTTCAGTATTGCAGTACAAACTCCGGCATGTTCAGACATATTTATTCCTTAAAATTCTTAACTCAAAAAGAAAGTGCCAAATAATTTCTAACACTTATTCACCAGCAACAACAGACTAAGGGCAAGTATGGCTGGCTGCAAGGAACCTTCTTCCTACCATTTAAACTAAACCTCCTAAAGAAGTCACTCAAATTGGTACCAAAAAGTGGCTCAAGCCCCAGTAGCCATGCGCACAGCAGGGCTATCATCAGGCTGCAAACCACCAGCCCAGCAGAAACCAGGGGTTCACCGGCAGCCAAAACACAGCTTGGGGCTTGGAAACAAACCACATGTTGTGATTTTCGGGAAGCCTGACAATACTGAAGCGCTACAGTCGTGGACCTGTCACTGCGGTCCCCCAGCAACACTTAAAATTTATTTATCCAGCAATATTTAAAATATATAAGGTGATAAGCCATGCATTGAATTGCTCTTTCTTGACCAAAGGACATAAGCCCTTTTTTATACCACATGCTGCTACCTGGTGATGTATGGGTGAACAGTGAAGGTCTAGAAAACAAACATCTGACAGCTATCAACAAAAGCCAAAAGGAAAGCTTTAACAATGACACCATAAATAAAATTTGTCAGTCACGTAACCAGCTTTGCAGTCATA
Source organism: Falco rusticolus (assembly GCF_015220075.1). Lineage (NCBI taxonomy): Eukaryota > Metazoa > Chordata > Aves > Falconiformes > Falconidae > Falco > Falco rusticolus. The sequence continues at coordinate 30,147,296 of NC_051189.1, forward strand.
ACCTGTGTGTTAAAAGGGCAGTTCACTTGTCTCCATGCTGCTAACTTACATCAGAGAGGAGGGGGAGGAGGGAGGATCACTGTCAACACAGAGCTTTCAGAACAGAAGTACGCTGAAAATCTCAGTCTCAGAAGTTTTACATTTACCAGCTAAGTCAGAAGAAGTTTAAAGAAGGGGGTGGGGGTGAATGTCACTTCCTGAAAGAACCCCGTAATCACAATGGTTTGCTTTAGGTGGCCTTCCTGGGAAATGTACTCACTGGCCTTTTTCCCTTTTACTGCTTGGCAAATGTGTTTGATGCATTTTAAAGTTATGCAGAAAGCACTTGGAGTACAGACATTAGAGCACTCAGCACAACCCAGTCCTCTGAGTGCAATAAACACCGTCCAGAATACCACAGGGGCTTGTGGCCCACATGATTCTCATCCAGCAGGCCATTTTCCTTTGCTTTTAGGCCCTCACTGCTGCAGCAAAGATGACGATCTAGAGGAAACTGTGGAAGCTGCATAGAGGTTTGCACTGAAGTTAACCTGCACAGCTCACTGTTTCGAGAAAGATGCTATCGGACAACCTGAAGAGTAGCATGTACAGTACACTCTTTAATATTAATTTGCATTAACAAATTACGCATACGCTTTAGAAATGCAAATATCAAAGAACATGCTGTAACTTTTCCTTTTGTAGAAGGCATATTAAGTACTTAAAAGCAAAACTGTTACCTCTGGATGGTATGTTTGAAGTACAAGCGGTATCTAGGGAAAGCCAAAGCTGCTGACAGAAAGATCAGATACATCACTATCTAGCAGCTTACCCGTATCTGTTTGAACCAGTACAACTTCTCAAGAGATTGCATCTCAACACAGCAACTAACTGCTTGTTTGTGATGCTATTACATTTAGGAGCTGGGATGTGTGTAGAGAACATATTCCTGTATTTGAAATCCTTAACCTTCAACTATTTGTCCTTATTTTAAACTTATACAAAATGCCAAAATCCTGCTACATTACATACACTTACGTGTATTATGCTTAATGCTGTTGTATTGTAAAACATAATGATGCAAAGAGAAAACAAAGTCACTCCCAAATAATTTTTAAAATACTGAAATTATTTACAACCACCAGCAGGCTTAAAAAAAAAAACCAAAAAAACAACCCCAAAACAAAACACAAACCACATTATGTCCAAGCCAGCAGCACTCTTACCTATTTATGCAACTTTTAAAAAACAAAGTAAACATATCAGCGCATTTTTTACTATGCAGTATTAAAGCAACAGGCTGACAAACATGAAGCACCCTTGTGTTCAGTAACACTTCTGCACAATAATACTTATTTTCATGTAAGGAGAATCTTTGTCCTACAACTCTCAGTCAAGCCTCTTCTCATGCAAGTGGACTCATCTATTTCAACAGGACGACTGATGTGGCTCAAATTTACAGGACGCTACTTGCTAACACAGTCATCATCACATCTTACAGCTCATGACTGCTAAAATAATCCTCAGTATAGTAAACATGTTCTACCACACCTATCTACAGAGTAGCTTTTCATCCCCCTCAACTGTAAAAACAAGTCCTTCACTAAATATGAAAACAAAACTTATTCCACAACAGCGAACTCTGCCATTTACTTCATAGGGAAAATGTTTAAATATGTGATTCTATTTCAAAAGCCTGGTTTTGCACTTTATGTATTCTCTTTTGGAACAATTCCAAGATTATCATCCTTTCATCAAATAACTGAATTAATCCTTGACAGTAGTAAAAAAAATAATAAATATATATATACACATACACAAGCACCATCTATAATTCTAACAAAATTACATGAATTAAATGGAAAAGTAAGCTTGACTATCAACAGAGCTCGGAATGAGTCACAAATGAACCTTTAGAACTTGAAGCAGTACAGAATAACCTTTAATTTCTTAATACAAAAATCAAGTAGTTAGCCTTCCCAATCAACATCTAAGAAACATATCCATTGTTAATGCTGGGGTTTCCTTATTTGACCTCACCCACTAATAAATGGCCTTTAAGAACAAAAACTTGCATGCCACTTGTTTGCTTGACCACCCCTTCCAACTTTTTATCCAACAAACGTATTTTCACAAAATTGCATCTGCAAGTGTTAAAAGCTTCCAAGCTGCCCCCATCTACGTGCCATAATTTGACCATAAGCTTTCACTCTAACACATCTAGCCCACTTCGGTGTGCACCAAAAATGCTGCAAGTGTAACAAAACCAGTGTTTGTACCCTGCTTCTATTGCCCTCACTTGGCTCTTGGAGAGGTAAAGGAGTTGTACCAAGCTCTGTCATATCATGCCTCACCTGAAACTTGCAGTTCAACCTCTCATTACTGCTCTGAAACCTTCCTGCACCCACTAATAGCAACAGTGAAACCTAAGCCACCATGCCATTTGAATATTAAGACCATTTTGCCAATGATATATTTTTGTAAACTAAATGCCATCAAGATGTTAGGGGTAGATCTTCTGCTAGTCCAGGGATGTATGTAATACTAGAGTTAAGTCTTATCCCATTATTTAAGGGAAACGGGACACAGCTCTTGCTAAAGAATTACTTCATCACTGCATCTAATGAAAACTTGCTTCTAGGTGAAAAGACACTGCTCTACCTCTCTCCAGAGGGTATGACAGAAGAAACTTATCCAGCTTCTCCAACTCCAAATTTCTACTCACTGGTTTTCATTTAGCGTTTGAGGGACTTTCTCTATGTGGGTTTCTATACACAGCAAAACTCAGACACTTCCAAAAGCACATGGCCAATTTGCATTCAGAAGCAAGATTTTGGGATTCAAGCTCACAACACTCCACTATCACTGCTGTTTTCAACATTAAGCAGCACAGCACTAAAACACCTGGGAAATTGTTAAACGCAGCTGATACACATGAGATTTAACTACCCAGGGATTCTTATTTCCCACTTGATTAGTCAACAGTATTTAGATTATATAGGTTAAAAGCAAGAACACTGCCTTCTGGACTAAATAACCAATTCCCTTCTGCATGTCGATGACTGCACACAAAGCACATCATCTGCAGGCCCTCAGCACCAATTACGCTGCCATCATTAAACACACCCCTTCTTTCAGATAGCCATCCCTAAAATAACGCAACAGTCTTAGAACTTGAAAGCCAAATATTTAAGTTCTCTTTATTTCAGGAAAGAGGAATCAGCAACCTCAGTTCTGAAACCGATTCCAGTGTTGTGGGTTTGATTTTTAGACTCGCTTTGCCTACTGTATTAACCTTGTTCGAAGTTAAGCTGTCAGGCACCTTGCAGCCTCAGATGCAGTGTCTGCCAAACCAGCATCAACCCCCACGGTAACCACTCCGCACACTGGACAGCCCGAGTTAGGATCCAATAATGCTTCTGGAACCACTCTTATCAATTCAACCACGTGACAGGCAAAGGAGTCCTCGATCTCTGGTTAAGGACATATAACAGGTCATTTTGGTTACCAACAACTATTGCACTCGTGTTTCACATCCAGGCTGGAGCTACAGCCGTTTCTCTTAGAGGGGACAAAGACGACACTGAGATGTGCTGCTCTGCAGACTCGCTCGTTGCTTTTTTGCTGCGATGAGCAGTTTTGCCATTTATAAATATCAGTGTCTATGCACACAGCATTTCAGATCAGGCAAGAGGAAAAACACGTGTCCGCCTTTCCCTCAACCGCTTTCAGACAACAGCTAAAGCGCCTTATATATCTGAAGCGGACCAGTCACGTTCCTCTCCACAAAATACGCGAGTCTCACAGAAGAAAATAGCACCGTAAGCTCGCAGCCGCACCGCTCGCGGTTCCGCTGCCTTTTATTATTTTTTATTTTTTCTAACCACAGCATCAGGACTTTTCAGGCGACTGGCTTGCGAGGAGTTTCGGCGGGAGAGCGAGGGGTCTCCCCGCGGCGGGCGGGCGGCGGGTGCCGGCCGCGGGAGGAAGCGCCCTCCGCCCCGTCCCGTCCCGTCCCGCCGCCGCCCGGGCCTCGGCGCCAGTCACGAGTTGGGGAGCTCCAGGCGCTTATGTAACACCGCGGGGCCGCTGTCATTGTTGTCCCACCCCACCCCGAAGGCGAACTCGTTTCCAAGGCCCCGCAACTCCCTCGGCGCCCGGGGACGAGCCAGCGCCCGCCGCCGCTACCGTCCCTTTCCTCCCCGGCTCCCTCCCGCCCCACCGCCTCCCTCCCGGCGGGAAGCGGCCGTGGCCCCGCGGGCGGCCGGGAGCGCCCCAGCCCCGCGGCGGGACAGCCCCGCTCAGCGGCCGCCGGCGCCGCCTCCCACCGGGCGAAGCTCCTTCCCCGCCAGGCAGCCCCCGGCTCCCAACATGGCCGCGGAAAAGCGGCCGGAGCCCCGGCGGGGAAGGGCTCCGCCAGGAAAGTTTCCCTCTTCCTCCCCGACCGGCCCCGGCGGCCGAACCCCGCCACCTGGGACGCGGCCGGCACCGCGCTGCTCACCCGGCGCGCTCCGCTCCGGCTGCCGCCCCCAGCGCCCGCCTGCCGACAGCCCCGCTCCCCGCGCTGCCGCGGTCATACACCCCGCCGCCGGGGGACGGGCTCCCGGACACCACCCGCGCGGGGCGGGACCGCCGCCATCTTGGGAGGAGCCGGGCGGCGGGAAGCGCTGAGGCGGCGGGAAGCGCTGAGGCGGCGGCGCCGTCCGCCCGGCCGGCCTGGCCCGAAGGGCCGCCCTGCGTGGGGAGAGCCGGGGAGGGCCCGGCCCTTCGCGACCCACGAGTGGCACCTCGTGGAAGAGGGACCCTCAGGACACGAGAGCATTACCTTACTGAGTTTTTTTAAAGAACCCGTATTTCCATTCTTTGGGCACCGTCCCAGGTCCATCCATGGCTCCAGACATTTTCTCCCAGAAGTAAATAAGGATGGTCATGTTTTTCATTACCTCTCCCTCCACAAGCCCTTTATAGCACATGGAAGGAAGTTATTAACATGTTTTAGTTTGAAGAGTTACTGGCCAGGTTGGGGAAACTATGATCAGGTCGTCTGGTATAACTCCCACCAGAAACGCTGCCTGGGCCGGGTCAGGGATGCGAGGAGCCCCTTCCCTCCTCCCCATGGCCATTTTCAGTGTCTCCAGACAGAGCAGCAGATCCGCAGTTAACTGGTCCTTCTAACATTTCCAGGCGTCGATGGGCACCACCAGAGTGGGAGGGTGTTTTGGGGAGCCATGGAGCGGGACAGAAGAGGACACAGCTCCGCTGCTCCCATGGTAGCACCAGGCACTGCTGTGGTGCCACTCCAGTGGCCAAGTCTGTGCTCTGGAAAATGGCCCGAGGGGCTTTTTTTTTCCAAGAAAGTTTCACTTACATGCAATATAGCAGGGTTTTGTTTTCCAAATTTCACATTATTGAGCAATAGCACGGTTGGCTTTTCAGAGAGGAAAAAAATAAGAGTAGTTAGGTGGTGGGGCTTTCCAGTGGTAACAGTGAACCCACTGGAGTTTCCGACTTTCATCTGAAATTTTTATCCCAGCTCAGACAGGGACACGGGTAGGTAAGAGCTGCATCATGGAGCTGGGTCCCTCCTGCAGTGGGAGAGGGAGACAGGGAAGCGAGCAGGAGGACATGGAGGGCTGAGCATGCTTGTCCTCCCACTCCAAAGCTTGGCCTGGCTGTCTGCTTCCCCATTCAAATCCACCCAGCGTTCAGCCCGAGCTGGGTCTGTTGAAGGACAGAAATGTGACAGACGTGGCTTCTGGATGTGGAACACATCGAAAAGCTTCTGTGTGGGGGTGTGACAAGTGACATGGACAGCTGTAAAAGACCACTAACATAGATTCAGACATGTTCCCAGCCCCGTGAGTGAATTTCCTACGGAACCAAAGCAAGCAGAGCTGCTGAACCCACATCTCTTCTGCAAGGACAGATCTGACCTCTTCCAGTGGACCCTGATGAAGAGCCAATGAATGGTGCTAAGCAGGAAGCGCCTGGTGAAGGAGAGCAAATCTCCCACCAAGACAAGAAACCCATGGCAAGCCACTTGGATTCTAAGCAGAAAGCAAGCAATAGTTAGAAAACCAAGCATGCATGAAGAACATTTTTTATTCTTTTTTTTTTCTTTCTTTCTCTAAACAGTATTGTGGTAGCTTTGTAAGCCCTGATGTAGACCCATGTATGTTGCCTGTCAACCACAACTTTATTTTTTTAGAGCATTTCTGCAAAATATATGAGGGTTTTTTTTCCACTCGTAACTTCCTCACTCTTTTCTGGTATCTGTTCATTTTTTTGTAGACAGAAATAGGTGAAAAAAATAATTTTAAAAAAACCAATAAAAGCTTCATAATGGTCAAAAGAGGCCACTCTTCTTGAAACTCAATAGCAGCCGTAGGTGGGGTTTGACGTCCACTTAACTATGTGCCCTGTCCCCAACAGTGACCACTAGCGGAGGCTTAAGAAAAACAAGTAAAAATAGCACAATTACGTATTTATCTCATTAACTGAGCTTCTAATACGTCTTCTTTTGGGGGGTGAAGGAGGAATGTGGGTTTCACGTGATAGAGGTTGCAATTAACATGATCCTTAATAGACACCAGCCAATAACGAATCCCTAAATTAATCTCATTCTTTTTTTCATAACAGGTGTTGATTTATTTATTCTTTTGAAATTCATTAGTCAATGATGGAATGATTCATAATTTCAAAATAAATTGGAATATATATTATCTATAAATATATATGTTACAAAAATTTTGCCATCATCTATTTCTGTTCATTTAATAGGATCCAGCAAACCTAAGAGTATATTTTGTATTTGGAAAATTGTTACACCTGCTTGCTTACCTTTGAGCAGTTAGCTTTTGGCAAACCCACCACAGCCCACTAACCAGCTGACCAGAGCCAAAGATGAACCGTGGAAACTTGCCGTTAATAATTTCTGAACACCCTGGTTCTCTAAACAGAACTCAGGTCAACAAGTATTTTACCTTCGGTTGGGCCAGCATGGGGTTAGAATTTTACTCTTGGCATAGGGAAAAAAAATGTTGTTAGTAGCAAACAGATCACAGTTGCAATGGAAATAGCTGAGTGACAAATAGAGATTCTCACACCGTTTTTATGGAAATCTATTTAACACTCATAAAATTTATATATGATGGTTCTTACTTTCCATGTAACATTTATGAGAAGAGGCAGTCAAAAGAACATAACTCGATAATTGGCTTTAAGCATTTCCCTTTAAAAATAAAAACGTGTAAATGTATGGACTTTTTTTTTTCTGTGAAAATGCACATTTGCGTCTCTCATATTATAAACAACATGTCCAATAAAAGAGGACCATCTGTAATTTTATATAATTTAAAAATATTTTGTCAAGTTTATGTTAGTAATATGAATTTCTGGCTGTTAGATATCTTCAAAAAAAAATTGTTGCAAAGGTTTTGCAAGTTGCATTAAAATTACATATACTGTTGCATAATGAAGAGCTTGCACCGATGTATTATTATGAGAGCCGGTATTTGTGCATGTACAATAGAAACTAAACTTGGGAACTCAGATTCCAGACTGCAGATTGATTCCCAGCCTCTCTGGGATAAAATTGCTTAAGTGTGTTCTGTAAATTTAGCCCCAAGCTGTGAACTTGAATTCAGATGGTTATCTGTAGGTTTTTTCTGTTTTTGATTGAGCTGTGTCCACGTACAACCATACCAGAGTTTAACATTTTAACCTCCCTTAACAGCTAAATTGCAAATTGCTAGGTTATTTTTGAAGTGAGACCAAGATAACCTACAATACAGTGCTTTTTCTTTCTGCCCCTTGGGTGTAGATACCATACAGACGAGACTCAGCAATAACCATTTAACACAGCGCTCAACATTTTATCAGAATTTATTTTATGTAATAATTTAACAATATTTTAACAGAAAGACTCAAACCAAGCTCATTTTCTGATGGATCGCTTCTCTGACACTGACAGAAAGGGATTGCTGGTTTTGACACAGTAAGCATTTTTGCTTACCATCTGTATATCCAAAATCCCTTTGGAACTATCTGAGGGCAGTTTCTGATCAGCCAAGGGAAAACTAACAAAATCCACTGTTTGTGCTCTGAGTTTTCATATGATGAGAATTCATCATAACCAAGAGGTTGCACTCATTGTATACCTAAGATATGAAAGAATTTGGCAAAGAAGTAGCTACAAGAAGCACGGCCTTTCCCTAGAAATGATGTTTATAATAGAAAATCATATAAACATAAAACAACCTTTTATTTAATGGTGTTCATTCCATTTTTGTTGCAGAAACTCAGTTCTCTTCCAAATAGCGTTCTTTTTCCTCAGTTTCCACAGCCCAACTGCTAGCCATCGGCTTGAAAAGAAAGGGCACAGAAGCTGAACCAGAAATAACTCTTCATTTCCTGGGAATGGATGTGTCTCGTTCTGTCCCTGCAAGTATTCGTGTAGTTTTAAACTTTCGCTTTCATTAAATAATCCACAATGCTGAATTCTAAACTTGCATAGCTGAAAGCAAAAGATGATTCTCTACTCCTTATTAGAAATTAATCTGATAAGATAGATTATTTTTTTAAGGCAAAAACTACAATAGGTGCTAAGTTTTGTACCTTTTTGGCTTTCCAAGTGCTCTAAAGGCATAAAATTTTTGCAGTTCAAAGCATATTACCTTACTAAAAGTTTAGACTGTAAGATTTGTGAAGTATAACAAATCATATTAGTCTGGCTTTGTGGAGGGTTCTACAAAACACAGAAGGAGTACAGTCCCACGTGTTCATTTCTGAATAAACCGTTCACCAAAATTTGGAATTCCATCCTTAAAACTCTCCTGGCCAGAGCTGTGGTTTAAGAGGGTGAACTCCTGTGCTCAGCTTGGGCAGTAAACAAGCAATAGCTCAATTAAGAAAGCGCAGATGGACAAATTTTCAGGATGCTTTTACATGTCCTGACATTAGAAGATGACAAACAGATGTTAAGCTATACGTGAATCTCTCAGGATTTTTAAGCAATAGCATCTGACTGTGCACTGGCAGGGAAGGAGTTTCAGACCTCCATCCCTCTAGGAACAGTTTGCAACGAAGTTACCCAATGGACTGAGGCCTAAATCCACATCTTAAAGGCACATAAATGCCTACTTCCCACCCTCAGAAGCAGACACCAGAGCTTGCTGCTCTCCTCTTGCAGGTGACAAATGGAACAGCCAGGCCTGTCCCAGTCCATCTCACCTCTTACAAACACATCGTGAATCTTCTGCTGCATCATGGAACAACTCCTGTGGGAAAAGCTGTCACACAAATCAGCCTGTTGACATCCCCGATAGCTTCAGGTTAGCTGTCTCCTGGTGGATATGGCACCTTTCTGCATGATGAGGCCTTGGAAGTGCTACAAGGAAGCTGAGTTGGAGTCTCCGTTCCTGGGTTCCTGGGATGCCCATGAAGGACAGCAGCCACGGCTGTGTTTTGTGGAAACCCAGCTGTACTGTTCTGTCCTTGGCTTGCTGAGGGGCTCAAGAGGACTCAGTAGAAGGACACTGTATATCCAGAGCCTGTACGATGTGGTGATGAGAGAAACACCAGACTGCCCATACTGGGACAGCTCTGAGCCGGCCCACAGACACTGCTGCAAGCACCTTGAAAGATAGGGGTCTGTAAAGATTAGTGGCAGCTGTTGGCCAGCAGTTATCTGCACTGTGATTTTAGGGTGAATTTCTCCTCTGCCTCACATTAGTTGCTCATGTCCTTCACTCACACTACACAAAAAGCAGTATAGGCAGGCAGGCAGATTTCATGCAACTTCTGTAGCTACAGTTCAGACCTCATTTCCAACCATCGCATTTGTTATGAAGCCCCTTATACATGCCCACTGTTGGCCCAGCCCTCCTTTGGAGGGAGTTTGGTTCTAGGGGGAACTTTGTTGAAGGAATGTGGTCTTTCTGACACTGAAGAAGCCCAAGTGTTATACCTTAAAGTGGTTTTCTTTCCCTTTCATTTAATTTTATGCTTATTTAAGCATGGCAATCTAAATAGGCACGGATGTCTGAGACCACAGTGTTTTGCTCTGCCCCGGGTAACTAAAGATGTGAAATTACAAAATCTAAGCTTTCACATGTCAGCCTTAACTGATTATTTTCAATAATAGGTCAAGGAACAGCATCTAAATACACTGGCGAAACGACACACATGCTCTGAATTTTTATGCTTTTGTGATTTTGTTTTTTTAAAAAAAAAAACTATAGACTGAGACAAGTCTAAACAATCTCCCCATCCTAGCCCCAACATTTTGGCTTTGATTCTCCAGAGCACTGTGATTCTGATGTAGAATACCGTACAAGATAATCAGCATACAAAATTTCTCATCCCTACCACAGCCCCTCTCTCACTGACACAGACTAAAGACCAAGCAGTAGCAGGCAGCAAACATGATGGCAGTCACTGTAGCCCTGAGAGTCATCTGTGGATGCATTGCCCTCCTTGCTCCACTGGCACCCCAATACGATTTAAAACATCCTTTATCTTGCTTCAGAATTATCCTGGGGAAAAACTGAAAGCAAAAATCATTTTGAGTCCTTTCTGCCATCTTCCTAACCTATATTAAATTAAAAATTCCAAATCTCTGACAGTAATAAAAAAAACCCTGTTATTTAATGCGTAATATAATCCATTTATGCACAACATTTCATCCATAAAATGGGTAATTGGATGGCTACAGTTGATTCTGCTAATAGATGGACTGGTACTTTAATTACCTCCCAGGGTCCCTTTCAGCCCTATTTTTATGATGCTGTACTGAATATCTGAGTGGAATCATCAAGATGTTTGCGTAACAGATCTGTATGCCCAATCGACCCGATTCGTTCCCGCTAAGGTACTGCCCGCAGGGAAAAGCAAACAGAAGACACGCATTTGTGGCTATTTGGAAAAAGGAGATCTTTCAACCTATTAAGTTGTCAGTGAATATGATGGTTAAGCAGGCATGCCGATTTATTAGGTGCTTAAAGAGAAAAAATATGTTTAGGCTGATGAACTACAACTAAGGTAATTTAATAAAAGGACAAATTAGAAAAATGCCCTGCATTGTCACACACTGTCTACCTGCAGCTTGAAATAAGCTGTGGATTTTCTGCATTATGTACAACAACAAAAAAGGATTTCTGGTTTTAGGCAAATCCCAGCCTTCTGGATAGTGACTGACAGTTACACCTTTACATATTTATTTATTTATTATTCCTTTGCAGTCTTTAGATAAATAAAACAGAAAGTCTGAATGGCCTGAGTAAGAAGGGAGTGCACTCAGCCTGAAACACACAGATCAAAATAATCCTGTTCCAGACAGCAGTTCTTGGATAGCTGCTCCTAGACCTTACAGCAGGTTATACAGGCGTAGCTACCACTTAGAAGTTGTCTTCTACTGCTGACTCGACAAAAAACCCTTAACCACTTAATATTGCACAATTAAAAGGTTTCAGAATTCCCCCCTCTAGTATGAAGAAAGAAACCCAGCATCCTTCTTTAAAGACTCCCAGCTTTTTTATCCATGAAACAGAAAAGCACATCTATCCTCCCTTTCTGACTTTGTGCAGATACAGAGGGGCCTATCCTAGAACAGGGAATCTAAAATATCCAGATTGAGCCATATAACTTGCCCCTGTTGGAGCAGAGTGCTGAACACCATTTGCTTCAGCTGAGAACACACACTGGTGAATTATTATCTGCAGCCTGTCTATAAAGGCAAATACCAATCAATGTATAGCCTGAAGCATTTTAAAGGACTGCTTGTATATATATTTTGTTCTGATTTACGTATCTGTGGCTGTTATCTATCACAATTTTTTACTGGATCAGCTTCAACAGATTCAAAGTGGTTGAGGGTCAGCCACACTTCAAAAAAAAAAATCCTGTAGACTTAGAGCAAAATTCATGAAAGTTGGAAAAAAGGTGGAGATGTTTTGACAACTGAAAGACAAACAGTTTTGACAATGCACAACTGCCACCGGCAAACACAATGGAAAACAGGTTCCGAGAACATTCAGCATAACACTGTATCCCTTTCTAAATCCTTTTTTAACTAAACCTTTGTAGTTCTTACCCTGGCATCAGAGCAGTAAGAAAAAAAATCCTCACTATTCTGGCAGCCTGCTCATAATCATCTAAAAGGTTCCTCTTGTATCTTCCTTTGCAAAACATGACAAAACTGCACAGCCCTCCCCTTCTGCAGTATAGCAGTTCCTATGTTTATGGCTGGAAAGGATTTTCTGTTATTGTTGAAGGGTTTGATACTGGAGAGGGCCCAAATAAGATGCCAATATTCAGATGCTATGCTATGAGGGAAACAGAGATGACCTGTAGGATGAATTTCTCAAAAGCAATGACTGAGATTTTTGCATTTTTCCTTGAATTTTCTTTTACTAAGACTCTTGTATAGCTAAGTGGGAAACCAATTAAACTGCAAGATCCCCAGGCATGTGAAGTCTGATGTGTTTCAGTTCATTCAGGACTTTTGATCCCATAGCTGTTACTTACCATGGACAAAATACTACCATCTGTTACAGGACCAATACAATTCTTATGTTTTGCTAATTTAAACCTCCAAGTCTAAGTGGAAAGAGACTCTGGAACAGACTCCAGTGAACTGCTGCTCTGAAGAAAAAAATGGAGATACAATTCTGTGCTTAACCAAAAGCAAGCAAGACAATGATCAAAGATGAGAAAACACATAAGGTCACTGAGGAGGATACCTGCAAAGCTGCTGCTTTACACGAACCAGGGTAATTAGACATAGAAATTTTATTCAAATATGTAATTAGCAGCTAGCAACAGATTTGCTAGTTGCTTTTCTGATAGCAATAAGCAGTAAGTTAGCACCAATATAAGAAAATATTTTGTCACATCAGGAAAAAAAAATAATCCACCAAACCAATCTCCAAAAAGGAGAAATAGGACAAATTTTTGTTGAATGTAGAATTATAAATTATCAGAACTGATGAATGGAATTTCTTATATGGCACCAATTGCTATTGAGAAATAAAAGGAGATAATACTAGCAAAAGCAGACAAATTAACTTGTTTGACAAGTATTGAATGCTTGCACTCACAACATTGTCCCTAAGGACAGAATCAGGCATGGCCATCCAAGAGAGCTGTTCCCCTGAAGGATACAAAGGAGACATAAATTACTTATTCAAGCAGCCTCCTGTCACTTGCAATTCAAAGTACTGCTTTACTTTCTGAGGGTACCCAAAACTCTCTTGTGACTGAAGTCATAACTTGAATTTATTTATTCCATATCCTGTTTACTAATTCCCTGAGAAGTCCCTCTCACTATACTAACCATTCACCGCATCACAGGGCTTCTTTTCTACACTAGAACAAATCAGCCCTTCCATTGATGCCTTTGTAAGCACATTGTCAAATTTTTTCCACTTCAACACCGAAGCAAAGCGCTGGCCTTGTGGCCTGGAAGCAAGATATCACTGTAGCAACTCGATGTACTGGTGATACTGCGTGGTTTCCCTTCTCTTCCTCCTTACTGTACTGCGCCCCTGCCAAAAGTTAACTTTACAGGAGAGCGACTGCTTCTGAGGGGACAGACAGGGCTGCCTCTATTGTCCTGACTCAGCACGCTCAGAACAAGACAAGGACCAACTGCAGAAAGAGACATTTGTAACGCTTTCTCCAGAACACAAAATAAACAGGGCGAATACGCAGCTGGCCTGGTAGCAGCGACAGAGCCTAAGCCTTTGCTCTTCATTTGGCAGGAAGAGCTGCGATGCCGGCATGGGAAGGAAATATTTCCTTTTCACCAGACCTCTTTGCCACATTCAAACCCACCAATGGTAAGATACAGCAGCTGACTTGAAAAGTGGACAGAGCCTGCGAAGATTTTACTTTTAGAAAACAGCCAGTATACTCTTGATGCAGTATACACAGATTTTTCTAGGTTCGTTATCAACCTTGATTATCACACCTCTAGTAATACAGAAACAGAGATCTTGAGCTGAACAATTCAAAGAGAAATGTCTTACCCGTGAATAGGAAACTGCAGAATTAACCATGATCTGTATCACAAACCGACTTCAAACACGTAAAATAAAATCAATAAATGAAGGATTGAATGTTGGGTTCCTAAGATTTCTACCATGCTGATAGTTTCTGTGATTAAAAAAACCACCAATCCTGTTCTCAGAAATTCATTACGTAGCATTGTACACTAAAATACAGGATGCTGTTATACAACCAAGCATTTGGGGAGATTAACCCCGATTAAAAAAAACATAAAAATCTCTGGGAAAAGCTGCTATTTAAAAGAACAAGATCAGAATAAACTACCGGATTTGTGCAACTGAATCAAGCTGCATGTTAGGAATTATTATTTCACCAAATAACAAATCAGACAAAAATATTTACCTTGATCCTAAGAGATGCTGAGTACAAAGCTCCTGGTAATTTCCCACCAAAAAACCAGAGCACTATATCTTTACAGAGAGGGCGGACTAAAATGACCCGGAACATTCAGGAATATGTTTCTTCATAGTACTGTAGAAAAGGAGTTCAGCTTTGTAATGACAGCCGTGGGCAACAACAGAGAGACAAGAGGCCAGGAGGAAGATACAGCCCAGCTAAGCATAGAGCTGAGCTGGAGATGAAAACTGTGTAAGGGTTCTCTTCCTACACTGTAAAGCTCTCCTCCTACTACCTATAGTAACATCAATGCTCAATCTCAGCATGCAATTAGTTTCTGTACTACAGCTCTATTGCACCATTCTGAAACTCTACATAAACATTAACTACATAATTAAAACAGCTAAAGCTGTTCCTGACAGTTTTCTTGCATTCAAATACACGTGCTCATTCTTCCAACTATGAAGCATCATTACTACTTGCGAGAAGTCTGCTCCTTGCACTGAACAGAACTGCTTAGCTGATTTAGAAGGCATCTACTGTAACTGCTTTTGGGCACAAAGCAAGCAGTCTTTTTTTTCTTTTTCTTTTTTTTCAGTGAAGTGTCAGAACTGTCAAAAGTATCCATTAGCACAGAATTTGTCCAAGAAGAATTCTGTCATACTGCTGTTACTACAGGAAAGACAAGAAAAGTAATCTCAGACAAGGACATATGACTTGGCAGACATGTGAAGCAGAGGTATCAGCCTAATATTTCAAGAACAAACAACTACTGCCAGCAAGCTGACAGCTACAGTTCATGCGCATCTGCTGTTTCCCATGAGCTCCACTTTGCAGAAGTGTGAAGTTCGACACTTAACAATTCTATCAAGATAAGACATTAAAGAAAAAACTCAGCACACTGAACCCATATTAAAAAAACCAAACTTTAATATGTTTTTTTCCAAGATCTAATATATAAATGCAATGGTAATAATGTACTCCTCTTTTGTAAGCTTGGATGAAATATATTGAAGTCCACTTTTCGCATATTACATAAATAATCATCTAAAGCAACCTAGAAAATAAGAAAAAAAGCTTAATCCATATGGTGCACACAAATAACTGGGTATTAAGTTTAAAAAGCAACCGATGAAATTGATTGAGGAACTGCCAAAAGGCTTCACAATTAGCCTGTTTTATTAAGTGGTAGTGTAACTGTCACATTCAAAGGATATAAAAAAGGCAGGCTTTGTGAAGAGAAGCATTATCTCTTACTAGACCAAACAGCAAATTACAAAAATAATTTGTGACAAGATTTTGGGCCCTTGCATCAGAACAATGGTCTGTGAATATACCATTGAGTGAAACAATGTAGTTAAAGAAGGATTAGAAGTGTTGATCAAAAATATGAGGTTCCAGAGTCAGGCACACATTATGATTTTCACAAGTTTTAAGTATTACATCCTCCCAAAATAGACACTTGAAGCGTTAGTTAACCATGCTTCATCTGATACTCTAGTCTTCACAAGCATATTAGCACAGAAGTGAGTCCACCACTTAAAGAGTGTATGATATTACACCCACCGTACAGAAAAAAGCAGGATATGCCTTCACAGGAACTTTCTTACTGAAAGATCTAGCCTGGAAGTAAATGGGGTGAGGTGGGAGGGGAAAAAAAAAACACCAATAAAAACCAAACATACTTATTAGGAGAATTTAACATTTCAGATTAAATATCAAGTACTATATATAATGGTTAGAGGCAACAGACTGCATTACAAGCTTCATCCCTTTTTATTCTGACATCCTGAAACTGTAATTTTTCATTACGTGCATGCCAGCACCATCCCTCACTGTATACAAAAGTAATTGCACAGAAAGTATATAATAATGGGAGAGTCCTACTAAAATTCTTGCACAGTTTGACAGCCTTATGGTTTAGATATAATAAGCCAATGTAAATTAGCATCCCTTGTTCCAACAAAGTTCCAAGTTACATCTGATTTAATAAATATGGTCTAGCCCTTTCCCCCCGCCCCCCACCAAATAACTCTCTACATCCCAAGAGACAGAAATGATGGAAGACCAGAAATGCCTTTTTCTGAGTACATATTTTTGGTCCAGTGTTGCCATCAGTCCCAGAAGTCCAGTTATGCTCCATTTACATTTATGGGACTTTGAAAGGATCGCAGTGCCTGAGGTCCTCAGTATCTACATAAAAACAGTCTTAAAACATGGCTGAATCAAATCTACAGTTTAAACCCATGTACAACTCGGGTATATCTAACAGAGCTGAATCAAATCTTGCTGTAATGCTTATTTATAAATACAGAATCCCTCCCTGTTTTCCTTTCCTTGCAGTTTAAAACAAACAAACCATTAATACTGATGAGAATACACATTTCTGTTAATTTTCCATGGGTCTTTCCAGACAATTGAGAAAATTAGGCTGTTTAAAAGGGAAAAATACTGAATCTTTTCAGAAGGCAAATTATTTTAAAACTTTGAGATATAATAAAGTGTGTGTGTGTGTGTATACATCTCTCTCTAAAAAACACAAAATGCTCTTCCCTGATCTAATGTTCTGCCTTATTAGTTGTGGGATGAGAAAAGAATAAAATCTTGCTTGACCTGCTTAACCCAGAATGGGTTGCTTGTCATTCGAAAACCATGCTATCTTCCTTGGTAAACTGAGTCCATAATGATCTAGCATAATTGAGATAAATGCAAAAAGCCAAAAGGAGACTCTTAAATAAGAAGAACAGGGGAAGGGGTGTTTAATAGGGGTACACATATGTAAATGTATTGGCAGGCTTTCAAAGGGATCACGGTGGGAATGACAGAGAACTTTTATTATATGCTTTTATTCTAAGAAAATACACAATTCCTAAAGAAAACTGCAATCTTCATTACCTTATTTTGCCCTCTGCTGGTCATCAGTCGCAGTATCAGGAAGAGCTGACCACACTACAGAAACTTTTTTCCCCAAGATCAAGTGCCACATCGCTACAATACGCTTCATATAGCATCGCTGAGACTTAATTTAGCACTTCAGAATTATGTTTCTTCTGACTGTGAAATGAGGGTGGTAACTGTTACCCTCATCCTCCAAAATATGTGGTTTATGTAACAAACGCTGAGATTGTTGAAACCACTCTGCAGGTTTAAACTTTACCCGACCCTGTAATTCCAACTAAGACAGAGGGTGAAGTGGCTGGAAAGACCCTCAGGCAAAACAAGATGGTGATTTTATACCAGAGAACAGATGCATTTAAAGGCACCAGCCCATTACATTCACCTAAATGTCTTGAAACACCCGCAAATGTTGCCAGCAAGACTGGTTTATCCATTAGGGGAGAAAGTATCTTCATCCTTGCATTAACAAAGACCATCTGATTATCAAGGAGGCTAATACCCTGTTATTACTGCCAGCTGTTGCCAGTTCAAGTGGTCTGAACACTTTAGAGATACTGCACTGTCAATTATTCTTCGCTGATGATGATGGAGGCTGGAAGCAGGTATTCAGAGAGAATTTTTTATTTTAATTAAGAAGATATAACCCACAATTTAGGAAAAAGAAAAAAAAAAAGGAGGGACACACCCCAACATCAACATTCAATTGAATAAAATGTTAATGCTGCCCTAATCTGTTTTCCCTGTGTTTCTACTTTCTATATAGTCTCCAACTACACGATCACATTGCGTATTTCCCATAGGACCCTCCCAGTGCATAACATGGGCTCTGCTCTAGGAATGGAGTGGGAAGAAAGCAGGAGTAAGGATCTGCCTGTTCTCTTCAGAAGCTGGTTGGCATGTTGGGAGCCAGGGGACCATTGCACTAAGAATTACCAAATTATCTGAAAGGCTCTGCAGAAGTGAATTCTCTCCATTTCTGTCCCAAAATTTGCATGCAATACCAAGAACTAAATTCTAAACATCTGGACAATAAATACATGTTGCTTGTTTTCCATGCCTCCCATCCCTGATGTGAGGCATTTCAGGCCAGACACTTGGCATTTTTGTAAGCCACAATTGCAATGAAAGTCAGTGGGTTTTATACACTGTGCATTATAGGTTGAGGGGTGGGGAATAAAAAAAGAAAAATCAAAATATTTCAGCTTGAACAAAGACAGTGGGCAGTTCTGATGTTGCATTTTGTCTTCTCTGCTTCTAAATGGAATAAAGTTTTCTTGGGCATGTGACAACAAAAACGGAGACATCAGGTGAAGAAACAACATGAACAGGAATGCATTAAATGCCAATTATAAAGAGTCTGTATTAAAAATAAAGCCCAAGGCTACATATTATTAAAAAAAAAACCCAAAATATTAATCAACTAACCACTGACTGAACAAGCTAGGGATGCCTCATTTTACCTTCAGAAAAATGAAGGGCTCTCCTATCGCTACTGCATAAAGTACTGTGATCACAGGTAACACTGTAATTGAGGATTGTATTAATGGTGTAAATGCAGAGATAAATCTGGCACTTCACTTCAAAGTGGTATCTTTTCAGACTACCTTGACTGGAAGTATTGGGTGCAATGTTCAAAGTATATGTTTACATGTACTTGTAGACTTAAGACACACTCTACAGTGCTGCTTGCAAGTTTTGTTTTCCAGACAAAGGCAGACACAGCATTACTGATGAAACATTCTTTTGCTTTTGTATTATGTACCAACAAACAATTCAGAGTGTAGCTAAAATAGGAGCATAGAAGAAAAACAAGAGGACTCTGAGGTTCTCTAGGATTCATCATCCGCTGTTCCAAGCAAATAAAGTCTTTCCCTAATTCATTTGGTTGTGAGCCAGAAAAGAAATGTAACAGTAAGTACCTTTCCCAACATAGCTTTAAGCATGTACGGTCATGTTAAGGAATGAATCCCCCCTCCCACATACACTAACCAGCAGTTAAAGGCAACATGCTCTGCTTTCCTGGCAGCCATTCCCCTGACTGTGAAATACCATATGCAGAAGTGCTTTCTATGGTGCTGATCCCATGCTGGCATATAGCTGCATTTATAAAAATCTGCTTGAAGTTTCTCTGCCAGTAGTAAGGCATTTAGGCAGTATTTATCTATATGCACTTGGGCCCGGCTGTGAGTAAACTACACACAGGTAAATATAATATTCCTACAGAAGTAGTTGTAATATTTAAAGGGTTTGTGTGGCTGGGTTGTTGTTTTGGTTTTTTTTTTTATTTAAACACTGGAAGTAATTAACAGTAAAATGCCTGAAAATAAGTATGCAGCTGTAAGTCTTCTAACAACACTTGCGCACAATGCTTTGTGAAGATTAGCATCAATTACATTTATTTAAATAAATAAAAGGGAAGGAATCTCACGTGTTCTAGATGAATATGGGCTTGGCTGGCAATGTCATAAATTACATCTCTCACATTTTTCTCTTGCTTGCCTCTTATGAAATCCTCTTGTGAAACTCCATGCTAGACAGGAAAGAAAATTAAAAAAAAAACCAAAAACCTCAATAAATATCAAGCTACCCTTTTAGCTTCTCAGAAACCTGTCCCAGCCACCAAACTAATGACATAAGACTGAAACAGCCTAAATGTTTTCCCACTGCCCCCTCCCTATTAAATTCCCCCCCCCCCCCCCTTTTTTTTTGTGTTGATCACTTGGAAAAAAAATCAAGAGAACAAAGAGGACAGTTGGTACAGACTCTCTGCATGAATTCTTTCCCTAAAGACTTTGTGGTCAGTCAGATAACCAAGTCAGATTTTAAAGGTTTGGGAATTTAGATCAGTTTAGATGCCCCATTTTTAAAACCATAACCCAAGAACCAATATTTTTTCAGTTTTCTTAAAAAAACCCAAACCAAAAATCCCAGCAAAACTAAAAAAACACAAACAACACAAAAAAAACTCAAACCACCCCACTCCCAAAATCCAAAACAAACTGAAAAAGCAAAACCACCCCCACTGCCCCAAAACCCAACCCCAAACTTAATTCTTTGACTATAGTGACCAATGTAAGACAGAATATGGTATATTCAGAATTGCACCAGTTGCCCATTCTTCTCAACAACACTCAAACGTGTGGAAGCTGTATAAAGGTAGGCAGGTAGGCTTCACAGGAGGCAGAGACTCCAGCAGCACTCTGTGATACTTGCCAGCAGCTGAAATGCCTGCAAGATGCTCAGTTTGCACAGAAGGGATGCAAGCTGTTTTTACAGTTTCACTGTAAAACACCTTCAGTGGCAAGGAATGACTGTGAATTTTCATGCTGTGTTTGAAAAGCTAAAATCTTGGAAGGCCTCCTATACCATCCAGTCCCAGAAGGGCTGAAAGCAGGGTGCAGCTCCTTTCTGCATTCTTACAGCCTTGACCTATATTAGGTCTATGGTTTTTGCAACTAACTACTAAACTTCAACTCAAAACTTCCAATTGTATTACAACAACATTCAAAAAATACTAACACAACTGCCTTAAGTATCACCACAATATATTACATAGATTTTGGGTAAGTATAAAACGAACAGCATTAATATTTAAAAATAAAGACTGGAGATGAAGGAATAACAGCTGAGATGCCTACAGTTCTAGCCAGAGATCTTTAACCAAAAAATTTGAGCTTTAATCCCGTTTTACCCAAAATTGCAATGTCTGCTAAATTCCAATGCAAATTACATGTACAATTAAATTGGAGGACTATACTATCTCCTACAGCAATGTATAGAATGTATGCTTATAGCTATCAAACATGTAACAAAAAAACCCAACCAAACCAACCCCAAAAAACCCAAAATCACCAGCACATTTATGAAATGTAGTAATGGGAAACACAAGAACTTTGTTCAGAAGTAAAACCTCTCACAGCATTTCCTTTACGGGGAGAGGAAAAGAAAAAAGAAAACAAACCCAAAAACCAGAACCCAGGCACTATTCCATATGTGTAATCCTACACATTAATGGAAAAATTCCTGAAAGCTAAAATACTACTACATTTAATAAAATTAAAAAAAAAAAAATCAGAAACCCTAGAGTTTCATAAAGGTCACTCCTTTCACCTCCCAGAAGACACAAAACCATGACTGGCGTATCACTAGGCCACAGCACGAAGAGTTAAAATAAAGAAAAAAGGGTTCTGTTTCTAGCCTAATAAATTCTGAGAGACACAGTTAGAAACACTGTACTGTTCAATTCCAGACAACTTGCTTCTCTTACCAACATACAAATGTCCATGGGAAGAAAGACCTTTTGTCTTCTACTGTGATACGGAGTTGCTCTTAAACAGGTAACTATGCCTTGCGCTTTCCCAATGTGACTGGCTGCATGGTCAGCATGGATATCCCTCACACCTAAAATTGCAGAAATAATAAGTTTAGAAATACACTGTCAGGCCTTTTGAGGGGGTACAGTCTTCCCTGACGCGTACCACAGTCATATTTAAGGAAAGCTAAGTGCATCGGTCCATGATAGAACTGTCTATATCCATAAACTGCCTTGAGGTCTCATCTCAGAGGTGCAAAGCAGCAGGCAAGGTCATCGATTTCCACACTGAAGAGCAAAATACCTCTCAGCTTGTTGCAGTTTCGGCAAAGTGAACACTTAGCAGAGCAGTACCTATTCAGATACATCAGTACACAAACTCATTTTCATTGCCATGTCCTCTCCCAGGATAACAGTATTCCAAGAACTGTTTTTTCCTGCTAGAAAAGTCATACAACCGTGAGATTCCTGACAAGCACTAATGCTTACAGCATGGTTTCATGATTAGCTGCAGCTGATTCAGCTGTGTACTGAGGCCAAAGAGAATGGTCCTATGCTTCCCCCCAGAACCTGTACTTCTGCCACCTCCCTTGTGCTGTCACAGGCCATGCGGTAGTACCATAGTGAACTGAATCAGATCACCAAAGCAATGGAAAACTAACTTTAGTTACTGCATGGTCACATAACTGTGGGAAGGGAAAGAAGAGGGAGGCGAGTGGGGCAGAGCAGCACCACTGCTCTTCATGGCAAGAACATACAGAGCTGGCTTAGACTGATCATAAAGCCGTAATGTTTTCGTAGGACTGATCTAGGATAGAATGAAAACTTAAAGGAAAACTGAAATTAAAATTCACAACAGCTCTAACAGAAGCAGCATTCTGTGAAGACCGATGAGCCTACTGACACCTGAGAAAGGACACTGGGCGTACCAGTTTTGCTGCCCAAGCCTGCCTGAGCCTTGCACAGGTCTCAGAAGCCTTTGCAAAACAGTGGCTATCAGTAGACTACATGGACTTATTTTGGCAATGGCAGCAGAAAGCAGAGCGTGGCTTGGAAGAATCAATGGATATAACATCGATACTGACTGGGCAGCTCAAGCTTTACATATAACTAGGAATTAAAAAAAAAAAAAAAAAAAACAAAACCACGACAAAAAAAAAACCAACACCTCAAAGTCTAAGAGTTAGCAATGACTCATGCTCAACCTTGGAATATATCCCAAAAGTGAGGTTCTGAAAGGGTTTAACAAAATTATTGAGTAGTACCAGACTCCTCACTACTTTGGCAATGAATCAGAGAGCACATTGTTAGTATTTTTAAATGACAGAAGCTGGGAGGAAGTACCAGGACTTTGCACAACAAGATTACCAGTCAAAGTGAGCTTGACAAAAGAAGAAACCCAAAAATCAGTAAGAATAAAGCAGCACTGCTACTGGAAGAGAGACACACAAACTGAACATTGATCAGAAATAAAGAAGCTAAAAACCACAAGAAATTTAGCAAGTATGACCTGTAATGAAACCAGGTCCACCTAGTCTAGAAAAGACTGCTGACGGGAAACACCAAGAAAAGGTCTGTGTTCAATTAATTTCTC
Organism: Falco rusticolus; assembly: GCF_015220075.1. Taxonomy (NCBI): domain Eukaryota; kingdom Metazoa; phylum Chordata; class Aves; order Falconiformes; family Falconidae; genus Falco; species Falco rusticolus. Next base: position 30,170,482 of record NC_051189.1, read on the forward strand.
CCATCTGTGAAAAAAACCACAGAAGTTAACTGTTTAATATGCAGTGAAGGAGACTTTTGCTTAGATATTTTGTTACACTAGTGTATTTAAGAGAGGTTAAACATGACAATAGGGCACCTAGAAAATCTGCAGCCCCCATAACAGATTTTCAAGAACAGGATCATCTGACTTGTACTAGGAGTGACCCAAGAATGACTGAACTTGTTCAGGATTGAGGACATTTCTCAGAATGGAAAATGTTGTTATTTTTCATACTCCTACATTTCTTCAATGAGAAGTTCAGAAAGACACTTGCACCATTTCACTGATTTCCCACTGAGGAAGCGAACATCAGATGTTAAGAAATAGGTTCCTCATTTCTTCCAAAGAATAATGTACTTTCTGTATCTCTCTTTTTACTTCTCTCTCTTCTTTTTAAATTTTTAAACTCAGCATCAGCCTTCCATCAGACTACTCTGATAAGGAAGAAGAAAATACTGCTACTACAATACTAAATACTACAAAATAGTAATTCTCACCCTTCTTTTACTCCTGAACTCATACAGGGCATACTTCCATAATGCAACAAGACACCTTAAAGAAAGTTAACCTTTTCTTCACCGCAAATGGAACAGTTATTTCCCAATCTGTGACTCTTGTGTTAAACCTGACACAGACTAGCTCTTAACTGCAAGGATCATATCATCTTTGTCACATTTTTTCTAGCTATTCAATTATTGATAATTAACCCACTTTTACGAAGAGGAGAGGATTCAGACCCAAATTTACACCACCACCAAGCGAAGTTTAGAGGTTGGGAAGTCAGCTTTTCCAAGATAAGCAGTCTACATCACTGCAATATAGAACAACATCTGCAGAATAACTACAGCACTTTGTGTTCTGTCAAGTGGGACAATCAGAAAATATGGAGAAGAGCTAGCTGAATTCACCACACTCTGCAACAGGAGCAAGAAGGGACAAAACAAAGCAACAAAGAACTGAGCAGTAGGAAACCACACTTCAGTGAGCTTTTCACTGAGCAGCTTCTAAGGAAAGTATGTAGTTCTAGGACAGGTGCAGTAAGATTCCAGATTTATCACTGAGCATTCAAAAGGTATCTGAAGTATTACCCAAGACAGCTTCTCTTGAAATTAAACTCCAGTGGAAAAAAAGAGTAGGCTTTTTGAAACATCAGTAAATATTCTGTCTGCACTAATGAGTCATCAAGAAAATCTAAACAGGGGAAAACTCCTACCCAGCATTTCCAAGGTGAGGTACAAGAGGGCACTTTGAGTGTTCTCAGCATATGCTTCAAGCTCCTGGATATTACGGTACGCCCTATCATCCAAATTCTTCTCCTGTAATATGAACACAGAACTTCAGTAAAATGTAAACACAATGATATTTGTACAAGTTTATTACTACAATCATGTCAGCCTAATTCACTATTAGAAGAAAAAAGGACAAAATTAAGAGACAGTATAAACTCGGTCACTAAAACGTACAGCAAGTCTAACATAACCAAACAGCTACATGCAACTGCAGCCAAGTCTGGTTACTGGAGCAAATGTAACTTTTTGCAACAATAAAAAATCAGAATTCTTAATTAAAAAAGATACAGCCTAAACAAAACGCATATGGTATTCTTACACTACGAGGTTGCCAATTTTAATCCTTAAGCACAGAGAAACTTAGATAAACAGGTATACACTTGTTGAAATATGCACAAAAATCAATCCACCAAATACACACGAGTTCCAAAGTCATATGCAAATACACACAAAAATATAACATCCTCCATCGCTCTTCCTGTCCTAGTGGCTTTTGTGGTTAAAACATACCAGTCTTAAAATTTAAAAACTCTGCAGTCTTTCACAGCAATGAGACCCCACAAGTAACTGACCAATTTTCTCAAGGTATAACTTCATGAGACACTAACTTTAGCAGCTAAAGTCACTTAAGAAATTCCTGCCCTCAGCTATTCAGTCTTGCCCTTGTGTCACAGTTGGTAGCAGCATCACTGTATCAGTGAAATTCTTCCTCTTGTTTTTTCCCAGAAAAAGGATAGATACTTTAAAATTCATGTGATTTAAATACTCCATTTTACAGTGCTGCTTAGAAAAAACTCCACATCCATGATAAGGAGAAGCAGAAAAATGTGGAAGAAAGGTTCAGACAGGTCATTTAATTTTTGAGATTTTATATCAATGACTCATCACAAGAAAAGGCCATTTAGGGGCAAAATTGACATGGTAAGAAAAGAGGTGTGGAGAAATAAGATGATGCCAATGATGTAGATCTGTGCAACTTTTTGCAATATGCAAGTTGGCCTTTCTCCTGGGGCAGGATTGGAATGGCACAAAGAGAGAACATGTACGGACTTTCCTTCTTGCACAATCTTCATTTCCATTTCTATTAAAATGTAGTTTTCCAGAATTCTTAGCACATGGAGACCTTTCTACATAACCCCACATGATGGAACTTCCCTCACTTACACACAGAAAAGTATCTAAATGTAACTCCCAATGGAATACCTCTAGGAGCAACCACTTCAAATCAGGAATACAGACCAGCAACAGAAAACATGAGCACAGATACACGGGTCGTCAAAACAGGGAACAAGAAAGATGTGGACTCAAAAACTACATCTATTTTAAAGCAAAAATAAACAAAGGATTCTATTAGCCATTTTAGACAGAAAGTTCAGAACCTATGAAGAGGGGCATCAAGGAATTAAAAGGAAATGTAGCAGTACCATCCTTAAGGAGAAATACTACTGCCCAGAAAAGATTAATTACTTAAGCTTTTGTTTTACACACAAACACCTAAAAATAAGGGGAAAACCCCCAAATATGACTAAAACCAGAATCAGACTTTGATTGGTAAATACTTACTCTTTCATCAATGATCTTCATAAACCACATTTTAGTCAATTTATGCCTCTTGACAGCCTGAAGATTATCAGATAAAACATCCATGTTAATGTATGCATTCTGAAGGCTGAAAAATATTTTAGATAATCCTTTCCTCCCAAGGATTGTATTCACTGGGTTAAATCAAAGTGGCATGTCAGTGGAAAATGAGAATCGTCTTCAAATACAAAAAAATTTAACTAGCATTTGTGACAAGTTGTTGCACACAAAAAAATGAGATCTGGGACATCAAGACAGTTAACTAAAAGCATTCATTTAAAAATATTTTTGAAAGTAATTTATTCTTTCATGGAGTCATATATTCCCACAAAATATTCGCAGATTACTATGTTCGCTTTCCAAAGAGGACAGTCAAGCAATAAAAAGACTTCCCCTATAAATGTTCAGAAAATGTCAGTACAACATACAAATAGGTACTGTAAAGACAGCATCCTAACAAAGAAATGTAATTAATATTATGGTTTTGTTCAAAAACGTATCCCACAGCATCTCATGTTCATGCACTCCCCTTTTGGTTCTTAACTTGTATTTGACTTTTGTATTTGACTTCCTTCCTGTACCCCTTCCTATCAACTTACCTTCCATCCCCTTACTTACACATGCTGAATTTTGCAGACCACTTTGTCAGAAAGGCTACAATCACACATATAAACAAAACCTATGGAACAGATTTCTCACAATCTTAGCCTTTATAGCTCACTTTCAACTTCTTCTTTATATCCATTGTATTTATAAATATTTTTTCTAAGGTCTGACAAAACTAGATCTTCTTGTTGATTCAACAAAATCTGCTTGAGGTAGTACTTGGTATGTGAAAAGGCAAATTTAAAGCTACAACTACTAACGTCAGGTTTACTTCTCACTTATTCATCTTGAGTATCACTTTGTAAATGAAATCCTTGAAAGAGTTTGATGCTTTAAGACTTGACCTGTGACTGAGTTATGCTAAATAATCCACTTTGTACGTTACACCCATTTTAAGCTACCTTCATTCAAACACACAGGTCCTCATTTTTCAGCTTTTGAAAACTGACTTCTTCCACAGAAATCAACGGAGAATTAGGCCTCACTTTTTGTATGTTCAAAATGGACAGATAAGTAAGAACAACTATCACACAGCTGCTGTGTAAGTTTATACGAAAGTCACTAAGAGTTGAGCTATTAATAATTCTAGAAATACTATTAAAAGCTATTTCTATATCTTACTACTGCATAAAACTCTTGGAATCCAAATGTGAGTGTTCTGGGATATACAAAACTTCGGAAACATGCTTAGCATGATAAATTAGTATTTATTCTAGAAAAACAAAACTGTCCTCATACAAACTCAACAGCAAGAAAAGAGTATATGTAAAATATGCTGTACAAAAGAGACAGCAATTCTGTTAACAGTTCTGCAATACTTGTGAGTTCAGGTGTCTTTCCAAACCCTTCTAAGAATTGCAATGACATTCTTGAACATTTGTGAAGCTGTGCTCTTCGAACAAGTCATTCTTGGGCTATTTGCTGAAATGTAGAAATAAAATCACATCTTGAGTGCAAAGGTCACCAGGTCAAGTCAGACTGTTAGTTCGCTCCAGCACATGGCAGTGTTCCGAGCTATCAGAGCTCCTAGAAATACTTTCAGAATTATTCTTCAAATCCTACGTCACAACCAGTTCTGTTTGGATTGTCTTTTATTGGTCTTCCTTTACAGAAATCACGTGAGGTGAAATCTTACCCACAGAGACAGACCAATTCTTGCTTCCACTTCAAAATCAATTTTCTGATTTGTGAGAAAGGAGTATAACTGGCAGCCTTAGCTATTGGAAAGGTTTGCAACTGATCTCAGTATCTGAATGGTTTACATCTGAATGTTGTACTGGTTTTGACTGGGACAGTGAAGATTCTTCACAGCAGCTTGTATGGGGCTACGTTCTGGATTTGTGCTGAAAACAGTGTTGATAACACACTGATGTTTTAGTTACTGCTGAGCAGGGCTTACACAGCATCAAGGCCTTTTCTTCTGCTCATACTGCCCTGCCAGCAAGTAGGTTGGAGGCACACAAGGCGTTGGGAGGGGACACAGCTGGGACAGCTGACCCCTGCTGACCACAGGGCTACTCCACATCATGGGATGTCATGCTCAGCAATAAAACTAGGGGGGAAGTTGGTGCTGGGAGGGGGCTCTGCTCGGAGACTGGTTGGACATTGATACACACACACGCAGCCCGAAATTAAAAGTGGTCTAAAGAATATATACAATCACATCCAAAACTAACTTGTACCTAAATTGCTCAACCCGACAACTGAATGAGAATCTTTCGGAAACAAAAATAAGTTAAGCTACACTAAAGCAAGTTCCTCCTTGGACAGGAGACAAAAGCATTTTGGGAGAAAAGGGTCTTGTTCCTGGCAAGTTTACAATATCAGCATATTCTAAGTCAATATGCAAGACAGAAAGAAAGAAGGAAATAAGGGGCAAAGGCACAGTCAGATTGACATGCAAAATGACCAGTTCTGCATTTTAATGCCTACCTTGAAGTACCACCCTGGGTGCATCTTCAACTCCCATAATCCCATAGAGGCTCACAACATTTGCCAGTCTTCATTCTAACTGTATGAACATTTCTTTGTGGCTACAGCACACGCTTTATCTGAGCTGGAGACACCTGTGAATAGCTCTGGTCCTCCTAGAAGTGACTGTAACAGCTGTTTTTCTTTTATTTTACTTCTTGGCTTTACCTATGTTTTCTCTTAGTTAAACAAAGTATACCTTGTTTAAATCTGAACTTTAATCTAAACATGAGTGTTGATAGACAGGAACAAATGTTCACTTATGCTTTATTTCACATTTGAAGGAGGAAGAGTCAAGGAGAGGCCACAGTTTCAGCACTGCCAAAAAGCATTTATAGAGGATTTGGAAAGGACTAATTTTTGTGGTGTCAAAGGTGCAGCGGAGTAGATATGAAGCCAAAATGGCAACAAGTGAAATGCTTTAATCCCACAGGAACTGCACTGGCCTAACCCAGCATTACAATGAGTGTCCTGCTCTTCCTGGGATTTTAAAAGGAACAATGCAGATGAATACTTAGGTGAAGACTCCACACTTCACTGCCTGTTTTTTAGAAGGTCCACAAACCTAACTACCTATGGGATTCATGTTAATTGAATTCAGCTATTGATATCTAGACAGACTGCAGCTTTTCATGTCCAGGAGCTCAGAGAAATTTAGTTTAAGTTCTGATCTTATAAAGGCCTTATGGTAGCTGCTCTTTTGGAAGGTTCTGATTTGCTGTGGCCCACGGCCCTAAGATGACAAGTTAGCAATGAATGGAATTTCCATCCCTGATTAAAAATTCAGCTCAATGTGACCCTGACAACATGATCCAATTATGATGTTAGACCTTCTTTCAGTGGCAAGTTGGACTAGATGACAACCAGAGATCCCTCCCAACTAAATTATTCCATGGTTCTAGATCAGTATCAAGGGGAAATCCATTTACACTGTCTTCAGACTTTCAACCATACTTTGAACATACCAGTGACAGTCCTAACTAGAAACAAAAAATTTTGGAAGAAAGCTTCTGTTTCTTTGGCCATGAACAGCAGAGGAACAGATTTGTAGGTGTACTTTATGTGTGATGTTCTAGTGCCTGTAGAACTCGGGCATCTTGTTAAAAATAAACTGTTAGGTTCACAAGTACATTCCCTGTTACTCAATGCACTGTTAAGTTCACTGAGTACATCCCCTGTTACTCATGGCACACAACGGGATCTGTGGAAAATATACCTAAATAGACGTCATCAAGCAACTCCTGATGCAAGGAGAAGACTGTATCAAGATTCTCCCTGTAACCCAGTAACTGCATACAGAGGTCTCGGACTTTTCCTCATGCCCTATTTACTAGTTCAACACCTGTGCTTAGCCTCCTGTCTTTTTGTACAGCTTAAATCTATTCAGGCAGGATGAGCACTGGCTCAAGATAGTATACTTATGCACTTCACTTGCTATCAACTTACAGCTTACCACAGTTTACTCAGTCCTTCACCTAAACAGAAGAGAAAAAAGCAGACTGTTTGCAGAAGTCTGACCCTCCTGGTAGGTCCTGCCCACTATCCTCCTTCTCCAACTTTGCCCTTTGGTTGTAGGTAACTTACAACATCACACAAACACAGTTTACATTACCTGTTTTATATAAAATAACGCTATTAACTATGCAACACAGCACACACAAAACAAGGACATTATTTCCCACAGTAATATTTTAGTTAAGTGAATTTTAGGACAATAAAGGTATATTTTACCCTCCACAGTTCTGTAGCAACGGGCTGATGTGGTGGGTTATCACAGTATATGTCTTCCACAGCCTCCCTCCAGAACTGCATTCGCATGAAACCTGTAGTCTTCTGAGTTATGGAGTCTTTAATCTGGAAAGGATACATCTGGAGTGAAATTCACAGTTCCTTTAAGGCATTTGGCCTGTCTACACTGAAAAGACAGACACAGGACACAGGCAAACTCAGCAGGGGAAGTGCTCAGTTCTGAATTTATGTTTATTGCTCATAAAGCATATGAGCACTATGAGAGTTTAAAAAAAAATATCTTCACCCATGAAGGTTAAAACCTGGGCAACCCTAACCTTAGCTTTCTTCCCAGAAGTATAAGAAGAGGTAAAAGCAGTGAGGAAGCGTCACAGATTGACAGAAGCGCCGCTCACAGAAGCTGATGAGGGGTTTTACTTGGTCAGCACATTTCCTGGATTGTTCCTTTCTGGCAAGTGTTACCAACTTTCTTGGTTGCACTGGCAGTTTCTGGCCATGTAGCAAAGGGGGGAGACTGCAGCCACTCCACTTCCACAACTGTCTAATTAGCTTCCCTCCCAGCAGCGTTTCCATCACCTAGCTTCTGCCAACAAAGACCTGGGACTGATTATATCATCCAAGTTTTCGACAAACCTTCTACAGATATGGCTTGGCAACCCATTCAGTCCCTGCATTTGAAGCCAGACATAGATGCAGTCACACAGCAGTATCAAAGACCACAGCCTGTTTGTTATAATTTATTTTTAAAATGCATGACAAAGAGGAAAGTCAGAAAAACTATACACATAAACAAAATAAATTGGGGGAGGCTGGCTACTTTCCAAGGGCCATTCAAAATCAGAGGTTTGTATTGCACTATTTATATTATAGTACACTACATTATAGTACAGAAAGTTAATCTTGGCAAAACACCCCCTACTAGTGTAATTTAGAATTTGTAATCTTTGTAATTTAGTGTTATTTTACATTTCCAGAGTTCACAAACATATTTTAATACCTGCCTGAGCCAGTTCCACATTGAAAGCTCTCAAAGCAAAAGCAGAGGTTCGAGATTCTGCAGGCAACAGCAGAGAACACAGAAACCCTTCATAGTCACGCTTCCTATAAAAGAATGAAAAAATACATTTATTATTTACAGCTCTATATAAACCGGGTGTGCTATTGCTTAGCACTGAGCTCCAAAAATAGTAGCAAGAAGTTATAGTTCAAAACTCTGGCTATGCAAAATCAGCAGCTTTTAAGCTTATTTTAAAATAAGACAAACTCCAAGACAGAGAGGATGCTGTCTGAACTCTCAGCGCATCTCTCAAATCCGTATCTCAAGATATTTGGCTAAAAGCATGGAACTAGGCTGTGGCAGAACTGCAAACAGAATCCAGATTGTCCAACTTCCAGACTTCTGTTCCAAACATGAAACCACATTTCTTTAAAAGACTGTGATTTGGAGCTTGGCAAAAGAGCACTTGCTTAACCAGTAAGTTTTTGTTTATTGGCAACTATATTCAAAGCATAAAAACTCTGGGTCTCGGCAGTTTCGCTGCAGGTAACTTGTGGCCGATCTAGAGTGATATGCCTTTGTTTGGCCACTTGGGTGTGCCATTAAATTAAAAACAATCAGTGCACAGAATTGTAAATTGCAAAATCATACATAATGGCAGCTAATAAAAACACTTGGTCACCTCTGAAAAGCTAAATTGCTTGTTTTGAAATAACGTTTTTGTGTACTTTCTGATAAGACTATAACCTGATCCTTCATTAGAACAAGACCAATAACCCCAAGTTTCACCTCAAAAGTGGAGAAGCAGGTGTCAAGGAAAACATATTTTCTCATTTTCATGAAGTCTGCTGTTCTTACATGTGCTCATGTTTCTTTTGAATGTGAGCTTAAAATAGCAAACCCAAACTAAAACCAAGGGTTATCAGGGTTGCTACTTCAAGCATCAAACAATCAGGAAGTGAGACTAACAGAGGATCTTACCCCTACAATACACAGCAGCTGATAACTAGCAAATCCTTAAGAGTTTTCGCAACAGTTGTGAAACTTGTTTCAGGGCTTGATGCAAATTTAAAAGCACCAACCAAAAAAAAAAAAAAAAATTTATGAATTTCAGAAGGCTTTGAAGGTCACCTTCATATTAAAGAACAGGTGCACAAAACCTCCCTCAATTAAGACACTCTGAAAAGTATTATCAGCTCAAAACCTAGTATTTTTTTCAAGGGTGACTAGTAATACCTAGTACTGCCCACCCTGGGCAGAGCTCCAAGGTTCACAGCCACATTTTCCTAGTTCCAGTTTCGCAGTTTGCCTGAGTTGTTTATGCAACACAGAACCACCTCTATGTTACACAAAGTACAGGTCAGCACAACAAGAGAAGTTTCTCTTCCATCTAGTAATGGTGGTGGCATATTGCAATGTTTTTTTCCTCAATTATTCTAAGCTTAAAAATTAAGTGTAGCAAAAAAAATACTATTTTTTTTCCATTAGTTTTCCTACTTGAAATGTTACTGCTGACCATGCACACCTTTGTATCTTTTACAAGCATCAGTTTGGAGATGATCCCGTTCCACTCTTTCTATACATGCTTGGAAGTACTCTCCCTGCTTTTGTCAACCATCTGTCTAGGACAGCTGTATCCAAAGAAAAGTTACTTAAGTCTCTACAAGGAGACTTTTTTTTTTTTTTTTTTTACTCTGTAACTCTGAACTCCCGTGGACTGGAAGGCAGCTAAGGGGCCCTGCACATCGACTACAGTCCAGAAGCCAAGCAAGAAATGCCACCTGGCCTGGGAGCCTCTGAGCTGCGCTCCAGCTCCTCTTGTGGCATTCTGGATTTGACCAAAACCGGGTGGTTTTGGGACTTCCTCGCCCTCTGGGTTCAGGTCAGTGAAGCTCGGTGAGCCCTCTGTCCAGCTGCCACATTCCCTCTGCTTTTGCTCATTTTTCCAGGGAGTACTTCAGAAGCTCGGCCATCTCCCGGCAGACAAGTAGACCTGAAAACATCCGTTATTTTGAAACGCCCACTTCGGTGATCCTTCTCTCCAAAAAGGCGAAATGATGAAATGGAAACGTTCGATATTTCAGAGAAACTGCTACGAAAGAAGCGGGGGGGAGGGCGGAGACTGCCATCGGGCTACACCGTATGGGGCGAGAGGTGATGGCCTCGAGTTGTGCCAGGGGAGGTTTAGCCTGGGCATCGGCGAAAGATGTCTCCACGGAAAGGGCTGTCCAGCCCGGGCACAGGCTGCCCCGGGCGGTGGTGGAGCCACCATGCCTAGAGGTGTTTACAAGACCGGCAGATGTGGCGTTTCGCGGTGGGCTCGGCAGTGCTGCGCTAACGGCCGGGCTCGGCCACTCTAAAGGTCCTTCCCAACCCCAACGGCTCTACGCGGCTGCAGTATCTGCCCGTTTTGCGCTGCCCCCCGCCCCGAGGCGGCGAGGCGCACCCCACCCGCCGGCCCGGGCCCCCGGCTGCCGCGGGGGGAAACCCGGCCGCCTTTCCCGGGAAACTCCGCAGCTGCTCGGCCAGGAGGGAAGCGCCCGCAGGCCTCCCTCTGCCGGGCTGGCCGCCCTCCTCCGCGGGGAGCGGCACCCACGCGTCCGCAGGCCTCCGCGGCGGGGCACTCACCGCACCAGCTCGGCGCAGTACTGCACCTCTCCTCCGGGCGCCGAGCGGCTCCAGCGCGCCGCCGCCCGCCCGCCGCCGAGCCCCGGCCGCCCGCCCGCCGCCCCTGCCAGGCGGTAGCAAGGCCCGCGCCTCAGCCCGGCCCGCGCCATGGCGGCCGCCATGCTGCCCGCCCCGGCCGCCGTTACCCAGCGCCGCCGGGCCAGCGCCGGGTCAGCGTCTAACGGAGACGGTACCGGTAGGTGGCACCCGAGGATGCGCGGTGCCGGCCCGGGGGTTGTGGGAGCGCTACGGCCTTTTGTTGTCCTGCAAATGGCGCGCGCCCGGCCGGCCGTGCCTCAGCTTGCCCCGCTTCCCGAGGCGGGCGCTGGTGGCGGCCGTGCGAGGTGAATTCCGCCGCTCCCGGGGAAACCAGGCGCTTAGGTATCTTCACCGGGTGCCCCAAAAACCTGAGGAAGCTGAATTGTCAAAATCTAGCTATGGCACAGGGGACGTACGGGAGTGGCCGTGGGACTGGGAAGAAGCCTCAGGGCCTGTTCGCTCTGTGAGGGACGGGGGGGGAGCAGGGCAGTGCTGCCTGGCCAGCGAGGCAGACCACAGGGTTAGTCCTCCGTAAAATGGGGTGTTCCAGTTTTGCAGCAGAGGCCCTACTTCTCCGCTTGGCTGGGTGAAGGGTCTTCTGATACTGTACAGGGTTATTTAGAGACAGAAGGGCCCTGTTATTCCTGTAGTCATGGCCAGAGTAGCCACTCTCCCTCCAAGTTTAGCCTGTATGGGAAAAGCCAGCAAATACATAAAAGTGCCACCACGCTTGAGAGCAGCTTCATCTTAACGCTGCACCAGCCCAACCTATTAGTAACTAATAGAAGCAACAGCAGTCTGGTTTTTCTTTCTATCCCCAGCCTTGCCATCCTCTTCCCTGGTGCTAGCTTTGATCTCCATTTTATAGTACAGTAAGTCGATTCAGGGAGTTAAACCAGCAGAAAACTATCCACTGCTTGCTTTTGGTTTTGCTGAGTTCATTTGCCACCAGTTTGGTGCCTTGAATCAGCTCCCTGCATGGTCAGCGGAGCACCAGCACCAGCACAGGGTGTTAGCAGGGCAAGGGGCTGGGGGCTGGAGAGAGGGTAGGATTTCCTATGCATATGTTGATAAGCTTAGCTGTAAAGTGAAGCCACACAGTAAATATGGGGAGAGTTTTGAGTGGGCAGCGATGTTCAAGTGACAAGGCATCTGTCTGGAAATGAGAGCAAGCCTTTATTTTGTGCCACAGAGACGACAAGGAGAGGGAGGTTAGGGATCTTGCTTAAGCATTATTTATTTTATTGATTAGTGGCTTTTATGGGTTTACCCTGAGCCTTTCTTCTTCCCTTTTCCTCGTCTCTAAAGTTCTTTTTGTCTTGAAACTCCGGATCTTGTTCTAAACTCTTGCTATGCCCTGAGCAGGATTTATTGTTTGTCAGGGCACCCAAAGGAGGTCATTTAGCTTTGGGTGGAGGCTGAAACTGCTGTTGTTTAAGTTTTCAGAGAGAACCCCTAGATAAACCAATCCAGCTCTTTCAGCTGCTGCCAGTTCCTGGCAGAAGGGTTACATAAACACACTCTAAACCTCAAGGGTATTATAAATAAATCTTATAAAATATTAACTTTTGTTAATCTCTGAATGAACCAAAATGGTGCTAAACTGATTTAAACACTTAGTACAAAAGAATAAACCAGGTGTCATGTAAGAAACAATAATCCTGACCTCTTTCTCAGTGTGCTGACATTTGTTTCCTATTGTTCTGTACCTTTACTGGTTCGTTAAATTACAGGGTTTTTTTTCTTTAAACAAATGTTTCATGTGTTGTGTATAGTTATTGAAAAAATTCTTTAAATCTGTATAGATTCTAGTAAATTGGCCTTTTGTGCTGCCGGCGCAGTGGGAGTCATGATTTGGCTTAATGTTTTAGTGAGTTTTTAACACTGCATATGAAAAGTTAAGCATAGTAAGGAGTGTCTAAAAATTTTTTTTCATGATTTTGTTGTGTTAAAGAGCACATTTCATCACCTTTTCCAATATTTCTCTCAGAAGCTGAAAGATGATTGTCTGTCTCTCTTATGAGTACTTCTTAGTGAAGTATTTTGTCCTGCTGACTCATCAGATAAAACTTTGAAATCCTTGGACAGCAATGCTAGTGGCAGCAACGGCTGGTTTAGATAGAAGTAATTCAGTTATTTCTCTAACCTGGAATTTCTGAATAAAGACAAGTTTTGTGTCAGGAAATACTGATCAGTTACAGCCAACCCTTGATAAAAGAACAGCCGGATATTATTTGTCAACGTATAATGAGAAAAAGGAGCCCTCAGCTGTTCCATGATGGCCAAACAGAGGCTGACCTTTAGGAGGTCTACATATATTCACGTGCCTATACCAAAAAAGTCTTCATGGAGAGGAGAATGGGGGACAGAGAGAGACCTGCCTCAGAATATCTAGTGACCAGAGGCTGAGGTCTTCACTGGGCTATGGGAGGCTGGCACCCATGATCCGTCATCTGTAGTGACAACAGCAGAAATCAGAACAGTGATCTGACAGGTCTGTTCTCTATGCTCACATGGGCAAGGATGTATTCTCCCAGTCTCTGATTTTCCTCTTCTGAATAATCCTGGATTCATTCCAGTATCAGAGTTAAGGAAAAATCAGTGTGTTGTAACAATAGTGTTTCCTGTCCAGTTCCATGCCTCAATCAACAGGCACATGCAGCTATTTTTACCTGGACTCCTAAAAATATTCAACTAAAAATCTTTGTTTAAAGGAGTAGACTAAGAAAACATGTTTAACTGCAGTCGTTTCAGTCCTGGCCACAGAATAATACATTAATGCATGTGGGAACAAGCACTGGGCCACTTTAAAACATAGGTTTTCCATTTTCCATGGTTTAAACACCCAAGTCTTTAATTACAAGGTAGACAGAAAGTTCCCAAAGGATGTTGCAGTGGAGGGGTTTTGTATCTGTTGCTGCTGCATGTGTTTATTTTTTGTAGGTTTGTCTGTAAATAAATTGCTGGTAAACTTTCATTTATTTCTTGTTACTGTTGTGCTCTTTCACTCCCCAGTTCCAAACACATATAAAGTTTGTAGAAGGAGCTATGCTAACAGCAGTGGGAAATAAAGGTCTCAGTGATTTATGGAGGGTGAGGACCACTGCATGCTTCCTTGGCTGTGTGGTGCTGGACTGAGTTGGAGTAACTGTCCTTCAGAGTGAAAGGAAACAGCATTTTTTCCTTATCCACCGCCTCCTCTGCCAGCTGTGAGCATACTCCACTGCACTCAGTAGGTATTGCTGCTCATCTGATATTCTCAATCCTCCTGTGGTTTTACCTAAGATTCAGTTTTATTCCCATGAAATGGATGGATCTATCAACAACACACTTTATGTACACCGTCAAGGAACGGCCAGATACTACCAACTTTCAGTTACTCCTGATTCAGACTGCAGAATTGTGAGTGAAATAGTGGTATTCAGGTCATGCAGCTTTTGTCGCGTGACACCTTTTGATACCTATCTTTTGTTAGGATAGTCTCTTATCTCTTTTTAGCCACTGGATTAAAATAGAACTTCTAGAGAGTAGAATAAGGACATGTCTTCAGAATATGGACATAGCTTCAGCACTCGCATCATGCTTATTAACCTTGATCTCTCTGGTTGTGAGTTACTGACCCTTTCTGACCAGGAACATCTCCACAGCTGTGCCACATTATTTGAACATACAAACAGGCAGAAGCAGAACTTGGGGCCACATTTTCAAGGGCTTAGCACTTCCTAAGTGCCCGGCTTCCACTCTGAGATCAAAAAAAGACCTTCAGAATTAAGAAGCCTTTGCTATTAATCTAACAATTTCCTTTGAAAATCCTGCTCTCTGTGGGGACAATGCACTCCCTTCAGAATTTTGTCTCTAGTTTTTCAAGAGCCATCCTAAAACCTCCATACTGTCATGAGAAGAGATGACTTACCTGGCTACTCTTGCACAGAAGCACAGGCCCACGCAAACACAGTTCGGTTCCATGTTGTTGCCTGGGGTGACACACATATAATATCAGATGCAAATACAGCAAGTATTTGAATGGAATTCACAAAGCGTATGCTTTTAAGATAAAATAAAGCCAAGTCCTGCTGCTGCTGCTGCTTTGGATGCAAATGTATTTGTAATGAACTCTTGTTTTTGTATGTATCCCTTATCTTGCACCTGCTATCATCTGTGTTGTAAAAAGCTTAGGGGTAAGCCTGCCAAGTGATACGCCCCATCTGTGCTACCTGGATAAACAATGTTAGCAAGAAACATGCAAACTGAAAAGCCACAAGTTCTTGACAGACCGGAACCAGCACTTTTTCTCTGGCTAGCAAGGACAAGGTCTCTGTGTTCTTTTAACCAGTTGCCAACCTTTTCTTATTTAAAATTCTTGTGAAGTTATTGGGAGGGAGATGAGAAAGAGAGGAAGCTGGGGGTGTGCAAACTCATTTTTGGTGTGCAGGTGAAGTCAACTGCAAATATAACAAGGATTTCAATGGAATCCACTAAGTGAATTTATTTTTTACCAGAGCCAAAATAGAGCTAAATGTTGTCTGCTGTGCCTGAAGGCAGGTGTATTTGTTGTGAACACTGCTCTTGTTTATCTTTTTGCTTGGACCCCTGCAAAACAGACTAGCACTCCAAGCGAGGGAAGGTGAATTAATGGGAAACTGCATCACTAGGACTTGTCCCTGACAAGTCTAGAAAGAAGTGACAGCAGATATAGCAAGGTGAGAGAGCCCTCAGGCATTTCAACAAAGAGGCAACAGTAGGAGAGAACAACTTATTCCAGAACCTTATCATGTTCTACTGAGATCTCTACATTTTCCTATGTTTTCTTTTTTTAGGAACTTACAGCTGGGAGCATTACTGAGTAATTAAAGCACAAGGGTGGCAGCTTGGCTTCTGAAGTCCTGTCATTGAGCTCCTGTGACAACACATGTACTGTCTGCAATGGTCACATCTGAGAGCAGCTGACACTTCGTGGTCCCTGGGCCAAGTCATTTTAACTGACTTGCATCTAATCACAGTTCAAGACCTTTTGGGTGCACAAGACACATCACTACTGGGTATTGGCAGAGACACAGGGTGGTATGAGACCTGTTCCACCGAGGAAACATCCACAGGCCTGTTTCCAGTTTTGCTACCTGAGACAGAGGGGATGAGACCAGCAGCAGTCCCTGTGGCTGGGTATGGACCACTCCCTCTTCTGCCATTCATCCTCTGCCCTGCGCTCCCTGAGCAGGCATGCTGGTGCTTGCTGCTTTTGTGTGTTAGAGTGAGGTAAAGGGTAGAACTTGGTATTGTGAGTGCCCTGTCCTAGACACTGAGCTGTAAGGGAGTTCACCCAATGCCATTTCACCAAAACTAGAGACAGAAGTAGGACCCACATTAGTTTTGCTGCCTGCCACATGGGGTCTGTATCGGCAAGAACTAGGAAGGATACTGCACCCTGATCTGCCCCAGCCTTGTCAGTAAAAGAGGATAATTCATAAACTGGTTACCTTGGCAGAGTTCAAGATGACGGCGCCTTTTGGCACTTGGATACATTCCACCAGACACAAGGCAGGAACTTCTGCTGTCTTCTGCTGTTTAAAACACTGGTGGCCTGAGGGGATCCCTCATCATTATGGTCAATTCAGCCTGACCCCTAACCTGTCCAGGAACTTTAACCAGGCTTCAAACTTTTGCAGGGTTGAGTGTGCTGCCAGGCATCTGAGCAAAACATTACAGATTGCTGGCAGTGCTACAGCATCCCAGGCACCCTTGCAGCCTCCAAGGCTCTTGTAACAGCTCATAAAAGGGCTCAGAGAAAATTTTCTGTGCAGAACAGGCACTCCGGGGGTGTTGCAGGTCAGGCAGCGTGCCCGTCACAGGGGATGAGACAATGCTTTGGGAAGTTCACCTGTAACAAATGGCTGACAGCAACATGTCCAAAACTTATAGAACTACAAGGACACCAACACGGATTCATTCCAACTTGACTTTTGCTCTCTGCCTCCCAGTGGCAGCCTCCTTCCCTGCTCATGGTATGAAACTAGCCTCTTCTCCTCTGTCCTTCCTTCATCCCAGCTTCTCATGGCCTGTGCCAGGCAGTCCCAGTGAAAGCAGGCCGTGCAGTCAGCTGCTTAGCAAGAGAGTGCCCCAAACCCTGAAAGCTTCTTTTTGAAAAAAGTTTCTTTTTGAAACCCATTGTGCAGGGGTGCAGGGCTGCCAAGCCCACTGAAGTATCCTTAAATGATCTGACAGTTTTATACAGCGCAGACCATAGGGAACAATTGTAGGGACAGGACTGAAGAATACAGAGTAGAGACACCCACACAGACTCCTGAGACACTGTTCAATTTATACTCATTTAAAAATGATTGTTGAGAAGATACAGGGTTTCCTAGGATTGGTCCCTGAGGTGAGTAAGGGATGCTGATATACAAGAGATGCTCTTGACAGCCAGCTCTGCCAAGATGATAGCACCTAGAGCCATGCACAGAAACAGGATCTTGGGTGTCTAAGTATCTTTTTCCTGACAAAATATTGGGCACTTACAGGTCCTCAGATCAGCAAGCAGGGCCTGCATGCCCAAACTGCTTTCTGCTGCATCTTTAGGCAGCCATATCCCCTCGGAAACTCAGCATGGTTCCTCAGAGGTCACACAGAGTGCTTCTGCCCTGTCACATCGGTCTGCCCCATCTCACATCGGGATCCTACTCTTCCAGCTGTCCACATAAGCATTCATGTTTGCACTTTTTCTCCTTACATACCAAAAGGAAGCCCAGGCATGGGGTAGAGAATAGCTCTAGCTGGCTCTGCTTTGAGCACAGGGGGTGGACCAGACAATCTCCAGAGGCACCTCCCAGACTGACAGAATCCACTGATGCTGTCATTCTGTAACTGAAAAATATAAATGGTAGTACCAGTCCTCACTGGATCAACAGAAAGCACTTGAGTATCCTTGGGAAGAGTATGTACAAAGTAGTAGGAAATTGAAAGTACTGAAGAAACGTGCAGAGTAAACAAGGAAGCTTGACATTTCGGTTCTGGACACCAAACTCAAGTAACTTCTCAAGTGCTTCAGGGAAGTGTATAGTTAGTAAAATATCCATGTAGTCAGGCAATAATGCCAGATTTATTTTCAAGGGTGTTTTTTTCCACGAGAGGAATCTGCAAAGCAGAGCCATCACAGGTAGGGAAACTTCACATTGTTCAGCAGTTATCATCCTTGTTGGTTTACAGATGACGTTCTTACTCCTAGAAGAGAATCCCTCCCAGCTCTGTTTGGCCAAAGTGATTTGTCAGATCCTGGGGGTCTAGGAGAGGGGACACACTTGGGCAGGAACTGGGAGGATCTTCTGTAGAGGATTTCAGGTCACAAACATGCATAGGAATTTTGATACTGAATCTGCGGTGGTAGGTAGAAACATTCTCCCCCAGACTGATAAGTGGCCCTTATCAGTCAAACAACCAGCAAAGTACAGAAGTTGCTGGAAAAATTAGATGCCTAGTTGCTGCCCTCCTTTTCACTTCCCCACATTTTTCTGGTGGTGTGGGATCTCAAAGCATTTCTAAAACACCTTTTAAAAACCATTTTCAAATCCACAAACAGTCCAGAGTTCAGTTCTGAGCATTATAAATGGTTGTGCTAATTAAATGCAGCTAAAATAGTGAAAAGAGTTGCAGAGCAGACGAGATCAATGACAAAACACCCTTAGAGAGCACAGAAGGGGAAAAAGTGCTGATGCAGAAAGGTGATTTATGACAACTCTGTGGTTGCTGAAACAGAAGAATTATTGAGAACCTTGAGGAGAAAGGAGCTTTAGGTTGGAAGATTGACGACTAAAAACCATGGAGAAGTAATCCTTTCTGCATCAGTACAGCAAAGCTTCAGTTCTGGGAGGCAGGTCAATGTAGGTCAGTGCTTGCACTGGAAATGCTAAGCTGGGGAACCTCTCTAGTTGCTTCCTTCCCCCCCATTGCCTCCTCCCCACCCCCTCTTTGACAAAGGGAAGCCAGTGCATTTCGGTGTTGCAATTTCACATACTGAGCATTCAGCTCCACGGTCTAACTCTGAACCAAAGACTCCAGCACTAGGCAGCTTGGTGTGAGATAAAATAGGTTGCTCTGAGTACAGTGATCCTTATTTTACCATAGAGTTAGCAAGTTATTAGATGTGGCTAGCACCGAGGTTTGGCGTCCATGTGTGTAGGGGTCCTTTTCTCATCTTTTGCCCTGTATAAGCCACTATCGTCTTTTAACATGAAAACATTTCAAGATTGGTCTGGTACGCATAGACAACTGTGAGTTACTTTGTGGCCCTCCAGTAACTGCGTTAAAAATGAAGCAAGGATAAACTTTTCTTCGAAGTGCCATTTTTACACTTTCCTATAATCTGAAAACATTATGTGAAAATGCTTTCTCACTGTATTCTACACAATAAGCACTATTCCAACCTGATCTGTAATTCCATTGCAACACAGGATGAGAATTTGAAACTTTTAGATTTCTTTTGGATGAGTGGATTTACATATTTGAACAACGATACTGTGACATTTAGACAGTTACATTATTTGATGGCTATCACAGGCTGCAATTACGCCTAGTTGTCTCACTTTAAAGATACAATTTTCTTTGTTTCAGGAGGTTTCAGCCAGCAATTAACTGCAATTGGATGGCATTTCAATAGCCAGTCTCTAGCAAACTCCTATGATGAGTCACAACATTGGCAGATCATGGCACATGTGGTGGTGTAATGTCATGTAACAGCAAGTGAGTGTCTTCTGTTAATATTTTAACGACAACCATCTCAAGTAGACCACATTTTCAGAAAGTGTTTGTTATTCACATGTAACGATCTGGGTTGCCAAAACACCCTTGGAGGATAGAGCTAATAAAATAAGTAGCTAGTTAGTAAAAACTCCTTCATTTAATTTTATTGTGTGGAAAGTAGTATGTTTTTCTCGCATGAGAAAGGCCCTGCTGCTGTCTGGAAAGTTTACATATGGCCCTGCAGCTTTCAAATTGCTCCAGTCAAAGATCTCAATCAGAGATTTGCTGCACTTTCACTGTTGTCGTTTTGTACATCTGTATGTATTTCACAGATTGGTTTTATTTGAAAAGCAATGTATAGCTGTAAAGTATTAGTCATTAATCTGGCACCATTTAGCTGTAAATTATTAATCATTAATATAACATCATTACATGCTGGGTTTGCATTCTGATTTCCTTTGCTTGATCATTAAATAACGGATTGCAAACAATGTGCAAGCTCACTTTTTGTTTCCTCTGTTCCTGAGACGCATTTCAGAAGCTGCCTGTTGTGCTCCTTTCCATCAGAGAAGCAAGCAAACCTGCCCAGCTCAGCGGGCCACTGCACTGCTTCCTGCTCACCATGACTAATGCAATTACACCAGAAGGAAGTTTAAAATAATTTCGTTAGTGTTTGGAGGATGAGGTTCATCTTCAGCCAGACCTCAGACCTTGCTTTCCACAGTGTTTGGATCACTGAAATACTCTTATATAAGCCTAATTGACACAATTAGAAGAATGACTCCTAACAGATGTGTGTTGCTGTAGCAACTTGGGGGGAGGGCAGCCAAAGTGCCCTCCATATTTAACAAAACAATATTAATCATAATAAGTAAAAGCACTTTATCCTTTTTATAAGGCACTTGCTCAGGAGCCAAGTGCCTTAACATGTTGCAACAAGGATCACTGTAATGGAGTTTAAATAATTTGAAGGCGAGTGAAAAATTCTCTCGGTAATAACCAAAATTACATGGAGACAGAGGCATAGTCAAATGTTGCCCAGATCTCCCTGGATATAAGGCAGGAAGATTAGCTGTTCAAAGCTTTGATTCTGCCGCCATAGGAACACTGGAGGAAGAAAACCACCAAAGGCATCTGTGGAAGCAGGAGGAGGCCTAAACTGCTGAGCTTGTCTCAGGTTTATCCTACCAAAGGGCCCAGTTGTCCAGTGAGAGCACTGTGGGCAGCCTTTAAATCCACCTGCCACCTCCTTTCTGTTAGAGGGACTCCAGGTTGTTCTGTGTTGGCAGTGGATATGGTTGTGTATGCAAGTGTCAATGGGTGCTGGCAGCGCTGTGAAATAATAACAGGCCTCCTGCTTTCCGTGTGGCACACCAGAGTGGGAACAGGTGCTTTGCAGAGTGGATCCAAATAGGTTTGTTCCTGACTCTTGTCTTGCCTGTCCCAGTAAACTTGCACATTTCATCCAAACGTGGTTTCTTTGAAGTGTCAGAGACCACGCACATTACCTGAGACCCACGACTTAGGACTTGTTTTCATTAAACCTTTTGATTTGGAGCCAGTGATAAGAATTTTGACTGGTATGATTGTCACTTCAAAGTTATTATTTTAACTAACACCATTTTAATCTTTGTCTTGATGTCTTTGCAACTTGAACAGTCACATTGTGTTGCTACAGAGTACAAGAAAAACCTGAAGTCAGCGCTGACTGGAACTGAATAATGGGATTTCCATTTCCAAGATGAAGAAGCTAGTAAACAGCATGAATAAATAAGCAAGTCTGAAAAAACAAAACACTCATCTTTTGGATGATCATGGAAAATACAGATGAAAAGGGATCTCAAGAAGTCATCTATACCATCCCACTCTCTACAGATGGATTAATTTTATCTCTGTCATTCCTGACTAAGTTTTATCTGATCTCCTTTTAATAAGATTTACAATCCCCAGGCAATCTAGCTTAATGCATCACTAGCCTTATTTTTAGAAAGTTTTTCCTAATGTCTAACCAAAGTCTATTTCTGCTGCAATGGAATGTCTTATTAATCTGCAATATCTTTATTTTTTAAGACTGCTTTCATATTTCTGTCAAGTTTCTCTTCACTAGAGCCAGCACCCCCTATTTCTCCAGTCTTCCCATCTAATCTGTTTTTTTCTAGAGCTCTGATCACACACATTGCTCTCCTTTGTAGCCTGGTGAGTGTTTTATCTCCCCCAAGCATGGTGCCCCAAGCCAGGCTCACTGAGCTCCAGATGAGCTTTGCCAATACTGAGAAAAGTGGAAGAATTACTTCACTTACTTTATAGCCTCTATTTATATTTGTACCTCTGAGTATGTAGTCTGCTTTTTTTGAAAGAATATGCAACTTCCAGAATATTTCTGCAGGGCTGCTCCCTACTCATTTGCTCTTCAGTCTGTGTTTTTGCAGTGGATTATTCTTGACCAGACGTAAAATCTTGGATTTCCTATTCTTAAATAGCATCTTCATTTTCTTCACTAACAATCCCAGCTATGTAGTTAACTAATGTGACATTGCTCAGTTGAATATTAAGCTTATATTTTTTCCAACTTACTTTCAAATTTTTTTAAGCTTTATCATGCTGGTTTGTGTCTGGGCTCTATAAACCTTCAGCTTTGCTCTAGTTATAGTTCCAGAGCCCAGGTACAATATGTTCATGTGCAGCCTGCACGTGGCCCCTTCCCTTATCCTATTCCAGGTACAGTGGTATGATTATAGCTGTTTGACCTGTTGCACCATTGGGAGCTCAGCTTGCCCTGATAATAGCACAGTTATGTTTACTGTCCTTGCAGCTCTGGCAATTACATCTCATTACACCACCTTAATTATTCAAACACTGACATTTGAGTGTTAATATGTCTAAAATTCAGGCACAGAGAAAAAGAGTTCTTTCAACTTCAGCATCTTTTATTTAGCTCTCCTCTTGAACTGCCTGTTTTCTCACAACACATTCCTCATTCTGTCACAACCAGTCATGTTGTTTTTCCAAAAACCCTGGAAGACACTCTAAGGCCCTGCTTCTGCCAGGAATTTTGTTATATAAAAAAATTTCTAATACTTGACCACTTTCACCGCAGCAGGATGAAAGATGTATCTTTAAAATACATCAGGTAGCGTGTTTTGAAGAACTGGCACAGGTGAGGCGAATGACTCTTAGCCCCTCAGCTCCTGGGTTTGAGCCTTGGGGGATACCAGGTGCTTTGAGACTGAGGGCATCACTGTCAAGTTGTCGCATTCTGTCACACTGTCACTCATAGCCAAGAAAGCACCGTTTTGTTGTGTGTGTTTAGGAATTGAAGCATACTAACTTTCTCTAGGTTTTGGACCTCACAGCAGCTGGAAGAACACCCCAGGAGCAGCTCTACTTCACCTTACCCAAGAACCTTTCCACAACAATACGACTGTTTGAAAAGTTCTTAGCCTATAGTAAAAAGGGTTAAGTGCACACAACTCTCTTGCATCATCCCGGTGGAGTACCTGACTACCTGACCACATCCTCCACATCCTAGTATGAGGAACTTAGGCAGAGTTACAAGGAACTTATGTGGCGTTACTTAGTCTGCCCAAAGCCATGCAACAACTTAACGACTGAATCTGGAACTACAGGTCTCTTGCTGTGATGACAGGACAAGACAATCTTGCTGGCAAGTTTTACTGAAATCTTTGCTGTCGTCTGGGGAGTTACGTTGTTATGCAGGGAAGGTAAACCTTGCTGTGAACACTAACTTTTCCAGACTGGAAGGGCATGTGGCAGTATGTCTCTTGCCTGGAGGCTTATTAGAACATATCTTGCAGAGGCTGAAACCTCATTTATTTGTTATTGTGTGGAGCCAGTTTTAAAATGCTATCTGAAAAGAGCTCTTCAGATGACTGTAATACCAGATTCTGAGTTGCAGCGATTCAGTATGCAATGATGACGCTTGCACCTGGCTTCTATGAAATGCTTATCCCAACAGGCAAGACCTCCCACGTTATTTATTCATTCAGCAGAGCTCAGCTGGCACAGAATGCTGGCATTCATCCTGCCTGACCTAAGCAAGAAAGGGAACCCGTCAATAAGTGCTTGGGATCGCCAGTCAATTCCTCCATGTGTGAACTATATATACATACATATATACTGTAATAGTACTGTATAAGTAATTATGAAATACACACACACATATATATTTGTATATATACTATGCTAAAATTAAGTTTTAACATGCAAGCTAAGGATGCGGTGAAGTATTGATTGGCTTTGT
The DNA here is from genome assembly GCF_015220075.1 of Falco rusticolus. NCBI lineage: Eukaryota > Metazoa > Chordata > Aves > Falconiformes > Falconidae > Falco > Falco rusticolus. The sequence continues at coordinate 30,194,393 of NC_051189.1, forward strand.
TACCAATGCAGTGCCTGAGACCTGAGAGCAGGAAAGGTCACATCTTTTTTACCCACCATCATCACCTCAGGCTCCATGGTGACAGACATTATTTGATCTTCTCTCAGAAGTACCTGGCTTTTTTTTTTTAATCGATTGGGGCCAATCTGAGAAACACTGGGCTCAGTATTTGCAAGAAACATCCGTGGCTGAAAAGAATAACAATGCAGAATCATGGTTCGTGGCTTTGTACCCTGCAAAGACTAAGAGATCTTTCAAAAATAATGGTAATTTGCAATCAGTTGGAGTGTTACAGTTGAAATCCAAGCACATCCAACCATATGATGTGATTCATATTACTTGGTGCTAAACTAATGTTGCTAATTCTTTTGTAACTCGTCACAACAGAACAAAGATAGTGCTCACTATTTTAGGAAGTATATGAATCAGTAGGAGAGCTAAAAGGAAACAAATGCATCGCCGGTGAGACTAAAAATGCCTCAGAGATGTGAACAATGTGTGTCTGCTGACTCTGCGGTTGTGCAGAAAAATTCAAGGAAGGGTTTTAAGCATGGCTAGCCACACAACAAAACATGCTTTGGGCTGGCAATTTAAGGAGGAAGCTGTCTTGCGCGCCGTCTGTCATTCCCACATGATTTAAAACGCAGATATGCTACAGACAGAGAAACCTACTTATCCTCTCACTAAATATTAACTGACAATCATTATGAAGATGAATCTAGCATAGGAAAATAAATTATGGTACCAAAGTAAGTTCCTCTTAAAGTCAAGCTATTGTAGTTGATCAAGCAGACTTGCCTATACATTGAGCACGGGATGCCCATCATCCTAACATCACCACTGAAATAAAGAACAAAAAACTATGAAGGGTTAATAACCATGGTAATAACCCATCAAACATCTGAAGCATGTAGGAATTTCATAAACGTAACAAATGAACAAATGCATGTTCATTGCCACCGTCAAAAATTCACAGGTCATCTCTCCTTTAATGTGACAGTCTTAGGCAGGAGGTGTGCTTCTGGAAAGCCTCTTTAATCACAGGGCAAAGAAGAAAACAGCAGAAGAGCATGGTTCCTGGTTGTACACAGAGGTACAATAGGGTCTTTTATTACCAAGTGCTGAAGGAGAGGACAGGTTCAGGCAAGAGTAGTGAAAATATGCTGGACTTTTTCTAGTACAAGAGGCAAATATGAAAGAGGACAGACAATCCCAATGGAAAATGTTTGATGTATGCCTCTGGGCTCAGGAGAAAAACGGTTCACATAATGACACAAGAAGAGGCATCTGCCTTTGGCTCCCTGCTAACTGGCACTGCAGTACAGCACTACCTGCGGAGTCGCCCGACACACTCCAGTCTGACCTAAGGGTTCAAATGCTGATGATGAACTTGCTCTAGAGGAAAAAAAAAAAAAAAAAAAAATGCGCAGAGTTATTCAGACCATGGAAATCTATACTGACTTCTAAGAGGATTTTTATTTTGACAGAGCGGAGGAAAAGAGCTCAAAGTGTCGCTAGGCTTACTGTTATTTTTTTAATCTGGCTATGATTTACAATGGCTTGCTGCCAATGGCTATTTGAATACCTGGTTTTGCTCTTGAACAATATGAAAAGCAGGAATTACATTTTGACAGTTTCTAAGGAAAAATAACTTTATTCTGACGTGGACTCTTTGCTGAAGAGGACAACAGGTTTAATGTTTTAAGATAATACTTCTTCAACAGAAAACTGAATCCCTCAACTTTTTCGGTCTGGTTTGGAGGATCATATCTGGTAATTTCTGCTTCCTTGGATCTCATTCAGCCAAATCATGAGGCTCCTACTAATGTCAAAACTAGATTCTTGAATTTGCTGAATTCATGCTCTAGAAATACAGAAACAGGTTTCTAACACCTGTTTTGCATAAAAGTCTGGAAAGGCCTGCTCTTACTCAAAACTTTAACTTGCTGTTTGGGAAAATAGCATTAGAAACTTGTGACTTACAGCAGGAACAATCAATCTGGTGTCCTTAAGCCAGCATTGCAGAAACCTTTGCGCTAACTAAAGTCAGAGGAAGAAGAGCAGAAAAGGAAGTGCCTGTTTTTGTTGAGACTGCTGTTTAAATCTAGACGTCCACTTCAAAAAAAGGGATTGACATTTGTGCAAGGACACAAATGTCAGACTGTGCTTTTTTAAGCTTGGATCTGTTCAGACTGCTCATGCTTTGAACAACAGGTTTGAAGTGTTTGTACCTAAATTTGGACAGAAAAGCTTGGACTCTTTTGAACAGGAGCTAGTATCCTTTCCATAAGGGGAAAAAATAGTATTTAATTGTGGTTAATCACAAACTTGAGATATTTTTAAAATTATAAACCCCAGCTATTTCTGCATAATGCATTCAGCTGGACAGACCAAGACCTGTCTGACAGCAGTGATCTTGCAGAGTCATGCAAAATTGCACAGAATCTCTTCCCACACAGCACAGGACTTTCTGCCACAGCCAGATATCTGGAAGCCATGGAGCAGAAGGCATTAGGCTTGGTCTTAACTATGATTAGGTTTAGGGCATTGGTTTTTAACTGAACATTAAACCGAAACTTTGGTTTTGGTGGCTGTGCTGCACTCACCTTAAACCAATGACACACATCGGCAAAGATGAATGGTGTGGATGTTCCTGTACAGATATGCCAGGTTCATGCTACGTGGGGTCAATGGATTTGTTCATGCAGATCACTCAGAATGATATCAAAGTGCTTTGTTGCACATTATTTGGAAAGAATTTTTATTTGTCTGGAGGATATATCTTCTCCAAGGTTTAGAGGGAGTTTATTTTTCAGTCTGTGCAAGCTCTGGCGTCATTCTCCCTTCCTGCTACTCAATGATTCTAATGTGGAGATAGATCTGCATTCTCACCTACCATTTAAACAGGCACGTCTGTGGAGTAGGGCCTCTCCAAGAGGCACAACACATGGCAGTGCTTTGTTATAAGCTCAATGTGCTCATTGTAACTCACAGGTCTTGTGGTAAGAAGGTCAGTGTTTCTGTACTCCATGGCTAGACATACATTGTGCCTGCTAAATACTGCTGTAGTATTTCATCGCAGCGGGAACCTGGACAATAGGTCATGCCTTGCATTAATATGTAGGATCTTGACAAATCAATACAGTTCAAATAACAGGGGACAGCTTCCCAGTCGTTTACTATTCCTGTGACACAGGGCGCTCTGGACACACAGGGAAATATTTGCAGGCACAGCAATGGCTGTGCCATTAAGCTGCCACTGAGCACACAGAAAGTACGACAGACTCTCTGCTAATTCCTACCAGTAATTCAGAATCATGCAAGGGCATGTATTATTGGAAACATGAACGGTTCCCTTGCTCCAGAGATCTCTTCAGGGTTTGGGGTTTTTTTTTCTGTAATACAAATATAGAAGTCAAGTTCCACAAGGGAAGGCCAGTCAGCTTTTGTGTCCAGCAAGACCCGGACCAAAGTGACTGTATTTCTTTTGCTGTCTGAGGGCCTGATCTAACAACCATTAGAATCAATAGAAAGGCTAATTGATTTGAAAGACTTTGGATAAAGCATCTAAGGCCACAACCTGCACCATTGCAATCACCAGAAAATTTGTCGTTGACCTCAGTGAGTGCAGGATGAAATACCCAGGCTCTTGGTCAGCTGGTATTTAAGTTGACACACATAATTTATTTCATTTTAAACCATTCATATGCCTAAGTACTTGTCAGACTGGAACAATAGCACTGGTTGCCAGGCTGAGAAGTGGGGTAACTTTCAGATCTGCCCCTCTCCTGCCAACAGCAATGTGATATGGAGGGAAGAATGAGCAAGTCTGTTGTTTCCACCATTTTGTGACAATAGGGAATTAAGGAATAAGGTAAGTGAAATTGATGGAAAAGAAATTGAAAGCAACACCACAGAAAGAAGCGAGGTTCTATCCCTTTAATTACTTCTCAGAGGACTTTAAAAAATATGAACACTGGCCTTTTAACTTCATTCAGAGTCTGTGTTTCAAATACAACTCAAGCCTTCCTAGGGCTTGCCTACACTGGAAAAATACATTATGTTAATTGATTAACACGTAATGCTTAATGTAAAAGTCAATATAAACAAAGACTACCATGTTTAACATTTGTTGTTGTTGTTGTTGACCCAAGGTAACCCAGCTGCTAAACATGACAGTTCTTGTCTACACTAAGTGCTTTCTATCACCTTAATTAACATGTTCTAACACAATGTAATTTTGCAATACAGATAAAACCTTTGGGGCATTTATTCTGTAAATTTAATTTTCTGTCTCGCCTATCTTGAATTCGCAGACACGCGCTGGTTCTGCTATCTCCCCTCCCCCCTTCAGCCTTGCAGCCACTGTCACTGAAAATCAAAGAGACTTTGTAGGGTTTTTTCATGCATTGTATCAGCTTATAAACCAAAAGTTCAATCGAACATACAATCAGTTTATACCCCTCGATGGTGCCGATATAAAAATAAAGTTGATCTCATAATTCAGGAAGGGTTAGTTCAGTCTAGAAAAGTATCATCAAATACCAGACATCTGAAATTTTTGCAAAAAATGTTGCAAATTGTACAGCTAGCAGTTTGTCAGTCAAATCAGACAGCCTGCTCCCAGCCACAGGAGGACACTTTGCAGCATTTTTCCAGAATGTACTTTCTGCATTATGTTCTACATAGAAAAGCTTTGTCCTTACAAGGAAGGGGGGCGGGGGGGGAAAGGTGTACAAACAAGACATTAAACACTGTGGTTAAAAGATCAAGAGGTTTGTCTGGACTCCAGTAACTGTAAGGCAGTCATGTTGCACACCTTGTATTTTAGTAGAAAGTGTTACTATTGCTTGCTACAAATCAAGTTACTCAGCACTACTGAAACCATGAAAAATCCCAAATGGTTAAAGTGTGTTGCATGTAAAAAGCTGCTTGCCTACATATCACCCATTTATTTCTGCATCTTCAGAAGGCTGCAGACTGTTGCCCGGCCAGCATTTGCTGCAGTCTGGAGTTACACGAAGCAAGTGAAGGTGTGCAGCACAGCTACAATAGCTCTCCTGGACTGTAACTTCACTGCCTGGAAATCCCTTTCCTTTTAGCTGCTCATCTCTCAGAAGAGCACTGTATTCATGTTCATTGCCTCTTCTTTTTTCCCTAAAGAAAAAACAGGCAGTGGATGAAGTAAGAGATGTAATGCACAAGCTTTGTAGGGCTTCAGATACGTGACTTGTAAACTTTACAGCCCAGCTAAGGTCCTTCAGCCTAATGATTCGTAAGGGAAGTGATTTTACTCCTCTACTCTGCTCCTGTGAGACCTCACCTGGAGCCCTGCATCCAGCTTTCTGGGGTCCCCAGCACAGAAAAGACATGGACCTGTTGGAGCGAGCCCAGAGGAGGGCCATGACGATGGTCAGAGGGCTGGAGCCCCTCTGCTGTGAAGACAGCCTGGGAGAGTGAGGGTTGGTTGCTCAGCCTGGAGAAGAGAAGGCTCCGGGGGGACCTGGCAGTGGCCTTCCAGTACCTGAAGGTGCCTAAGGGAAGCTGGGGAGGGGCTTTTTACGAGGGCAGGTAGTGACAGGGCAAGGGGCAATGGCTTTGAACTGAAAGAGGGTAGATTTAGATGAGGTATTAGGAAGAAATTCTGAACTGTGAGGGCGGTGAGCCCCTGGCAGGGGTTGCCCAGAGCAGCTGTGGATGCCCCATCCCTGGAAGTGCTCCAGGCCAGGCTGGATGGGGCTTTGGGCAGCCTGGTCTGGTGGAAGGTGTCCCTGCCCATGGCAGGGGTGTGTGAAGGATCTAGGCAATCTTTGAAAACCCCTCTGGGGCCAACCCCTCTATAACTGAAGGCTGTGCATATTTAGCTCCTAATTAAGTCAGCACGTTTAATTAGCCATCATTTTGCGTATGTGTTTGCGTTATAAATTAAGGTTTTGTAGACTGCCGTTAACTCTGTTCCTCACCACCTGCTTTCCGAGGTCTGTATTATTACCAGCTTAACGGAATAGCACTTTATTTCCCTAAACTTCGTAACCGGCGCCGGTAACGGCGGGAGGAGGGGGGGTGGGGCGGGCGCGGGGGCGGGGCGGGGCCCGCCCCGCCCCCGCGCCCGCCCCACCCCCCCGCAGCGTCCCTGCCCGCCCGTCACGTGCGTTAGCGACAGCCGCCGCCGCCGCCTATTGGTGGAGGGGCGGGGAGGGGCGTGGCCAGGGCGGCCGGGCCGTCAGCTGCGCGCCGCGGCCGTAACAACAAAGGGCTCCGCGGGGTGCGGAGGCGGCGCGGTAGCGGGCGGTGCGGTGCGGGTGAGTTCGTTTAGCGGGATGGGGTCCGAGCACGCTGCTGTTGTCCCCGCGCACTGCGCGGCGGGGTGTAATGGTGCTTTGCGGTTCGCAAAGCAGCAGCGGAGGTCCCGTCTCTCCGTGCATCGGTCTCTCTCCTCGGATAAACGTAGAGACGGGGAGGGTTTTGCCCGTTTTACCGGGTGCTCGGCAGCTGGGGGTCGTGTGTGTGTGTCCCCACCCCGGGGCTGGCCGCCGGGGTGCAGCCGGGTAGGTGCGCAGCTGCTGCGGGCTCTGCCGGGTCACCCGCCGGTTCCGCTGCAAGCGGCGTGTGGGAGCCGCCTGCTGGTGGCGGGGGGCTGCGGCGGGGGGCGCCGGCGGCCGAGCTCCGGCAGATTGCTGCGGGGTGTGTGTGTGTGTGTGTCGCTTTTCGGTTTATTTGGTGTGCATCTCCTCTCCTCTGCTAGGATAGAAAGAAAAAAACCACCCTGTGTTTGTTGGTGGTTTTTTTTTAATGGGGTCGTGAGATCTCTCTGTAGTGCTGCATCCAGCCCTGGGGCCCCCAGCATAAGGACATGGACCTTTGGAGCGAGCCCAGAGGAGGGCCATGACGATGGTCAGAGGGCTGGAGCCCCTCTGCTGTGAAGACAGCCTGGGAGAGTGAGGGTTGGTTGCTCAGCCTGGAGAAGAGAAGGCTCCGGGGGGACCTTGCAGCTGCCTTCCAGTACCTGAAGGGGCCTAAGGGAAGCTGGGGAGGGGCTTTTTACGAGGGCAGGTAGTGACAGGGCAAGGGGCAATGGCTTTGAACAGAAAGAGGGTAGATTTAGATGAGGTATTAGGAAGAAATTCTGAACTGTGAGGGCGGTGAGCCCCTGGCAGGGGCTGCCCAGAGCAGCTGTGGATGCCCCATCCCTGGCAGTGCTCCAGTCCAGGCTGGATGGGGCTTTGAGCAGCCTGGTCTGGTGGAAGGTGTCTCTGCCCGTGGCAGGGGGGTGGGAGCTAGATGACCTCTAATGTCCCTTCCAACCCAAAGCATTCTGTGATTCTAGACGACAATACAATATTGTTGACATGCATCAGGTGTGTTATCTGTAACAGCCTCTTAATCACCGCTGTAGCTGAGTCAGTTGTTCCTGGTCTTTTCTTGCAGCTGGTAGTTCCTGTCTAAGAGCTACGGTATCTCTCTTTCAGTCTCTGTCTCCTTTGCCTCCCCTAACAAAGGCCCTTGATAACAGCATTACTTCTTGGTCCCCTTGCACGAGAATGTGCAAGTGTGGCCTTTTTAAAGGCGCTTATCCAAAAGGATGCCAAAACATTGACCCGTTTCTAAATGATTCAGATGGTTTTTTTGGATCCTCCTTGGGGTGGAGGAAGGGGGAAATGGGACAAACTGCTTTTGATCTACAGAAAGACATCTATGGGTCAAAAGCTGTAGTTTGTTTACGTTATGTTCTCAGGAATGGGGATATCTCTTTTCCTTGTTAGAGGTTAATTATTTGATGTTGCTGTGGATGCCTGTGGAGCCTTAATATAGGAGTGTGAGCTCTCATCTTGTACAAAACAGAAAAACAGCTTCTGCCTGAAGGTACTTCCAGCCTTGATCTAGGAAGGAGGTAATGCATGCATCTGGGAGTACAGGGAAAGCCAGTGCTGATCAGCGAGTACACTGTGGCTTGCTAGTTAGTTAGCCCAAAGAAAAAACAAACTCTTTTGTTCATAGGCCTTATGCCAGAAGAGGGTTAGGGATGGATGTGGAAGATAACTGGAAAGCTACAGACCTCAAACTTTCACTTAGAGTTCTTTTCTTTATCTGTGGTAAGCTCTGTCTGTAATTGAAGCACTCAAACCTTCTCAAGAAGATGCTCAGGAACACTGTGGGCATTTGGCGTTTCCTTGGGTAACCCATCCAGGGCTTAGCAGCCTTAATGGTTAAAAGCATTTCCTGCTAGTAACCACTGAAAACTTAACTTTACTGCAGTTAAAAGCTGCTTCTGCTTGCTGTGAACATAGGAGAAGGGAATAAATGTTTGCCTCTTTCTTCACGTAATTGACTACTGTTGTCGCTTCTTTCATTCGCTGTTAAATCTTTCCATTTGTCAAATTTTATTATGTTTCTGTAGACTTATGGTCATTCTTGCAGCTCTCTTGGAGAGCCCAGATGTTTAATTTCCGAGTGTGGTCCTAAAAACGAGCCTTTTATCACTACGGCAGCTGAGCCAGTTGTTCCTAGTCTTGTGTTTTCCTGTGGCTGATAGTTCCTGTAGAAGAACTTGAGTGCACTTCTTGAGTTACGCTGTACCTTTTCATATTGCTTCTGAAGAGTACTTTGAATTATAATCCTATCTTTCTGTGCTGTTTGAATAAAGAAGTAGTTGCATAAATGTCTATAGGAGCGCTATATGTATGGAGCAGGTGCTTGTCCTTGTAATGAACAAGTAGTTGATGGGGTCTGGTGTCCTGGGGTAGGATGGGGTAGGATGACGTAGGAGGCCAACCTGACCCTTTAGTGTGGTCTGAGAGTTACGGGTGAAGCAAGGTATACTGCCCTTAAATAATATTCATCATGGATTGTATCTTCTTTTAATGGCTGTGTGTGTCTAGTCTAGTGTGTCTTACTCCCTTTCTCTTCCTGAATGCAGACACTCATACCCTCTTACATGCATATCTTATTCCCTATTTAATTATTAAAGGAGTGTTTAATATGTAATAATTCTGACATGCTGTGATAATGCAAATATCACTATGGTGAAATAATTTGCAGTTAAATTAGTGGATATTTTTCACATGTAGTCTTTTTCTGCTACTTCAATAGCTTCTATTTATCGACTCATATGTAAATATTCAAGGGCTGTAGGCATGCTAATCTGAAGTGGTTGAACATTCAGCTTCTCAGTGCTAACGGGATTTTTCACCTTAACTGCCAAATGCAGAGTTCAGGCTTATGGTGACTAATTACATGTAGATTTAGGGAAGTGTATTGAGTTTAAAACATTGGTTTTAATTAAGTATACAAGTTACTTTTCTTTGTTACTTAGACTTACCATACATGACTAGTTGGGCACTTGCTGTGAAAATGATGTCACCGGTGACTATCCAGTGCGCTTCAAGCCTGAAGGTGGGGCATGCCTGCCCACTGCATTAACTTGTAGGCGGTGCCTGTGAACTGGTGTGATGGGAGGGAGAAGAAGCTGCCTTGGGCACCCCGGGAGCACTGGCAGGGATCTCTGGGAGAGGTCTGAGGCTGTGTCAACAGAGATGTGTTGTCTGGAGCAGAAAACATGCAATTGCCCTTTGCATCTTTCTCAGTCCAGGAGGAAGACAGACAGGGAGCATCTCGGTGAGCATAGGCACAAGACTCCTCTCCTCCCATAGGAGAAGATGGGATTTGACAGCTAAACAGCCCTTTGCATGGGAGGAGGGTCAAGAGGGAAGGCACTTGACTCTGAGAGACCTAGGCTTTTCCTGTATGCGTGTAGCTGGGAGGGGATGGTGAATGCCAGTGAAGCTGCCTCTCCTCTTAGGGAAAAATGTTTACTGGTACTTCTGACTGCACTAACGAGAGGGTTTTTTATTTGTTCCCTAGAGATGTTACATGTTGCTTTGTCATTAAGACCCTTGTCATCGTTTTTTGCAGGTTTCACATAAACTGTTTACTAGTCATGCCTCTGTGTGCCCTGTACCTAAGCTGATAAAGCATCTATGCACTTTAATCTCAAGTCTATGCCACTCTGCTAGTACAGTGTGAGCTGTGCCTTGAACCTTGGATATAAAGACCTACCAGCCAAAGTCTTGCTCCTGCCTTAGTAATGTTCCAGAGGTTAAATAACATGCTCATGGGAGAGATTGATAGCTTGTCCAGCCAAGAGCCAGAGTTCAGTGAAAAAGAAGACGACGAGTGGATTCTGGTTGACTTTATAGGTAAGACATCTGTCAAATGTAAGCTCTGCCTTTGTCCTGCTCTGGCTCTTGTTTCTTCGCAAGGAAGCAAGACAAGCAAGTAGCCCGAGAGAAACTTTACCAAAAAAAACCCAGTGTAGATTAGAGCGTAGAGTGTCTTCGAAGCAAATGTACCAAAGCATGTTATGTAAATTCATGAGAAAAATGATGTCAGATTTAGAAGCCTGATACAGCCTTCAGCAGAACCACTTGTACAGATAAAATATTTGACTTATTACGCAATTTTATTGCTTTACTGATAGCACTTGTTTTACGTGTCTAGCATGGCTTATCAGGGAACTCCCTTTTCCCCTCCCCTTACTTTAAAAGAAAAAAAATAATGTATGTGCTAATAGGGTTTTATTTCTCTTTCTTTCATTGTTTTTTTTTTTTATATATATATCTTGTTTCTGGCTACATGCAACCTTGTTGTTTTCTGCCTCCTGCAATCACCAACATCCATGGGTTCTGCTCGACTGACTAATGGCCACCTACAGCAGACACTTGCACTAATTGCTCCGTGGAGGAAGCAGACATCGCTGAAGCATCAACCACGGACGGCTCCCCGGTCTTCTCTTGTTTACCATCTCCTTTGGAACACTTGCCAGAGGCCAGCGAGTCTTGCTTCATCCAGTTTGAGTCGTGTCCCATGGAGGAGAGCTGGTTTATTACCCCTCCCCCATGTTTTACTGCAGGTGGATTAACCACTATCAAAGTGGAAACCAGTCCAATGGAGAATCTCCTAATAGAGCATCCCAGCATGTCTGTGTATGCTGTCCACAATACCTGTCACAGCCTTAATGAGACTGCATGTGGAGATGAGGAGTTTCACAGCCCAGGTAGTCCCAGGTATGTCTGACTTCTCTTGTCAGGAAGCCCTGTTGCTGAAAATATCTGGTTTCTACTTGATCAGCTTAGACACTTAATACTGAATTTTCCAGCTTATTTTGGAGCAGGTGAATAAAGCATGAATACTAGACAAGGTGGGTAGGGTGGTCAGGGCTGCCTGCCTGCTTAGAAAAATGTTATACAAGATGGTTGTGTCAGGAAACAGTTGGGTATGCTGTTCTGACACTGCAATGAATATTGATGGAGCCTAATTATTCCCTTGCAGAATATACTCTGGTCCTGTTGAAACTGGTGGTAGTTAACTCTGTAGCTGGTAACATAGATTTGAAAGCACTTTGCCCCCTTCATAGCTATGTGGATTTATCATAACTGTTAGTCAGTACCCTTTCAGTCATCTGATGAGGTGAAAAATGTTATTTAATTATCCTGACAGGGAAGCCTTGTTTTAGTGTGGGTTTTTTTTCTGTTGTTCCTCAGCCTAGTGATAGATTAGGACAGGATTAAGTTTTTCCACAGGTGACTTGTGGAGCAAAAGCAAACTGAAATATTCCACAAAACTTAATTCCCTCAAGGTAGAATCTGTGCTGCAAACTTCTACTTTTAGCAAGGTAAGAAGTTGTGCTTTTTGGTTTCAGGTCCTAAAGAAGATCTGGCCATATGGGATTATTGCAGAGGCAGGTTTGCCATTACCTGCCGCTTCGGTGTTAAATGTCCAGTATATACATCTATACAAGTATAGTGTATGTAGATGTGTACATGTAGGGTATTACTTTGTTGTTATGATTCCACACTTGCCCATGTGTTCACTGATTAGGAAATAATTGGGTGTTTTGTGAGTCCTGGTTAATAACAAAGTGATTTTTTTTTTTGTACCAACTGGTGCTTACCTTTTAAAAATAATAAAAAATCATAGTATACTAAACTTTGTTACACAGGAAAAAATGAGTGTAGTGGTAGAGTTGCTGTAGGTAGATGCTGATTGACTTTTCTGATCATCTCTTTGCTGCATTTAAAGTTCTTGGTTCAAAGAAACAGGTGACATTATACAGCAGCATGTCATCTCAAAGTATAGCGCTGATACTATTAGAGTGGGGGATTTGTGCAGTTTGTGAAGTTAAGCATTGAGAGTCTAGCTTAGCTTAAACCGGGGGGGAAGCTGTAAGCAGGCAGCAATGAGGGTCTGAAGGAGTCTGCAAGAAAACTGTAGACTGTGAGGCATGCCCTAGTGAAAGACAGTAGACCAGTATATCTAAAATACCAGTTTGCAGTGGACAGTAACACACAGTTGGATACTGACTTCAGTGGCTTGAACCGGGGATAATAGCGTAAATTCTTCTGGAGAAGAGTCCTGTCTTACAGTATACAGTTAAGCCGCTTTAATGTGTGGGGAGGCTAAAGGTGTGATGATCTTCAACTGGTATGTGAGCACGTTTCTTTATGCTGAATTCCTTGTCAGACGATCTAGACTTTTGTGTACTTTATGTTGAGTGGCAGAGCTGGGAGGAGACTTGAGTCTAAAGCTGAGGCAAACTACAGAAACTGGAAACATCAATGACACTGATAATGCAGTAAGTTTCAAAAGCTGTTTTGAAGTCTCTAGTGGTTTAATGGTTGGCCATTTAACATTGTAGGGCCAAGAAAAGCTGCTTAAGGCACACTGGCACAGTAACAGTAAGTACTGCTGGTTTGGGACAGTGCTTTTTGTTTGATCAGGCTGCTAGCAACACTGCTTCCTCTAGAGCCTTGTCTGCCAAAACAATACTGGGTATAGGACTAACCTTTGTGCCAAATGATGTTACTTGATCAAGCCTAACTACATCTGCTTTAACAATTCAAAATGCTAAGTGCAGAAAAATTACGTCGTTATTAATTGGGGTGGGGTCTGAAGCCTTTAATGTTTCTTGTGAGGTCTGGTTCTATAGTGCATCCAGCAGGACACTTTTGTTTTCTAGTGAAATAGATGATGGGGGGCAGCAGTGAATGTATGTAGTTTAGCTTTAGACACAGCCTGTCTAAAATTACACTTTGACAGTGTTGATGGAGGCTCATCAGCCCTGTTCTCTCGGTGCCTAGGGCTCACTAGTGCCAGGCTACCAAAGGCAACCACCAAGATACCAAAATGCTACGCTTTGGAAGAGTACGTGGCCTTTTAGTTAATTCAAATCACCTCTGCTATCCCAGTTTCGCTTTAAGATGACAAGTAGAAGAGTGTTGGTTTGCAAACCAGTGCTGGAAGGGTATTTGATAAGAAGGGGAGGAAGCTTAAATACCTTCAACCAGCAATTTTAAACCAGTTTTTCTCCTTTGGTGGAGGAAATATATTTGCTCCTTTTAAATTCCTTTCAGAGCAAAAGGATGTTGTATCAACTTCCCTCTGTTTGCCAGTTTAGTCGCCTTTCCATAACAAACCACGCTACTTTGTATTAGCAGTTGATGTCCTTTGCTAGCTAGTAACGTGCAACATGGGCATGGTTAGGAAGTATGGGTTCTGGTAAGTGTGGTGTGGCTTCCTAGCTCCTTACAGCTTTCCCCAGAAAGGCTTCATTTGGAATTCCACCTCTAGCACTGTAGCCCCGTATTTGCAGGCATCCTTGTGTAAATTAAACTGGTGTGATCTGCATAGAAGGTATTTGCAAGGCACCGTGAATTGATTTGTGTGATGTTATTCACTTATTTCTTGCTTTATATTTCAAGTGTTAGGTTTAGGGAAACATCCCGTGAATGAACAGGGGAAAAACCAGCATGTCACACATGGCTGTTCTGGAGTCTGTAGGCTTCATCAGTCATATCAAGCTACTCAAGAGCCAAAATCAAGTGGATTAGGATACTTGAAGGAAAAAAATTGTAGAAGGGAGGAACTGTCCCCATGCTGACAAGGTATTTTGCTCCAGTGTGGAGCTGGGGGACAGCAGAAGAGCTCACTTCTGTGCTAGATACTTGCAGCCCACCAAGAGCAAGGCCACAAGGGTGTGCCATGGGCACAGCAGACCAGACACGTCTACAGAGATGTGATACAATAAATGCATGTTAAGCTCTTCCAGAAGAGACTTTATTGTAGAGTCATGCTAGTGCTGAAAAACAGACTTCCCAAGAGACCTCTTGCTTGTGCTAAGCAAGCTCCTGCTCTTGCAGACACCTTTCTGGGGAACCACTGAGTTGACAGCTAGGCATGGAGTCCTGGGTGGGGGAAAAAGAAGGCAAGCAACTCGGATGCTACTGGTCTCACACCAACTGGGGCGCTCAGGCTTGTTATTTGCTTTGCTTTTAAAACTGCCAGGCTATTTTTAGCTTTACTTCGGAAGATTCAGGAAACGCCAGTGATTGTTCTGTCAAGTAGGGAAGTCAGTTTTCAATATGTCAGTCCCTGCTTGCATAGGCTGCTGGTTTGTTTTTTACTAGTGCATGATGGAGTAAGGGTTTGCCAAAACTGCTGACTTTCTGCTCGTGAAATCTAGAGGGCTGGTTGAGGAACAATCCTTCTAAGTTATTTCCTGTGTGTGTCACAACTGGTCTATCTTTTCTGTTCCTCTGCATGAATGTTGTTTGGATTTACTCGTGTGGCTGGCAATCCAGTGACACTTCCATTAGCATCCTTGTTTTCAGGCTGAGCCACCGATGTTCAAGATGATTTTTAAACCTGAACTTTGCCTAGCGGATAACGCAAAGTCTTCTAAAGCTGGAGCAGTGTGACACACATTGCCTTTTATTTCTGATCTATGTTGCATCTTGGGCTTAGGGAGGTGGGGTGGGGAAGGAAGGGTGCAAAAGTCCGAAGGCTGTTGTGGTGCCCTTGTGCAGCACTGCGTATTACTTCCCAGTGCAGTTTTCCTGAACTGGCTTGACCTCACCTCCGCCCAGATCTCTGTCCAGTAGAATAAGAGTGCCCTTTTGAAATGCTGGATGTTGATGTCTGTGTTCTGCCCTTCATAGTTTGCTTGTCTTTCCAATGCACCTCAGTAATGACAGATATCTGCTTGCTCCATTTCTAGACTGGAGGCCCGAAATGAAACGGGACAGCGTGTTCACTGCTATGTCACAGCTCTTGCTACTCGTTCAGCTTTTCTGGAAAAAAACAAGAGCTTTCGTCCTACCCACTGGATAAAAGACCGTAATGAAAGACACTATCTCAACAGAAACAGTCTCCGTCGCCAAAACCTTACCAGGGATTGCCACTCTCGGCAAATCAAGCACAACGGACTGTTTGTTCACCAGCCTTGCCAGCGTCAGTTCAATTACTGATGGCTTTTGTGGTTTTAATCTATGGTCTAATTGTTTTTTAGGTTGCTCTTGTTTTCATGCATAGGTAAGTGTGGTCAATCTGAAGCTGATCGTCAATCCCTCAAACACAATCATAACTAGAGTTGCATTTTTTTTGAAATGGCACATAACACTCTGAACATTTTGCAGCAGTCCTAAATGTTGATGTTAAATATCAATGTCTCGGAAGCCTATCAGTACAATATTTGTGTGCTGTTTTATAAACTATGATGTATAGATGGGTTCTTAGTTTGTATTTTAAAGGAACTTAACTGAGGTGGAAATCAGTTACATTTTTGCGTTCATTGAAGTGGAGTTAGAAAATTTGAGGTTAGCCGTATGCTGTAATGACTAGTACTTGACAGCTTGTATATCTGTCCATATTCAGCATACGTGATTACTTCCTAACAAGAAAATACTACAGCTGCCAGTGGATATTACATAGCTATGCTGAACTGTTACGAGAAGGACATCTAATCTGAATTGCCTAGTACCCACTTGTGTTAGTGGAGTCTGTGTAGGTATGTTGGGTACTTGATATGGGTATTGGAAAAGAGTTAAATGTCCCCCCAGTATTGTTGCAGTGTGATATGGCACTGGTGTTACAGGTGTGGTACCTCATAGTGGAGTGGAAGGAAAAGTGGACCTATGGGTTAAGTGCAGACACACAGCCCAGAGACCTGACCTGGGTTTTACTCGGTGCAGTTTGAGTTCTTACTCCCTTTCTCTAACTCTTCTCTTTCTGTCTCTGAAGGATGTATTTCCCCTACGCTATTTCATTTACTCTTTAGTCTAGTTAAAGGAAGAAGATGGTGGATCGACTGTTCTTTTAATCCCATCAGTAGCTGACCGCTTTTTAAAGAAGTCAGGCTGATGGCAAACTGCTTCTGAGCTGCTAATTGCTGTTAGGTTGTCTCATATTTACAGATTGAGAATAACTCAAAATTAGCTAGAAGGAAGGTTTTATTAGAAATTCTCCTCATTCTCTGTCTGTCTTCTATGAAAATGAAGTCTGAGTTAATTGTGACTGAAAATGAGGGGCAGTGTGTGGCAAGGAGAAGAGGATGCTGAAAAACAGTCTTATAGAGCTCAACACAGTGATAACAGGGTGTTTAAGAATTGAGATGGATCAACAGCAGTTGTTCCCTTGGCCCATTGAGGGCAGAAGGACTGGATAGCGATTTTGTGGGCCAACAGGAAAGAAAAGCCATTCAAAACTAACAAGTAGTTTTCTTAAAAACACTTTGCAAGATGTTTTGGAAGTTGGTGGGCACTTAAAAAAAAAAAAAAAAAGTATATGTATTACACAGCAGCCACATGGCCTGCTGAACCCCAGTAGATTAATTTAGGAAGGAGGTTAAATGGTTAGGGAGGTGAGGAAGCAGAAATCTGCATTGAAAGAAGGGGGGAAATATAAGTGAATTATCCCCCTTTCTGTCAGTGCTTGATGTGACTTACTGTGTTTTACCTTGTGTTCAGTGCCTAGGGCATAAAAGTGTTAACGTGATGTTCAACCATGTCTTCCAGCAGTCCTTAAACAGAAGTTAGTATAAGGAGCCTTTGAAATTAGGCAAGATCAATAATGTGAATTATTCCAGACCTGTGAAGTATTTTAAATTCAGCCAAATGCTTCAGTTTCCCTGAAGCAAAATCCCAACGGTTTGGATTGACCTTGATGTAGTGGTACTGTTGCACATTCTGCAGCTGGAATTGTTGCAGAACATATTTAGTGTACAGGAAACAGCATTCATAACATCTGTTTCAATGCAGATGTGCTGCTTCACTGGGATTAGTTAAGATCGTTGCAAAGGGATGTTGACAAGTAGTTAAACATATAAAAGCTAGAGGTGCTGTCCTGGGTATGCTAGTCTCATCTGATTTTATTTTTTTTTTTAAGACACACTGAATTCATATGGACAGTGAAAGAACAAAATCGGTCATGTCGTGAGAATCCAAAACCGATTTTGTTACTACTCTTTTCAGCAGTATGTGCCCATGTCCATAAAATTCTTTTGTGGTCCGAATACTCCAGTTTATCTGCAAATAGCTGCAGTTTCACTAGTCTCTCATCTGTTCACAAATGCTCTTACTTGCTTCAGATTATTTACCTTTATCGCTCCAGCTTTTTGCCAGTCTTAAACTTCCTTCTCACTGCCAACTTTCTAGCTCAGGAAAATTCTTTGCTTTCCTGTGGTTTTTCTTTATATAAAAGTAACTACTTTCCTTCAGCTTTAATTTTCTTAAAGTGAAATGAAGGAAGATGGAGTCTCCAGCTCCCCGTGTTGGAAAGAGTAAGTAACCCTTTAACTCTTAATGGGGAGATAGTTGAGAGTGTAAGGCTCCCAGGCATTACAATGAGAGCCTTGGTCTGGTCTTAAATGCAACTTTAGACTGCTCCTGGAATTGGGAGATACTGATCTTTTTATACTGCATTACTAGATGACTTTCTGGTGATGAAAACCTATATCTTTCAGGATATAAACTATTTTGTTGCACAAAGCTGTGCTTCTCAATTTGTAATATTGGAAACCATATTATTGTGCGAGTACTGCATCAATGGCTTTTTGTTAATTTGTTTTACATATTTATGTTGGTCTAGCCCTGTTTTGTGCCTGGAGCTATTGGGCAATTAGATTTGTTTTGGTTTTCTGTTCTAATAGTGAGCTGTGTGGCTTTTATATGGTTTTTTGAATTGTATTCGTGTGTGGTTTTTCTTGTAAAAGTGGAGGCCTTGCACTGTCTCATACTGATTGATATTCATGAATCTTGCAGAAACTGTATTTTCATATGTATTGGTCAATAGACAGACTTGCATTTTAAACTGTGCCTTCTACACAGCAAACTTGAAGATTCAAAAGGGACATTTCAGTTAGGATTAATACTGTACAGCAGTCTATGCATATATGGCAGCTTCTCTCCAGAGCCACTTCTCTATTTGTAGCAGTCCTTTTGATACAGAAGAATGTCTGGCTCTTATTTTTAATAGTGTAACACAAGCTGAAAACCGACAAAATACAGCACTTTGCCAAAAAGTAGCATTGCTTAACCGGTGTGTATTTACTAAAGCGATCTTCTGTATTTTGTTTTCATAGTGCGTTCTGCGCACCATGGGGAGATGTGATCTTAACTCTCAATAAAAGATGGCCTATTACAAATTGTCAGTCTGTTCTTTTACGTTACAGGTCAGTCAAAATCCAAATGCCTGAGCACCCTGTTCAGGATTAGGAGGTGCAAGTACCAAGTATCTTGGAATGCTTGCTATAGTGCAGGAGTTCCTTGGGGAATCAGTTTGCATTGCTGATCGAGTGACAATGCACGGTTCAAGTAGTGCTACACATCTCTGCCAATTGGTGTGTTTCCTGATCAGCGTGCAGAAGTGCTATAGGTGAACAGGACAGAGATAAAAACACACTACCACTTAAAGCATGAACGGGGTGGGGGGAAAGTTGTTCCTTATCTAGGCTGAACCTCTCTTGTTCCAGCTCGTACGCATTGCCTGTCATCCTCCTGCCACACACCGCTGAAGCATCTGTATGGAAGACTGCTGTTAGCATTTAAGGTGGAAGCAGGGACAGGTAACCTGTGAGGGGCATGGGGATCCTGTGCAAATGTCCAAGGATCGGCTTAGGGAAGCCAAGCCATCTGTAGCTGAACCTGGCAAGGGATGTAGAGGACAACGGGTCTTTCACAGGTATATCAGCAGCAAAAGGAAGATTGGAGAAAACATGGGCCTGCTGCTAAACTGGGCAGGAGTCCTCATGACAGAAGACCTGGAGAAGGCTGAGGTACTCCATGTCTTTGCCTTGGTCTTGGCTGCTAAGACAGCCTTTCGTAACTGCAGGCCTCTGAGGCCAGCGGGAAAGGCTAAAGCAAGGAAAATCAACCCTTGGTTGAGAAGAATCAAGTTAAGAAATGCTTAGAGATAGGACAGACACAGATCTATGGGACATGTCTGTGACCGGCAAGGAAACTGGCTGATACTGTGAAGCTGTTCTCTGTTATCTTAAAGGTTGTAATGGACAGGATTCCTGAGGGCAAGGAGAACAAGGGCAACTACGAGACAGTCAGTCTCACCTTGATCTCTGGGAAGATGATGGAGCAAATAATCCTGGAAAGCACAAACACGAAGGTGATGAGGAATAGCCAGAATGGATTTATGCAGGAGAAGTCATGCCTGACAACCTGGTAGCCTTCTACGTAGATGACTGGCTTAGTGGATGAGGGGACAGCAGTGGATCTTGAGTTTAACAGGGCTTTTAACACGGTCCCCCGTTACATCCATAATTCACCAGTTTGGGAGGGCCATGTAAGTAGGTGAGCAGGTATGTTGAGAACTGCTGTGCTCAAAGGGTTGTGATCAGTGGCACGGAGACTAGCTGGAGGCCAGTTGCTACCAGTGTACTCTGTCAACAGTGGATCTTATACTCTTAAAAACCTTCATTAATGACCTGGGTCATGAGGCAGAGTGCACCATCAGCAAGTTTGCAGAAGATGGGAGAAGTTGTTCATATACCAGAGGGCTGTGCCTGCCATTCAGAAGGACCTTGATAGCCTGGAGAAAGGGGCTGACAGGCACCTCGTGGAGTTTGACAAGGGAAAATGTGGAGTCTTGCCGCAGCAGGAAAAATAACCCCAGGCCAACTGACTGGAAAGCTTCGTGGTAGGTAGGAAAGGTATGGGCGGACACCAACTTGGCCATGACCCATCAGTGCACCCTGGCGGACTCCAAACCGGAAAGTTTCCTGGGCTGCGTTAGGGAGGGTGTTGGCAGCAGGTGGCATCTCCTGCCCCTCCGCTTCGGTCTGGTGAGGCACATCTGAACGCTTTGTCCCCTGCTGAGGTCCCACTGCAAGAGAGACGTGGACATCGGGGAGCGTATCCAGCAAGGGGCTGGGGAGGCGGTGATAGGATCAAAGACTGAGATAATGGGAAGAGGCTGAGAGCTGGGCTTGTTTAGGCTGGAGAAAAGGCTGGGATCTTGTCAAGGTGTATAAACACCTGATTGGGGGCAATAAGGAAGACAGACCCCGGCTCTTCCCTAGTGGTGCCTGGTGAAAGGACAAAGGTAATGGGTGCAAGCTGAAATACGGGAAATTCTATTTAAATGTAAGAAATAGGCTCGCTGGTCGTGTCCAGGTTGTTCTTGTGGGTTCTTCTGAAACCGTGTGTGATTTTGGTTTTTTCCTCTGGTCCTCAGGGATTGTTGATTCCTGTGGCTTTTCAAAGATTGTTGAATGGCCTTGCACAAATATCAGCCGTCTGTCTTGGCACATGGGTTGCAGGCTGTTGGGTTCCATGGACTTGTATGGGCTGAGTTGTTGCAAGTGGTCCCTGACTTCATTCTCACCCACTGAAATAACTGGGTGAAAAATGATCTAGCTGTCAGTGATGAAAAGGAGTTTGTGCAACAAAGCATCCGTCTTCCCAGAGCAAGCACTGAATAAAAGGTTTCCTCTTCAAGTGCAGATTTTGTGATCCATACATTTATCAAAGCAGCAAGTCTATGTGGAGCGCTGTAGAGTATTCTGCAGCAGAAAGTTTGACCAGTTATGCCTGTATAATTGTATCCATACAGATAACCTGACATAGCTATGCTGATAGTGTTCCTCTTGGGGGTGCTTAGTTCAGACTTAATGCAGCTTTTTAAATTTAGGTTGGACACTTTCCAAAACATCATGAACTAGTGATTTTTTTTAAAAACTTCTCCAGGCCAAAGCAAAAATGTTCATATAAAGGGTCATATTAATGTAAACATACTGACCTAGATTCTCATTTTACATTCTAGTTTTCCTGTTTGTCTAAATCCTTATACATCTCTGATGAAGCTGACATACTAATTACTGTTCTTTCTGACACAACACTGATGGAGGCACTCTGTTTCCTTACTGAGTCATTTGATATCTGTTTTCTTTGTCTTATTGACTTCTTTTGGTGCATGCTTATAACCACAAAATGTTGTCGCCAACGTCATTGAGTAATACCTGCAAGGAGGGTTCAGGCTTTTTAACACACAGAGAAATGACTCATCAAAAGAAGCTGCTGCTGCACTGTTGTTCCCATGATGTGGTCGTGATAGATCAATCAGAATAAATGGGACTGAACTTAACAGGTTGCATATAATTTTATTTTTTTTCCTCAGCCAGCCTTTTTCTTCATGAAAATACCGTCCTGGAGCTATTGCTATATAACTAATACTTCAGAAGTTTAAGTCTATTGACTTGTTCCAAAGTTTTGTGGGCAGATTGATAGTTGGACACTCAAATATCTTAATGAGGAAGAGAACTAAACTGTAATTTCATGGGCAAGTTAAGGAAAAAAGAATAATAGCCAAAAAAGGAAACCCAGGTAGGAGTAACAAAACTAGGCTAGTGGCCAGGAGCAGACTTCAGATCTCAACTTGCAGACGTGGTCTGTGCCATAAGTCTATACTTTCTTCTAAGTGCAGCCTTCACAGTGTTGTGTCCAAGCAAGATGACCTAGTCGGCCAATAAGAAATGATGCCCCAAAGTGGGCTAAAAAGAGTCACAGATTCCCTGAAATGGTGCTCTGCAGAGAACTAGTAGAGGCAGAGAGGTGAGGAGGAGGGCGGCTTTTGGGATATGTTGGTGAGGGCCAAAGGCTGTCAATTTTTGCAAGGTGAATCAAGAAGATGAGATTGTGGTTAAGAAAGTGTGTGTGTGCATGTGTGACATGGGCGGAGGTATCCCCTTGTCCACTCACAGCAGTGAATTTCAGCTCCAGCTCTTCTGCCTGTGGTGTGGGACTGAGAAATAGGAGATGGATGTGTCTTGTATTAAATGGGCAGGAAAGAGAGAAATTTGGCTTCTGTAGCTGGTGACAAACCACCAAACAGCTGAATTAGTACATACGTCTTTACTAATGGTGGGCAGTTTGGGTCGGGTATTAGCTCCTGCACATCACCTTTGCCTCTGGGGAGATCTGTGATGTGCCCCAAACATAGCCAAGACTGGGGCTGTGGGCAATCATAAGTCTTAGTCCCAGGTGTTGAAAAGGTGTTTGCTACAGTGCTTAGGAGCTGGAGCATCAGCAGTAAATACTCTTCGTGTTGCATGCTTGGGAGGCAAAGTCCTGAGCCCAGGGCCCAGCAGCTGTAGGTCTGATGAGGTGATGTGAATCACCTGAATAAGGAACCACCTGCACTCCTAGGTCAGAGGTTGAGCCAGGAGGCAGAGCGTGTTCTCTGGTGGCCAGCTGCTTACCTCTCCTGGCAGCAGGGGAAAGGGATGTCTCCTAATATGCTGCCCACCCTAGGAGGTCATGGTGAGGATAAGT
This sequence comes from Falco rusticolus, assembly GCF_015220075.1. NCBI lineage: Eukaryota > Metazoa > Chordata > Aves > Falconiformes > Falconidae > Falco > Falco rusticolus. The sequence goes on from NC_051189.1 coordinate 30,217,006, forward strand.
TCATCTGTCTTGGTTTTCAAAAGTACTGTATTATTGTCCTACTTTTGTTCTATACAGTTCTTTTCTGTCACCTGAAATTCCTTCTTTTTCCCTCCCTACACTTACCTCCTGGTCCAACAGGTGTAATGTTTACAGCCTAGTGGTGAAGCAATGCTGGAAAACTTGAGGAAGGTGCATCTTGTTATTTCTTTGAGATGTGGACAGGAGATCCAACACAGGGGTAGATGAAGATAGATGCTTGGCTATTAGTCACAGGTGCTGCTTCCCACTGCAGAGATGTTGTCCTTATTGGGGTGTGACTGCGGGCTTTGTTCAGGGGATAAACCACAAGGATTGTATTTTGAAGGTGTTTCATCTTTGGTGTGTTGAAAGTGGGAGTTTAAGGGTCTCTGACAGGACGTGGATAAAGCCTATCCTGCACAAAAGGGCTTTCAGGACAAGATAATGTTTATTCCAAGCTTATTGCTGAGAAAGACACATGATCTCAAGAAGAAAAAAGCTATTAATGAGAGCCAGAAGGACACAGATGGTTGGTTTGCTTTATGAATGCTGTGAAGTGATGTCGTCTACTTCTGAATGTGGGTTTAAAAGGTTGGTAACGCTCTGCTCCCCCTGCTTTAAATTAATGCCTTGAAAAACTAATGGCAAAGGAAATCCTTGTATCGTGCTATACTGTTGTAGGTCTGACCCTGCAAATTTTAAGGGAACTGTTAACTTATTCTTGATCTCCGCATGAGTTTTCTTCACCTATTATAAAAATAATTTGTCATTAACAAGTATAACAATAAATTGTTACACAGGCTGCTTATCAACAGCTGGTCATTGCCTATGCTCTCTGTTGTTGGTGTTGATCTTAGAAAGACGTATTCACAAGCTTATGACTAAAAGGTTTACTCTCTGTTATATTTTAGCTAGCAGGTTCTTCATAACTGTAACATGGGCTTCCTCCCCACCAAACCAGGAAAAAAAAACCACCTCCAAAACCATCCAACAAAATAAGTCAGTCTCATAAGGTCTTAAAAATATTCCTTAATGTGTATTAAACTGGATTACGCCTTGTTTGAAAATGTTTCATTTCAGAGATATCACGAAAGCAGTAGAATATTATAGGTTCTAACAGAAAAAAAGGGGGTTGAAACCTCAGGGTTTCAAGTTATCCCATCCTGTTCAACAAAAGAAAACTTTACAGTTTAGAAAGGATGCAACTCCTACTAAAGGATTTCTCTTTAGGAATGGTATAAAGCTTTAGTGGTGCTTTGCCTGCCTATGTAGTTGGAGCCATCCTGCAATGACTAAGTTTAAAACTCATAAAAACAATGTTGTTAATCCACACAAGGCTCTTGGAGCAGGCTTTTCCCTTAACTAAGTTACAGAATAGCTTTGACAACATGGCTGTGACTCCAAGGACAAAACCTAGCAGCAAAGCGAGTGAACGTAGTGAAGTATTTACTGCAGTAAGATAGGAATACAAGGGGCGATACTTTGTGTTATTTTGTGCCTGGATCACAGTGGAGCTGTGTAGAAACGTTTACAATGAAATACTGCTCCTTTCCTTGGGAGCAACCAGGTATATTCAAAGGCTCTGGGAGAAGAGCAGTATTAAGCACACTCAGTAACTGGATTGGTCCTTGTGGCTCTTGATTTGTGCTTTATAGATCCCTGGTAAGACTCTGGGCTCTTTCAAAGGGGGCTCCATAAAAGGATAACCACGAAAAGAAACCTCAGCTGTGTAAACTTGTAAGGAAGGTCACATAATTCCCACCTTTCAATCGGGTTCACACCCACCTGCTCTGGAACATACCTAGAAGTGGTAATTACAAAGAGAAAAAAAAAAAAATAATAAAACTGCTAGACTAATCTAAAAGGACTTACCAGATCCCAGCACAAATGCTGCTTAGCAGTTGTAGTGTATTTCTAGAAGCTTAAAAAAGTCTTCTCTCTTTTACACTTATCCCCTCTAAGGAGGCATCCACATAAAGAAAGGCAGTGTATTGTGCGTTCACTCCCTTGGAAATGTCCCAGTGTGGACTAAATTAAGTTACTTTTATTGCCACATCAAAAGGTCAGTGCGTTAGCTTGCATTAAAATCATAATTTCATTGTCTGCAGCAGGGTTTTGTTATACGCTAGCTTCTGGGTTTTTTTTTTCTGTACTGCTGAAAATTTATGGGAGAAGTCACTGGCAGGGTGGAGAATGCTCATGGGACCTGGTGCACTCTCGACTACTGAGGCAAAACCCCAAATATGGTGGCACACGACCTGCAGCATCTCACATCAAAAGGTGTGGAAAAATGAGCAGCATAGTCATTACAGTCTTTGTGCTGAGACCTATTCATGGCAGACCCGATCCATTAGTTTTTAGCTGCTGCTCACTTAGTATTCTCCTTTCAGAATGTGCCATCGAATTTATTCCTGATGCACCAAAACAGCTTTACTGCTTGGAGGCTGGCTGCCACCAAGCCCTGATTAGACACCTTATGAGGGTTGGAGTTTTTTTTAGGGAAAAGATATTTTGTCTTCCCTGTCTTGCTAGCCCTCTTATGAAGTTCCAGTTCTTTTTTAAAAAAGTTGGCTGTGGTAGGGTTTCAACTTCAGCAAGTCAGTTAAAGGCCCAAGGTTAGTTAAGTTTACTCAAATTCAGGAGGCCACCTTCTCTTTGTAGTCAGTGGAGTGGGAGATGCGCTTCCAGACAGCAGGATACATCTTGCTGGTGAACTTTGGTGGGGATGAACTAACAGAGCTACCTGCATGTCTACTTTAGGCGTCCCAAATTATGACATGAGTTAGATTTCTGGAAATGAGCTGGTACAATATACACAGTTGACAAAGATTGTTTCGAAGTGGCAATGGATTCCAATAGATGATGGTGGTTTGTGGGCTTTTTTTGTGTCCCTTTTGAGCTATAACTAGGAGATTTTCTTCATGATAAGGACTGGAACGGACATTTAGCAAAGCTGAGGAGGCTGGGTGGTTGCAACATCCATCTCGCACATTTGTCGTGTGTGTTGCTTTACTTGAACTTTGCAGGAATTGTTGTCCTCACTCCATCAGGAGCTGTAAGCACCTGCCTTGAGAGATGGCCTTGCTGCCCAAAACTTGTGGCCTGTTAAACTGCTGTTAGTGACACTATTGTAACATCTCTGCCTTTGGTGGGCTGCGCTGCCTTTTCTCTTGCCTTTTAAAATGGCAAAGCTATGAGAAAGTAAGCACCAAAACCTGGTTATCATGCTTAATTACTGTAATATGTATTTGGAGGCGAAAACAATGCTTGCTTTTTAATAGCATTACACCTGGGAAAAGAAAAAGCAGAAAGAAAGAAGTGAAAAAAAGGGTGATGAGATTGGTTTTCTTGAAGGCAGCCGCTGCTTCTCTCTGTGCTGTTTCACCGCATGCACGGTCTGCGCTGCAAGAGGGGAAGCACCAGTTCTTCCCCATCGGCAAAATGGCCACAGGCACCCCACGCTGAGGTGAAGGGCCTGTGTCCGCGCACAGCTCCTGCCGTGGGTGTTTCAAGGCAAAGCATGCATTTGAAGCAGTGCCGAGTACATGGTGCCATGGGGTTTGGTTACTTTTGGAGTGGTGTGGATTATTTAGGGATATTTGTTAAGAAAACGCTACATAACCATTGAGCGATCTTGCTGGTGGTGGGTGGCATGCCTGGCACTGGGGTTAAGCTTCGACATTGTCTCCTGACAGGGAAGGGGACCGCGGGGTGAGTGCTGCCGCGGTGGGCACTGCTGCCCGGGGGCTTGGCGGGGCCCCGCGGGGGGTGGCGGCCGGGCTGGCAGGTCGTGTCGAAGGCGACCGGGCAGGGGACAGGGCCGTCTGCGGGCGACTATGGAGGCTGTGCTTGGGGGAGGCCTATATTTCTGCTGGGGTGAATTTATCTGCGGTTAAACGTGCTACAGAAATGGAGGGAGAGGGAAGGGACTTCAGGTATGGTTTCGGACGCGAAGGCTCAGCCCCTGGCGGCAGGGCCGGATGCCTCCATGGGGCGCAGGCGGCCGAAGGCCATCCTTGTGCGGCGGGACGTGCGACAGCCGCCGGGCGGCGGACTAACACCCCGCTACCCGCGACGCGGGGGCGTCAGGGGGCTGGTCCCGCGGCAGCGGGGTGTGGGTGCGTGAGGGGACTGGTGCCACAGGGAGAAGGGGGGCGCCGCCGAGGGGCGGCGGGCTGGCACCGCGGACGGGCCGGGGGCGCGCAGCCCCGCTGACAGGGGCCGCCCTGCGGCGGGCGGGAGGAGCCGCCCCGCCCTCAGGCCGCGGCGGGAGCCGGGCGGCGCGGGGCGCGCGCGGCGGCGCCGTGTTTACATTCCGCCGCCCGCTGCACGTTGCCGCGGAGCGCCGGGCTCCCATTGGCGGGGGCCGGGCGGAGGCCCCGCCCCCGGGGCGGGCGGGCTGCGCCCTGCCGGGCGCGCGGGGCTGCTGGCGGAGCCGCACCGGCGGGTCGCGGACGCGGGGCTGGATGCCGCGGATCGGGATGGAGGTGCCAGGGGTGCCCGGCCGGCGGGGGAGAGGGGACTGGGCTAGCGGGCGGCTCTCCCGGCGGGGCGGCAGCGGTGGCAGCCCTTCTTCCGGCACTTCCCGCCGCTCTCCCTGGACGCCTCCGTCAATGGATCGGGGCGGGGGGGCGGACACCGAGCGGGACGCAGGGTGTCCCCGCAGCGGCTGCGGGCAGGGGAACCGCTGGGTCCGGGGCGGCCCCGCGCGAAGGGGCGGCGCTGGGGCGAGCGGGGCGCGGGCGCTGGCGGAGGGAGGGCGGCGGGCGGGGGAGCTGTCTGCCGCCCTCGCACATGCGCAGCGCGGGCCCGGGCCGCGCTATATAGCGACTTGGCGCCGGCGCCAGCTGAGCAGCACGGCCCGGGCGGCAGCGGCAGAGGTGCGCGGGGGTGGCGGGTGGGGGTCCCGCTGGTGGGGGTCCCGCTGGTGGGAATGGCGATGGCCGTCGTGCCATCATGGTGGTGGTGATAGTGATGATGATGATTGGTGGTAGTGGTGGTACTAGTCGTAGTGCCGGCGACGGTGATGATGGTAGCGATGGCAGCAGTGCTGGCGGCACCGGCAGATCCGGTACCGGCGTGAGGGGCTCAGTCGCGAGGGCGGTGGGGTAACGCGGGGCAGCAGCCGGGCGCGGGAGCGGGGAGGCGGGCTGCCCGCCCGGGCACCGTTTTGGAGGGAGAGTGGCTGAGGAGAGCCGGGGTGGGGGGAGGATGTCCGCGCTCGGCCCCATCCGCCCCCGCCGTGCCCTCCGGCCCGGGGTAGGAAGGCTGCCGGGCGCCGCCGTGAAGGACGATGGCCCGGGCGGGCACCGCCGGCGGGAGGCAGCGCGGCGGGCCGTGGCGTCGGCGGGAGCCCGCCATCGCTTCCCCCATCACCCCCCCGGGGCCGCCCGGTGGCGAGGAGCCCCGTGGCGGGGGGCGGGCTGCGCGCTGCCGGGTTTTGGAGGGAGACGGGCGCGGTGGGGGGTGGGGAAGCCGGCCGAGCTTCTTGGCGGGCTGACCCCGATCGCCAGCCCGCGCCGCCCGTCCTCGCCCCACCCCGGCCCCGGCGGGTCCCGGCTCGTCCCGCCCTGACCCTCGGGACAGGGGCCCGGCGAGGAGGGTGCCTGGCGCGGGCACCCCCCGATCCCTGCCGCAGCCCGCGCTGGGGGGGGTGTCCCCCGCTGAGGGAGGGTGTCCCGGCTGCCGGGGGGTGGGGGCGCCGCTGTGTGCGAGGGTGCCGTTCCAGCGCCCCCCCTTCCCCTCAGCTTTTGGAGGGAGCCTCGCGCGCAGCAAGGCGGGAGCGCGGGGAGCGGGGGCCGCCGTCCTGCCCCGCTCCCGGCCCCCTCACGCGCCCCCTCAGCACCCCTCGATCGTGAGGGGGAGGCGGGCAGGCGGCGGCGCGGCCCCTTTTGGAGGGAGAGAGAGCGCGGGCGGCGGCGGTGCCCCCCACCCCAGCCTGACCCCCGCTCGCCCCGGGGCTGGCCGAGCCGCCCGCCCGCCGGCACGGCACGGCGCGGCGCAGGCCGCCGCCTCCCCGCTCTCTGTAAATTGGCGCGGAACCGGCGCGGCGGGAGCGCGGGCGGCGGCGGGCGGCCCGGCACGACCCATCCTGGCAGGTGTGGGGGGGGCCGGCGGCGAAATCGTCACGGAGGGAGCCGCTGCACCGGCGAAACGGGTGTCTGTGTGGGTGCCTGGTGGCTGCAGCTTGCGGGGTGTAGAAAGAATGAGGGGGGGTCACAACCCGAGGGACACCCCACCCCCCCATCTTCCGGTGTGGGAATTGCCCCTTTACAGCTTTCCCCCACCCCAGGCTAGGTGAGCCCAACTGGCCTGAGGCGAGCTGACTGCTGGCATAGCTGGGCATCCCTGTGTAGCCACTTCAGCAGTGTAACTCCCCGTGGGACCTGGAGCTGTGTGTGGTGATATACCTCAGATGCCCTCTGCTCAGGCATTCTTCACACCAGTAAAATACTCGTGCCCTTCTATTTCATTTGTCTAAACCACTCTTCTCTTTGTGGCACATCTTGTGGTGGACAGAACTTGGTCCTGACTTCTTGAGGATATGTTAACTAAGGTTATGTTACTCGTTTGATCCAGGTAGAGAACTTAGAACCCAAAGAAGATGTCAAGACGCAGGTAAGCTGTTAGCATTGTAATACACCAAGCTTGTTTGTATTCATCTAAAAACTGCTGCTCTCTTAATGTCCATGTCTTTTTGCTCTTTGCAGTAGCCGTTTGCAAGCCAAGCAGCAGCAGCCATTATCATGTCAAGAAGAGTCTCCACAAGAACTGCAGGCACCAGAACATCTCCAGACCAGAAAAAGGAGAACGGCAGAGGTGACCGATTGGAAAAGTTTAATTATATTGAAAGTTCTGCAGTGCATTTGGATGGGAGAATCTTTACTCCACTGAGTTAGAAAGTTGGGCAGGAGTAGGTGTGCTGGTCGTTGTCAGTGTATTGATGTGTGTCTCTCTTCTCGGCAGGAGGTAAAGAAAAGAGAAGATGGGAAAATTGCTAAAAAGCATCAATATGAGATTAAGGTAATTCAATGCTGAATACCAGTTCAAACTAGGTGAGGAGGTCCACCTGGTTGGTCCATTCACACTTGGCAGGTGTGAAGTGCATTCCACACTAGAAAGTATTGAATAGGGGAAATTTCCAATTTCAGATATTAAAAACTATGGGAGCCTGGCACCTCAGCATCTTTTTGTATGTTTTTGCTTTTTTACGGGTGGCTTTGTTACAGATAAAGGGTCCTTCAAGGTGGAAACCACGGCAGAGTAAGGTTAAGTGTAAAAATGAGTATAAAACCAGGTATTTCAGAATAATTCCATATGCAGAGCAGGTAAGGCCTAGAGGCAAGTCTAAACAAGATCATTGCACTTGTTTTAACTTAAGGTGTGGTTTCACGGCCATTTAGTTATGAAGACTTATAACCTCTTTACTTTCATTTAACTGTTCTGATTATTTAAATCGACTTAGGAATCTGTTTTAAATAACATGGGCTACTCCTAAACCAACTGAGGGGGGCTTTACAGTTTTTTTTTTAAGTGGGTTAGTAAAATAACGTAACTTTCTCTTGCAAACAGTCTTGTTTGTAGTTATTCTGTTTTTAAAGCAAATGAGACTAACGGCTATCGTGAAGCAAAACTCTTCTGTTGATTGTGAAGCTGTATTTGCAAACTGTGTAGGGAAAAGTGCTATATAAGTATATCAGCTGTACTTGAGGTGAAACTCCGTCTTACAGCTTACCTTTGCCTAAAGGAAGAAACCCTGCTCCCCTGTCTTTGTTCCCTTGATAGTTGGCCACGCACTCCATCACCTGTCTTGCTCCAATTTTGGTTTAATGTTTAAATGAAGCAGTATGAAGGTTCAGCGTGCTAATTTGGCACTAGTGAGTTGAATCAACACAGCAGAGGGTCTGACAAGTATCAAAGCTGACAAAGGAAGGAAGGGGTGCAACTTGGGCAGTGAGGATCACAGGAGAGAAGGAGTACACAGCTTTTCTCATAGCTGTGTGCTGTTAAGATCAAATCTGCTGGAACACATAACTTCAGTCTTAGGGTATTTTAGTCTGACTGTAAATAGGTTAGATATACTAAGGAAATCGTGTGCGGTTTACCTTGCAAAACAGCTATATAGGAAAAGTTTCTGTGTTCACGGATGGGTGTTGCCATTTGTTCTTAGTGAATGGGATCCCCTCCTAACCCCAGAAAGCATAATTCAAGTTCTGTGTCACCATTTTGAAGGCTGTCAGCCATTAGAGCATTGCATATGTTCCATGCATTTGATATCTCCTTACTTGTATAGGTTATGTACAGCCAAATAGGTATGAGTGAAACAAATTACACAGTTAATTAAAGCAATCTAGAATTCCTTCTCTGTAGCTTTAACTGCATGGATAACTTTGTTCTCTTCTCCTTTTGAGTCATTGCATCCCGTATTTGGCATTGGTAAGCTGAGAGATAGTTCACAGCTGCTGCTTGCTCAGTGGGTATCTAGTTCTGGAGCTGAGATGGGTGGCTCCTCTCTGGAGTGCTTAATTGGAAGATAACAAGTTGTTGAATTTCCACTGAAAGACAGTAGAACCTCCACCCTCTCCTTTCTTTTCCCTCAGAGTAGATAAGTAGATAGGACTGGCAACCTAATGTCTTGTGTTTTAGTAGCCATGAGTACCTTTGCCTGTGTACTGTAACTGAACAGCTCAAGCAATGGACAGGTTACTTGTGGGTTCATAAACCAAAGACAATTGTCTTCCTCAAAGCTGAGTTTTTCAAATTTGTCAAATCTGTTTATACATGTTCTGTCTTGACTACAAAAGGGTTTGTTGGCATTTAATCTCTCTGTCTTGTTTCAGTACTTGAATCAATGCTGAGGTCCAAAAAGACTAATATATGTTACATATATTGTTGTTACTGTAATCCGCTTCTTGCGTTTCTTGCTCCCATAGTAAAATCAGTATTTAAAAGACACCTTGTTTATGTTACAGAGTTGTTGGCCACCCACGATAACAGGAGGCATCTCACCTTGCATAATTATTGAAACTCCTCACAAAGAATCAGTAACCTCGGATTTCTCAAGATTCAAAAAATACAGGTTCAGAAACCTCTTCATAAATCCGTCACCTTTGCCAGAACTCAAGTAAGTTTACCAGAGGCAGCAATTTTTGTTTTATCAAATATGCTGAACTACTGTAGTAAAATCTGTTGTTGTATCGTGACTGTATAATAGTGGACAGTACTGAACCCATACCTCTACTTGCGTTCTCATCCCACAAACAATTCAGTGTCCAAAAAACCCAGAAATTCTGTGGGTGGTTTCCCCCCACCCTGATCTTATAAACACACTGGACAGTTAATTTTTGCCTTTCAGAGCTGTCCTTTTATAAATTAACACTGGAGACTTAAAATGGTTAGGAGGCATGTGATAGATAGTTAAACTAAACTTCCTTCAGTCTTGTTGGAACAGAGTGACCAAAGAATACTAAGGAAAGTTTTCTTTAAGAACGTAAAAATGTACAAAACCGCAAATAAATTTGGGGCAATATTGCTGTTCAGGTAGCTTGCTAATGCCACGCAGTTTACTTGGTGCAGTCACAGTTCTAGAAAGTTTCCCTTCTGCAGAGGGATAGATTAGCTGACCAGAATTTCTTAGCCATTCAGGTGTATTAAGATGAGTACGCTGGTTGCTGTTTGTATCATCCCAATGTTGAGTGAAAGAGCTTTTAAATTTACTGCAATGCATTAGGAAAAACTGCTGAGGTGAGTAAGAGAAGCAGGACATGAAGCATTACTTTAAAAGCACCTTTCCAGATATGTGATGTTTTTATCTGTTCTGGCCAAAACTTTATCAGAACTGAGAGATGCTGCATGGTGATGTTTTGCCTCAGTGCAAAGCAGTAGGTCTTTTACAGTCTCTTTCACTGAGTTTTGAACTAAACCACTTTTCTATTACTCCCAAGCCTGCTTTAAAGAACAGTAAGCTCTTCTCTATACCTAGCAAATAACATTTTTGTATGTGTTGGAAAACTTAGTGCCAAATAGTTTTTTACAAATAATAATTTAAAAAAAACAAGTATGGTGGATAAGAGAATTTTCATGCACTCCTTTAGCAAGTTGTTGGAAACTGCTGGATCCCAAAAATATGTTCAGGTACCGAATTCCATGCAGGGAGTTTAAATCTTGATGTTGACCTCTTGTCGATAGGCATTTGGTAAAACTGAGCTCTATCCTTTCTGACTAGCTGAATAAGAGGATCATTTACTCTTTCCTGCCTTCTTTCTGAACTGCTGTAGGAAGATCATAATAGGAGATGTCTCGATGCTTGCCCACTTAAATGGGGAGACTTGTGCATTAAACAAGCAAGTATCTCTCCAGCTTTGAAGTATGATGGCAGCGAAATGGAACTGATCTGGGTTTGACTTTGTAGGCAATACCAGTGATCAGGTCTGTTTAATACCTCAGTTTCTGCTTGAGAAAAGGTAAATATATAACTCCAAAAATTTCAGTAGGAATTCAACATTATATTAATTATGTGGTCTCCCTTTTAGCAACTGCAGGATAAGAAGTACATCTACAAAAAAACCCTCATCAATTCATAATAACAATAATTAAAAATTAAACCCAAGCTATATTAATGGTATAGGCATCTTCTTCCCAAGTAGCACTTGAGTGCTAATAAATTTTAAGTTAGCAATTGACAAGAACTCGGTGTTTTTCACTATTAACTGTTTCTGAGCCTTAAGGTAGGCTAGAAAAGGAAGGGATGGATGAGTAACGTCATCTGTAAATGTTTTTCTCAAAGTAAACTGAATAACTTTGTGTTTGTTTTGTGTTTCTTGGGGAGTTGGGGTGGTTGTTTTTTCTTTTTTATGGGGAGGGTTTGGTTTTTATCTTTCTCTCTGGACTGCTACCTAACTAGGCAAAATAGGAAATCTGGTTGTATGTGCAACTTTGGGATGCCCGTGTTCAGTTCTATTGCCTGTTCTATAAAACCGGACTTGCTGATCATCTTGGCAAGTTGCTGTTGTGATGATAGAAAACTGCAGGTATACTTTGAACATTTTATAATCGCCATAAGGATCTTGTAGTATGTGCAATTTTTCTTTTTGTTCCTAGATATCTGTAAACAATAAATAATGTTTTATACTCCTTTTGTGAATGTGTATATACTTAACAATGCTTTGTGTAACTTTATTCCATAGCTGGGGAAATTCCAAAGATGTCTGGTTGAACATCCTGAAGAAGGAGAACAGATACGCTCATTGCAAACATTTCACATCACTACATTCTAGTTTGCAACCTCACATGAGATCAATACTGTTAGACTGGCTCTTAGAGGTGTGTTCTTTTAGTTACTTTGCGATGCGTTATGCCTGTGAAGTAGGCACATAAAAGATCTGATAGCAAAATGTACGGTAATGATGAATGCCCAAACTAGTTTGCAACGGGAGGGTTACAAGTTACTGCTTTTGATCCCCATGCTGTGCTACATTCAGGTCTTCCTTGGCAGGAGATGCTGAACCTTCCACACAGGGCAGTACTCTAATTTTTGCTTTTGCCACACTAGTTCCTGGGAAGGAGAGAAGTCTAGTTTTGTGACACTGAAAACGCTGTAGACAGATTAGTTATGGGGCTCTAACTTTACATCTTAGACTGTATCTAAGCCACGAGACAACTGCATCTGTTATGAGGATTTGAGTTACCACCCTGGCCCTGTCTACATCAAAAGTGCTTAGATGTCAGCCCCGGCACTGTTTTCTGACTTCTTAGTGATTTATTAATTCTGTCCTATAAGAAGAAGAGAGCAGAAGAAATTAGTGTATTACAGGCTGACATCTGAAGGTTCTTGATGTAGGCAGGCTCTTATTTGAAGAGGATTACAAATAAATTGTATCCATATTCCAGTCCAATTGCTTGACTTAACACTACTCCAGTTGTCAAAATGGAAGCTCTCGGTCTTGGCAGCCTATGCAAAGGGATATTAGTGTTGTAAATAAACAGCTACGTTCTGGAGGCGTTTCCAAGAACTCTATATAGAGCATATTTAATTACCACTGCCAAAAGCAACGTTTGACTTGGACAATCCTTGCCCATCTGTAGAAGGGATCTTGCAGGCTTACCAATTCCGTATCAAGTACTCCAAGGAAGCAGATGTTACAGTGGCCCTCTTGCTGTCTTGGAACAGTGCTAATAGCAAGGAATTTCAAGGGAAAGGAAAGGTTTTGGTTTAGTTTGGTTTTTATGGATTTATTTTTTTTTAAATACAGTCTGAATATAAAAGCTATTCCAGCTGTGTACTTCACTGCTTCCTCTGATGCATAGTTTGCAGACCACTATTAAATTGCATTTTGTTGCTTTTTTTGAAAATCTTGAACTCAGGAAATCATCCAACTTTCAAACAGAGATGTCAAACAGCCTTGTTGTTGTCTAGCTCAGTAGTTCTATATGCCACAGTGGATTAAAATTCCAGCAATTTTGAAAGTTCTCCAGTAGCTTCTGACATTGTCTTCTGTAACACCATGGTTGAGATGCTATTTAACATGACCAAACGTTATTATATTTGGGCAATACACTTGTACAGAAATTGTGTCATTTATTTGTGGGTGCAGCTGGTCTGTACATTTTTAGTTCTGAATCTTGTTTGGAGCAGTAGTTACTAATATCAAAGTAGCACATCAACTGATAAATACTATCAGGTATAAAAGAATGAGCTGTAATGTTACTGCCAACTGTTGCATTTTTGATTGTCAGGAAGGGTTTTAATTTGCAAACGAGCTTGCAACCTTATCATAGGAAATAGTTAGGGGTAGTGATTTGTCTAGTAACCGCGTGAAATAATGGAGTGCTTTGTATCTATTTCTTAGATATTCTTTTCTCTTCATTGCATGTAGATTATAAGTGATTTATAAATATCCAACTGGTTTGTAGTTGCGGAGGGGATACAGAGTTGCAGATGAGCTGGCTTTGTGGTAGACCCACCCAAACTCAGTTGGAGATTAGAAGAGAAAGTAGGCCACTGCCTAAGATCTCCAGGCCTGGGCAGTCTCCTTTTTTTGTTGAACTGGCATTTGAACCACTTTGATACAATGCAGGTATTGAAAGTTCTCCCTGCCAGGGAAAGCCATAACCGTATGGAACAGATGGCTGTTCTTGCAGTTTTGTTCCTGCTTAGTGAGGCTGTTGGTGTGCCTGAGGGGCTGCAGGCAGTGTTCCTGGCTTGCTAGCAGAGCCCCCTCAAGCTGGAGCTTCCAGGTTTATTTGCTGCCCAGCCAAAGACTTTGAGTTTTTCAGTGGTTCTGCCCTTGGACAGACCTATTAGGAATACAGGGGGGATCTGCTCAGAGATTTCAATTTGAGGTTTGAGCCCAGAGTATTCTTAATCAAGCAAACTAGTGGGGTAATTTTGCTGGGTGTCCCTCCCCCTCCCATAAGACTTTCTTCTGTCAGTGGAAATTGTACTCATTTTTTAGGGAAACTGGATGCTATTTAGATTGGAAAAAGCATACTTTGGAAGTATGGTAGTGCATCATAGGCAATCCATGTTTAGGTGGGAGCATGGAAAATACTTTTTCCAGTCCCATATTGACCACTACATCCTAACACACTTAGGTATACAATAGTTTGTGTGTGCAAGAGATAAAATTGTTTATACTGTGTTTTAGTATTAAAGCTTGGATGCTCCAATGTGTGTACATAGACTTTTATAACAGATAACTGAATTGTTTGGGTTTTTTTGTTTTCCTGTTGTAGGTATGTGAGGTGTATGCACTCCACAGGGAAACCTTCTACCTAGCTCAAGACTTTTTTGATAGATTCATGTTGACACAAAAGAACATTAACAAGAGCATGCTTCAGCTTATAGGAATTACCTCATTATTCATTGCCTCCAAACTTGAGGTAAGAAGCTCTGTTACAGAGTTGAGGATATTAAGATTGGAATAACTAAAAAGACGGTGATAATGTATGTATTCTGTCTGAATATTTTGAACTTGGTAGTGTACATACAACACTGAAGGTCAGAAGGGGGAATTTTTTTTTCCTCTTCCTTCAGTTGCGCATATGTCAATCTCTTGGAATGTAGTCTTTGTCCTCCCTTTCCTCAGCAGCAGGGAAGGAGGCTGCACAAACTTAAAAGGTATGCAAATGTGCTAGGAGTAGTTTTGTTTTGTTTTGCCTTTTCCCAAATGTACAGCAGTTGGCAAACAATCTCAGGAATGGGTGGTGGGACTTGAACAAAACCAAGCCTAAGTCTCCAGTTGCCTGTACGTCAGGCTGATATCCCTAAAAACCTTTACAGTGGAGCCTTTTTCTTTTAAAGTGCAGTGGTGGTGATACATCTTGTTGGCAAATTCTCTTTTACTAACACACCTAGGTATATTTGGCCCTAACTGGCATGACTGGGCTGGCAAATTTCTTTGTTAACCATCTACTGCACCATGGATTTTGCCAGCTACAGTGTTTGTGGGATTTTTTTCTCATCTTTTTGTAGCATGTTGGCGGGATTTTTTCCCTTTTTTTTCCTTAATCTATGTGACTATATCAGCACTGGTATTGCACATAATCTATCAGCAAGCCATTTCTAATACAGCAGTGTGCTGTATGAGAATTAGGATGGAGTATATCTTTGCATCAGCTGGAATGGCTGAGTATAAAGTGGTATAAATGAAAGGATGTTCTGATTGCCTGGTCAGCATTTATTTCCCAGAAAGCTAAAATAGTTGCAGTAAATCTACTGTGTTTTACAACAGATAATATATAACCTAATCGGTTTTAGTATCTCCTCATTCTGTAAGTTTCAAGTCACTCCATATAATGAGAAAAACACTGTTCCAGCTTAAGAAAAGTTACTTTTCAGTCCATATTGAAATATTATTTGCCAGTATCTTCTCAAGCTTTCTTAGAATTCTAAGGCACTCTAATCTTCACTTCCCTCCCTCCCTTTAAAGGAGATCTACGCTCCTAAAATACAGGAATTTGCTTACGTCACTGATGGTGCTTGCAGTGAAGACGATATTGTAAGAATGGAACTTATTATGTTAAAGGTAACAACTTTGTTATGTTTGTAAGTGCTTCTTAAAAGACTGTCCAGCTGAGCCTTGTATTTTAATGTAACTTACTTGCTTAAAAGAGGAACATGTTTAGTTTGTCCCTGTTTCTGCAAAACAATGAAACCTTCACTGTATGTGTAGCGGACCCCCAGACCCCCTGGCTGGGGTGAAGTCCCCGTCTGTTAGAAAAGGACGGGATTACTTGTATGAAAGTAAAAGGCTTTCAGCAGTTGCAGCCAACCACAGGACAGGCTAGAAGGCTGTTGCTGTACTGTCCTGCACTTGCCAGGGTCCTTTGCTGTCCAGGAACAAGGGCCTGTAGGAGAGCCAGGCAAAGAACTGATGCTGCCTGGTGCCCCTCACGTTGGAAAGGCTTAATCTTTACCATCACAGAACTCCTTACACATTTATTCTTCCTTAATAGATGTGAACCGCAGGTTCAGGCAGCTAGCTTTGAAGGCTTGGGAAATAATCTTAATTTCCCAGCTTCTGAATGTGGAAGATACGTAAGATTCATCTGCACAGGCATAGGGACACATGTTTGTGCTGATTTTAATACACAGAACGATACTGTTCAAAAAGTAGTGAGAATACAATCTAAAATTAATATTTGTCCTTGAAATTGTACATAATATTTAGGGTCTTTTGAGGATCTGTGCAGTAAGCTGAGCAATCTTGAAAGAGGAGGTGTGGGAAAAGAGATCAGAGGACAAAACTATCCTTGTGTGGTAGTCTAAGTATTAACTGTTTGTTTAATATTTGCAGGCTTTAAAATGGGAACTCTGTCCAGTGACAGTTGTCTCTTGGCTGAACCTCTATCTTCAAGTGGATGCTTTGAAGGATGTTCCGAAAGTGCTGCTACCTCAGTATTCTCAGGAAAAATTCATTCAGATTGCACAGGTAGGTGGTAAACTGTATTGAAAAATGCTTTTTGGAGCCATTACAAGCACACTGAACCTTACACCCCAAAAGCCGTTAAAGCATGCTTTTCCTTGTTTCACCTCACCCATTACTCTGTTAAGGAGTGGGCAAGTTTGACTCTGCCGGAGTGCTTCATACTCAGTTTTGAGGACGAGCGCCCATGTGTTTCTTGTCTCCCTGCTCTCATGGATTTCAAGACTTTTCTGTGCACTGGAAAAATAACAGCTCTGAGAGGAGGGATAATTTAAGATGCTGTGGACAGTTAACTGTTTTTACCTGTGTTGTCTGTAACAGTGTTCCGGTGTAGTTGCCCAGGAGGCAGGCTGATGAGCATTTTGACTACTTGGAAACTGCTTTGGTTCAGTTTTTACAGGCATGTGTCGTGTTGAGCCTCAGAGAGGCTTACTGAAGTGTAGATTGGTCCAAGTCACTGAGCTGCAAGGTGGTATTTAAGAAAATACCTTTCTCGAGCTCTGCTAAGAGTTTGTGTAACACGTACAAGTGAAGTGTCTTGCATACTACTGGTAAAGTGCGGATTGCTTTGAGACCCACTTGAACCGTAGGTTGGTGCCAGCAATTAATTAGATGCGTGCGATTGATGCTAAAAAGCTCAGGCATGTCATAGAGCATAGGCTGTAGGACTGCTGTATGCATAGCAGTTTCTGAGACAGGATTATACTAAAGTACCATCCTGTTAAAATTTGTGCCTCTTATTTCCTCAGCTGTTAGACCTGTGTATTCTGGATGTGAATTCTTTGGACTTCCAGTACAGAACACTAGCTGCTGCAGCGCTCTGCCACTATACCTCAGCTGAAGTAGTTAAGAAAGCTTCAGGTAAGCAGCCTTTGCAAAAGCTTGGTTTTGTTAGGCTGGGAATGCTGGAAGCTGTCACATGCCTGAGGCTGCCAAGAGTGTAGCGTATCGGTTTACCAGGCTGCCAAAGAGCAAAAGCTACATGGACACTTGAGCAGTTTGCCCTGTTCTGTGGGGTCCTCCCAGTTTCGTTTCCCTTCTACCAATGTTTCAGATGTTTCAAAGACTCAACTCTTTCAGAAGCACAGTCTTTGCTAAGGAAATGAAGCGGGTTGACCCTTC
Source organism: Falco rusticolus (assembly GCF_015220075.1). Taxonomy (NCBI): domain Eukaryota; kingdom Metazoa; phylum Chordata; class Aves; order Falconiformes; family Falconidae; genus Falco; species Falco rusticolus. The sequence goes on from NC_051189.1 coordinate 30,234,054, forward strand.
TTACTTTTGGGCTAATACTGCTCTATGACTTCCAGTTGTTTTGGGGATCATTAGCTACATGTTAAGCTACTTTTTCTCCTAAAATGGAGTTACCAAGCAATCACCCTTGTCTGTCAGCCATATTCAGTTGTCATATTCATACCTTTGTGCTAATTCCCACCAGCCTGTTCCCTACAAAGTGGGGGGGGGGGGGAGAAAAACCTAAGCTCACTTAAGCTCATCTCGTGTGTTGCCTGAGGTTCCATAAAGGGCTGTGACAATAGTGTCTGTTTTTATAGCTATAAATATCTTCATTTATATATGACCCCAAAATCTTGTGTTCAAGGTGAAAAAAGTCACTGCTTTGCTCAAGAGGCCTATGCTCACTTCAAAGTGGTGTGGCCGAAGACAGTAACAAGCACAAGGAAACACTGGAAGTTTCTGGGAGGGTGTTTCTCAGTTTTTATCTGCAGTATTACTTATTGTTGGTTTTAAATTTACAACCATCTTGTAACACTGCACAACTCCTTTGTGACTTCTAAATACATTACCGCGTTCTTCCTCCAGGCTTAGACTGGGAGAGCATTTCAGAGTGCGTGGAATGGATGGTTCCCTTTGTGAGTGTGGCAAAAAAAGTCCCTGCGAAGCTGAAGAACTTTAAGAAGGTTGCAGCAGAAGATCGACATAATATCCAAACACACACAAGTTATTTGGACATGCTGGTATGTGGTTTGTGGACTTGCAGTTCAGGCAGTTGAGAGTGCGTTACACACCCCTTCTCCTGAGGCAGCTAAGGGTGGCTGAACACCTACCTGCTCACACCTGGCCTGGCTCACCTCAGCCAGCGGGGCCAGCGGTGCCTCACCTCTTGTCTCTGGCTCCTGCTTGATGATGCTATAAACTAAATGTGTTTTGCCAGAACACTCACAGACTGCAAGCAAAGGCTTGGATTAGAAGTACTGGTGGAGTGTGTTTACAAGATAATAATCTTTACTTTGTTGTGTAACATCACCTTGGGTTTTTATTCGGTATCCGAAATCTGGAGTACATGAATTGTACCAGCACTGTGAGGAAAGCGCTGCTGAGTGAACACTAGTGAAACAAAAAAGTAGAACTTGTCAAAGGTATTAACTGTTGTTGTCTTCCTCCCCTGACACACAGGAAGAAGTTAACAGTGGAGTAGCATCTACTGCCCCGGGTCAGTTATCACCTGTGTCAACAGGAGGAATAATAACCCCTCCCAAAAGTACGGAGAAGAAATGAAATATGGACAACAAACATCATGAACAGTTTTGGAAACAGGACTTGGTGCTTCAGAACAAGACCCCACTAAAGGTGACTCATGCTCTTTATGGCTATTCAAGACTTGAGCAGAGATGGAAATTGAGACCAGTGTCCACCTACAGGCTTGGTAAAGAGTTAGAGCGAGCATCTGTCACAGGAGCCCAGACTACTTTAGTCCATTCTCAGACACGACTTAGTTCAACTCTGACCATTCCTAACTTAACAGATTTCAAGAACTGGTTATAAATGGCTGAGTGGCAAAGTTTGTCCACTCAATCTACATGTCAAACTTGCTTTAACTTTGGCTAGTCATACAGAACTTAATGACAGCTTGTACATATTACCTCTTCTTGACTTGGTGTTGTGTTTTTTTCTCTTTTCTTGGTAAGGTCAGAGCTTAATGCCTGTCAGTTAGTAGTTGCCCATGAGCTCAGGTGCAGTATTAGAGGTAAGCAGTTTACTTTTCTGAAACCACTCCGCCCTTGCAGTGCCATGTAGCCAGCCCTGCATCAAATCCTAGCTCCACAGGAGACTGACAAATTTAAGGTGGCCCCTTAGGGCTGGCATGAACTTGAGTTCTGGTGTATCACTGACCTCAGGTAGGAGTAGAAGCGAAGAACCTGCTGCTGAAGTAACCGTAACTGGAAGGACAGTCTTGGAAGGAAGGAGTGCTAAGACCCAGCCACCAACTTTCAACAAGAACTGGAGAGGGTATGGAAAAAAGGGAGCTACTGGTACTCTGCAACCACTCATGTCATAGGAACAGTATTTTAAACTTAACTGTGGAGCTGTATTTTATCAGTGTTCATAAACAGCATTAACTACTGTGTTTTCCTTGGGATATTCACTACCTCTGAATCACTTCTGTGATGAAGGGACAGTACTGGGAAAGATGGGTATTGGTCCTCCTCCCTCTTGCAAGGGGGCTCCCACCTGTGCCCCACATCCAGGGACGAGTGTTACATGACAGCAAGCAGTCCACAAAGCTGCACTAGAGCGTCAGGTGCCACCCACATTCAACTCATGCCAACTTCGCAAACTTGAATTCAGGTCTTCTTCAAACAAGCCATTGTGGAACTAGCTGAAGTTGCTTCCAGCCTTCTGTACAGTTTGTAAAAATAAGGGGTTTATTATAAGATTTCCTCTATTTCTAAAGAGAAAAGATTCTGGACTGTAAATGTTGTATAAAAACTTAAATGAATTTAAAAAATAAACTCTTGAAAGTTTTTTTCATTCCTGCACATTTTATAATAGTTCTGCCCAGCATTAGTCTAGAAGTAAAGTTTTGCCATTGCTTGAAGAAACTTCTTTTTTCTTCTCTGCGCAGCAAGCTGCAGGACCTCCTCAGGGTTGCTGGCATTCAGCTCCGTCTGGCCGATGGCTTTTATCTTGAAACAAAAGAGGAGATATCACTAGCAACAGGCCTTCCGCTCAGGCTCTGCCATTACACAGCACCCTCAGCGCCGGTGCAACAGCTGCACACTGGCATCCAGGTGCTATTAAGAATCGCCCAACAGAATTAAAATGGGAAGCGGCCATTCTTTTCAAAGGCGGGCTCAGGGAGGGCAAGGTAACTAAAGGCAAGCCCACTGCCTCCAAGCCCCCTGCATGAACTTACTGCTATCTGGCGCTTGTCTGTCTCGCCCCTTTTGTGGTGGAGATCTGAGGGTGAGTCAAGGAAAGAGAAGGGGGTAGGAAACAGACTTTTCCAGCCACGAACACCCGGTACGAGCCTTCTGTAGTGCTATTCCGTTGAAAGGATACATGTCAAATACTCCAAGATGGTGACATCCCAGATGTATTCGTAGTAAGAATCCATGGCATCATGGCTGAAAGAGTACAGGTTAGGTAATTAACACATGCAGATGCTGTGTATTTATCAACTTTGCAGCAACATTTACCTGTTTTGTTCCTGCAGTGCCTTAAATGCAGTTTTATAGTCTACTTCTCTGAGGAACTGGCATAAAATGGCTACCTGTAAGGAAAGACTCTGGGTGATTCTGACAGCATTAATTCCCCAAAGACCGAAATCTTCTACACAAGACCTCAGTAATTCCCCCCTTCCTACACTCAAGTGCCCGTTTCCACAACAAGTTCTGAGCACCTGAACTTCGAGAGCATACGCAGCTCATTCCAAAACATCAACAACAGAGCGGCCACTAAAGGGAAGAAGAAGGGGGTTTACTCAAACCCAAATGCATTTAACAGCTGTTACATCAGCCTAATACAAGGCTTATTATTTCTTGGGGTTGTTCATTCTCCACTGCAACAGCCACATGGGGTTATCATGAGGAACGAGGCCAGGTTCCCAGCACCACCCCACAGACACTGTACTTTTTCTCAACTCTACCAAAAATTAAATAAACCTGTAGCCTAAGAGAAAACCGGGACAAACAAACCCCTGTGACTATTTCTGCTTTTTACAACATTTCCTGGTATGTGTTTATTTACTCATTAATCTCAGTCCTTTTAGTGTCCTAGAAGCAACAGTAACAACAAAATTACTTTATTGCTGATTGCATTTGGATTCAGTTTTACTTTTTAGAAAATTCCTCCCCTGCCTTTTAACATCAAAGTAATTATAAACAAATGTTTTAGTTAATGCCATGCTTCACCTCCTTACCTGGGTGTGACAGTTGAGTAAAGAACAACACTTGATCATTCTTTTTATCACCTACAGGATAGTTAAAACACAAGTTTTGAAATGACAGTATTGGAACACAAACAACAATCCCCCCCCCCCCTTTTTTTTTTTTTAAAATACAAGGGATCAGCTAAACAGCTACTGCCATTCTGAGCTGGTCTGCCTGCCCAGCCCTGCCCAGCCTGGTGGAGCTGGGGGATCCCCACACCACACCGTGATGTGTGCGCTCTGAAGCTTTTTCACCTGCTCACTACTGCACTGGAGTCCAGTGCCAGTGCTCTCCTCGCTGGTAGCTCAGCACGTTCAGGCTATATGAACTAAGAGAGAAAGCCTGTGCTTCAGCAAAGGAGAAGCTTCAGATTTTCTACGGGCTTCAAGCAACAAGCAAAGAAAAATGGATCTATGATGATTCATATCCCTCAATGCATCAAGATATAAAACCTTACAGGCTACGGGAACGCAGATGCGTTGAGCAGTTTTGTCTCTATATAGAATTAGGACGTTGACTGAATCTAAAGAGATATTTCTGTACATCTAAACCCCATTTTAACTCACCTGGTCTGTGTATACATCTGGTGGCACCATCTTATTAAAGAAGTCTGAGCATACAGCTCCTGCCTGTAGATAATAGTGAAGGGCTGCTGAGTACTGATTCGTTGCTGCAATGGAAAAAACACAAAATAAGGCCTTAAAAGTAAACATAGCAGGCATTTCTAAGACTCAGATCAGTTGTTTATAGAATTATTCAGACACATATATTTCATAGCTGAATTCTACTGGGAAAGTGACTTGCATATCACTGTTTAAAAAGCACAAACACACAGGAGGTGGTAAAACAGTGATAGAAAACTACACAACTGGGAAAACTAGTAACACGGGCAAAGCTGTGCCTTTTGAGAATTACTTTTTATTCTTCAGATAGTTGATCTTAAATCCATCAAGCTTATGAGTGGAAAAGTAGTTTGCCTTCACCGGGTGTAGCACACGGGTGGTAGTGACACGGTTTAGTTGGTATGGGTTACAAGGAGCCAGCTGACACCACCACACACATCTCGTGGTTAAGCACTAGTTCTACTCCCAGTAAGTTCCTACTGAACAACGCTCTCTGGTGAGAGCAGGCTGCTTGGCCGCTTTGTTCCTGAAACACAGACCTGACACATACCAGGCACGCTCCAACCCTTGCTCTTCCAGTACCAGCTTCTGAGGCTCCCTACAGAAATGCCCTCCTGCTGGGGCACTGTTCTACCTGGGGCCAGCAGTAAGTACTGCCGGTTTAGAACCTTGAATCGCTCTCCCATATACAAGGTGACAGCGCTAAACACTTGATTAAGACCCCTCCCCTTCACCCCAAGGGTTATAAAGCATCTTCTAGACAAATATGTCTCCTTTGGATTTCTGCCCATCTTACTGCACACCACAGACATCCTTCCAGTCCAAAAACCAGATCTGGGAACATGCACCTTGCCTCCTGTAGCAGCCCAGAACACCAGCACGTAGACGGCAGAGGCACAGCTATACCCTCTTTTACTGCCAGAAAAGAACAATCTGGCTTAAATGCCAAATTTCACTAGAGTGGTCTCAACAAATAATCTGAGTGGAGGAAACGTCCAACTACCTTTGAGCACGGGTACAGCCATGTCCTTCTCTAGCACATACACCAGGTAGTACCGTACTTGTCTGGCTAGCTTCTGAAAGCTCGTTCTTCAGCACCTACCGCTCTGCAGTCTCTTCACTCGCACTATGAAGTAAGCCCCATGAACTGACTCTAGACTGGGGGATAACTTTACAAAGCTTAGTATCGCATAGGCTGGGCAAGATTTCCCCAGGCAGCTGCTGCCTTGCTACAGTCTGGGTGTGTGGTGGTGCCCAGGATGTGAAACGCTGTGTGTGCTGCTGTACGTGCCAATTCTGCTGACTGCTCCCAGCTGAGGAGCAAGGGTAAGTACTGGGGGAGTGGCGGGGCAGGACAGAATGACATCTCAGCCAATGCCAGACCAGGAGTTTACGCTTCCTCATTTACAAATCCTAGATACCTCCCCAGATAAAATACAGATCCTCTCCACTCTGCTCATCACCTGCTCCAGCGAAGCCCATCTCCACTTTTAAAAGCAAGCACTATTCACGCAACTTTTTGTTCACTTAAAAGATTTGAATGTTAGGGGTTTGCGTAATTATACCACTCAAGGACCAATTACACTAAAAAAGTGAAGTTAACGATGACTCTTAAAGTTTCCCTTACCCTAAAAGCAAGTCCACATGACCCATAGAAAGCTCAGTCTGTCTGTAGGCTTAGACAACCTCCAAGACAAATTCACCTACACTATTTGCATCTAAAGATTTTAAACTCATCACCTGAGCTTCTTTTCCTAAGAGGAAATACAAGGAGGGTTATGTCAAGCAAATCTTAGAGACGTAAGGTACCCCAGTAGTGCTACAGACGTGCTAAAAATAGGCATTGGTTTCACTTACCAAAATAAATATCTGCCTGAATAATTAACCAGAAGTGGTTGTTTGCGTTGATAGTCAATGCATAGCTGACCAGCTCTTTTACTGTAACAGCCACAGCTTCAAAGTCCACCGATTGAAGACTAAAGGAAAAAAAGAAGAAAAACAATTCCTAAATGATTGGTTTGGGTTTTTTAAACACTAATCTCATTTCCCATCTAGTTTAAGTCCTAAGCACTTGCATTGTGTCAGGCAGAAATAACTCCAGGGAAGATTCAGCGTTGCCTAAGACTACTGTTGAATTGTGTCAATGGAGCAAGTCTGACAGAACAAACACACCCCTCACAGACTTGGACAAAACGTCCTGTGGCTGACACCAGAAAAGGGATCTGTGCAACAACATACGTTCTCAGTTTCGAGAAGTTTGAAGACAACACCTGAAACCACTACAAATTTTTCACAGCATCTGCGTGAATAGCCACAGACAACAATCTGGAAACCTGTGGAACCAGCTTGGAAGGAAAAGCTGGGAATCGTTTGGCACATTGCTTGGGCAGCCTCTCCCAAAGTTCATGTGGAATCTCCATTTTTTCTAAACATGTTTTTTCTCACCCTACTGCTAAATTTTGGCAACACTGAAAACAACTGTCTTCTGCTTGACCTTATACACTGAAGTCTGTACCAGTAACAACGAGACTATTCAATCAGACCAATTAAAGACAGACTAACCACACTAAGCATTACACACACTCTCCCTCACGAGAGTCATCTCTCCCAAAGCATACACGGAATCTAAACCAGTGAGGTTCTAGTCCCACGGAGCATCTAAACTTCACTGGAGAACTACAGTTCAATCCAGCCAGAACAAAGCAATGGATACCATACGCCATGTAGGATTTTGGCTATTATTCACACACACCCCTAAAAAAAAAGTTATTTCCTATTAGAGTATTATATAGTTCACATAAACCCTCAGTTTCTTGTACCCACATCTCCACCAGGACCATCAGATTAGGAACACAAACCTCCATGCAATCAGACCAGTCTGCTCACAAACAGAATGGGGGTCAGCAATGCCCTCACACGGAGGAGTCACACTAACACACAGTAACTAACTGGAACCAAACCCACTACGAAAACATGTACTTAGAAAATTGTATTTTTAATTATCATCTTACTTGGGGATGGATGAGGGCCAGATGGAAATGTGCTCTGCTGCAATATCATTCACAATATCTTCCTAAGAGAAGAGAGATGGTAAAAGAAATTACAAAGATAAACATTTCAAGAAAGCCAAGTAGGATGCTTATGATATATACTAACCCGAACATTATGAAGTTTGACAAACAGGGACAATATTGTGGTTAAAACCAATGGTTCCTGTAAAGGAAAAAAAAAAAAAGTATTCCCATGAACTAACAAAACTCCATTTTCTTTCCTAAGCTTTAAAGCTATGTAGGAAGTTCTGAAAATCATTATAACTTCCTATAGAAACAGAGCAATACTTTGTTAAGTACTTTGTTAAGAAACCTGCAACACAAGGATACGGTGATAAAGTTTCTGCAGGAAGTAGTTAATTCAATCTCCCCAACTAACTCCTTGTATATAACCTTTACTTAGGTTTTGCACATCTTTATGTTGTTTCTGTGGCTACTGCCTAACATCAAACTTAAGCTAGGTATGCTACAACTTTCTATGCATTTACAAACCCACAAGCTATAAACAATTTCCCATCCTCTTACTTCCGCTGCTTAGTTATGATGCAAATAGCACCTTCCCCCTCCCTCCAAAAGGTAATGCTTTGCTTCCTGACAGCTGCAATACACATACTCTTAATGTTAATAGATCTCCATTGTCAGAATTCAGGGTAAGATTGGGGTTTTTTTTTTAGAAGCTGTTCCACACTGCTGTATGGCGGGGTATAGCAAATCCAGAAGTTTTTCAGCCATACCAACCACCTATATAGCTGTCTGATTTTCTGGAATTTAACAGGAAAAATCCAGAAAAACACTGTATCGAAAAGAAGTTCTGGTTGCAAACACATTCTCAAGACCACTATAACTTACCCGAAGCTTTTTGATGAAGGACAGCAATTCACTCCTAAATTAGGGACACAAATACACAATCATCCACAACAAGGAATATATGCAAACTTAATACACTGGAAACAAGAGTCAGTAAAGCAATTTCTTAACCTCTCAAAATACCCCTTCACCTGTAAGTTTACAAATGCAGGGTACAGAAGTGAAAACACTCAAGCAGGTCATTCACTTTTAATATAGTCACTAGCAAGTGTTACTTTTGTATTTAAAATAGGTTAAACAAGAGGTATCTATTATTCCACAAAGCTACAAAGGGCATGAAAATCACTACGTAGTTAAGTCAACCATTGACTCTTAAAAGGGAAAGCAACTGAACTGTACTGTAATTCTCCAAGCTAGGGCTCCAACAATGACCTACAGGCTTACAGAAGAGGGTACACAGTGATCGTTTATAATGTACATTGATTCCTTGTCATGCCACATCAGAAGCTGTCACCACAAGACAACCTAGACAAGCACAGCCTGTTTAGGAAAGGTTTCACTGCCCCTTTTCCATAACAACAACAGGGCCACTGTCCTTTGCTGTTTGGGTCAGAGGTGTCAGAAAAGGCTCAGTAAGCTAGAGTACACCTGTACTGCTTCCTTTGCCTTGCCAGAGCGTACAACTGAAACCTACAGCAAGCACGTTCCCCCCTTACATCCATCCCACAGCAGTGGAAGAGAAAGCAGCTGGTCTTTAGGCACACATTAACCTGATTAGCTCAAAGAAGGTAAAGAAACAGTCAATAATTTGACAGGGGCACCTTTCCCAAGTTTTTAACATAGAAAGTTGTTCAATATAATCATACATTCCAGAATTTACTCTAATGGGCAACTTATAATCAGGCTTGGAGTTAAGAACAGGCTGAAAACACTGAGTGGACAAATCAAGAGTCCCAAATCAATCAATCTATCAGTCAGTTAAGGCTAAGGCTGGCTGAAATTACCCCAGTTGAGAGTATTTTCTTCCTTTCCCTCTCCCCAGAAGCTCAACTGAACTAGAACTTCATTTCAAGACTGAATAATGTCTTTAGATTCAGAAAGCTACATCTAAGTATAGACACATGCTGTGAGCTAGGTGTTCAATACAGTTATAAAAGTAGCTAACTGATAGACTCAATGGAGACTGCAAAGCAATTCTATTCAGTATGAAGCCGACAGCCCCCCGTCGGTGAGCTAAACTGCCCTCTAGACGCCATTGACTTTCCTGGGATATCTACACTGATTGTAATGGGAGCACACGCATACATGCTTTGGTGTCTGTACATTGACCTGAATCCCACACACTCCTTTTCTCTCTCTGCACATGAAAGTCAACACATCACCACTAATAATCTGCCCACTGGTGGTATTGGATGTTTACTCAGAAAAGATCTTTAGCTGCTGTCACCGCAGCACTCCACACTGTGGAATCCAGGCAATTTCTGAAGGGAACATGGGGTCAAATATACAATTCAATCAATCTTTAAAAATAACGTAATAAACCCCCCATACCTGTACATAATGCCCAGTGTAGACTCCCTGTGTTTTATCAAACTCACTCTGCCATCATTCCCCCGCTTGTGCTGGTTGGATACACTGCAGATTTGTACGACGACTTCCCAAAGGTCTTTAGCTGTCCGTCTACTTTCTTTGGGACCCGGAAGTTCTTTGCAGGTAGCAGCCAGCAACTGCCCCAGCTATGCAATGCAACAGAAAAAATACAGTAGCTACAGTTTCTCTGAACATTGACTACAGCAAAGGAATTACTGGCACTTATAATGGCTAAACAAGTGATTTTAAGTTAGAAACCACAAAGCAATGTGACTGAACTCAGCAGAGGACATCGATGAGAAACCTGGAAGACAGGAATTAAACAGAGGATTGTTCTCTTTATTAGTTTCCTTAGGGTATATTTCATTACTATAGGCTCCAGAAAACAAGCTTTGTGCTCTGACTTAAACACACTGCATAAAACCTAAAGCCCACAAAATATAGTTTTACAAAGACTGGCTCCCTAGAATTCCCTTAACTTTCATATAATAATTAATCTGAACTGAAGCTGGCTCCCTCTGCTACACAGAAAAGCTGAAACTCAAAATGGAAATTAGGAAATACCACAGGTAAGCAGAGCAGGCCAAAAATTAATCTGTCCTGTAATGTGATCTGCATTCAGCTTCACTGCCTGACTCTGAAGCAGAAACATTGCTGTAAAACCATTTTAAGAGCAAAGTTTTTTTAAAAAAGGCAGTGCTTGAATGTCTCCAGAAATTCAACGCTGGTGTTGGGTTAAAAGATGGAACCATTATAGTGCATTTGGAAAACAAGTGTCTTAGGAACAGAAAAAACACCAGACATGAAGCCTGAGACCTGCACGCTTCTCATACCTCCTACATGAATCTAGGCCGAGTTCCAGCCCAGAGGAGAGTCCTTTATGAAAGTGCTGCAGGGTTTCCATCAGCTTATGGATCATAACCACACATGACTGCTGCTTACGGAACCAACCTCAGCTAGCAGCCAACAAAAGGGCTGAGATGCAGTTTCTTTCATCTGTCCTTGCAGCACAGCCTCCACGTCTTTTGTCAACCGTCAAACCACTTGCTGCTTAGCCCTGCTGTCTTCTACACCAGACTGAATTCACTATAGCCACAAACCCTGACACTCTTGAGAGAGAAGGGTACATACTTTTAAAAGTACAAAAGACCTCAACAGGGAGAGTCAATTACAGCTTGACAAGGCTTTGAGACTGAGCACCCGTTACCTTCACATAAGGGTTAGTTTGAACCAGAGGTAATGGAACTTGCATGGTCAAATATTCATTCTCACACCAGTTTAACAGGAAGGCAACACATTCTTCAGCTATAACTTGTCGAAGAGGAATATCTGGAAGAAAAGAGGTTCTTTGCTTAACTTTTTTTTAAGAAAACACTGCTTATGAAAACAAGCAAAACCCATGTCCTCTAACTAGCCACTGCTGTTCCATAGTTAGTGCAAAAGAACACGATGCTTAGCCCTACAAGCGATCTCACCTCTGAAAATTAGGAGCAACAGCAGCTTCCTCTAACCACAACAGTACTATGTTACTCCCTCAGCGTGAAAACATGCAGACTGCTTTAACAACTAGCGAAACTTTTCAGGTAAAAATGCAGACATATTTATCCTGTTCAAGTCCTTCCAGTGGCACAAAGCAGAAACTGTCAGTGTTCAGTAATATGTAGGCATCATGACACTGCTGTTCTCATTTACAACTTCTAAAAACTAACTGAACTCCTAGAGACTCACTAAAACCAGCCTTAAACTTCATGATTGTTTTTTTCCAATTACACACCTAAATGGTAAACCTACAATACAAAGTCAGGTTTATTTCCCTTTTTCTCAAATTTTGTGCTTTACTGCATCCCAGGAAAGACTGCAGTGTACTTACCGGGTACTCTCATTTCCAAGTATCCTCTGACTCTGCTTATAAGATCAGAAGGAGGACGTTCTCCAGAAACACCAGCTCCAGCTTCATGAGTATAAATGTCTAAAAGCAGCATTTCATTCAGCATGACTTGACGGAGTTTTGGAGAAAACTCTGTCACGAGTTCCAAGCAAGCAGCAAAAAGCTGTTTTGCATGGACAAAATCCTGCAATAAAAAGGATATGCTTTAATGATTCCTAATGGATTCGTAAGAGAAAAGACTAAGAGTCAAAGTGCTGTTTAGCTCTATCCTGGCTGAACCAGCCTTGACATCCATTATAGTTAGCACTGCTCAAGCATCTCACAATTACCATTTATATTTTTGAGTCCTTTGGACTTGCTATTAAGTTTAACAGTTCCAGATTTTTCAAACAAAGCAACAAGCTTAAGCAAAAAAATATCAGAAATAACTACTGCATATTAGGTACAGTTTGGCTTTAGTTCAGCAAACTATTGATATTGTCAATTACAAGGAAAATAAAACAGCATTCCAGTTAATTCCTTACGTAAAACAGCCAAAAGAACAGCATTTAGTATCAGTTAAGTCAAATCACTGCTGGGTTTAGAATCAACGTGATTTAGTACATCATAACCAAAACATTGTATGAATGAAATTAACTCCGGGTCCAACTCACTGGAAAGCCATGGTCCTTGCTCTACTGATGGAACTTTGTGAGACAGAAATATTTAACCCTTATATGACACACAGAGTTTGTGTACGACATCTCCCTTGCCCCTTAATTTTTCAATTCCTTTTCTCAAAAAAGGCTTCCCATATTTTCAGTGTTGTTACGATTCAATTGTCCAAACCAACTCACCAGTAACTTCAGATGGTTTGCTCACCTTAATTGTACAGCAGTGTAATCCCTTTGCCATAAGGATGTAGACCAAATCCCTAGTCAGACTGTCTTTGATTCCTAAAATAACATTGCCGTAAACATTTGGTACTTCCCACTGGGAGAGAAATACATAGGACATTTGCACAGAAAGAGGTTTCAGAATTCACATCACTGCTTAAAACATAAACAAAACTCAAATATTGAAAATGATTGCCAATTAAATGTCAACTCTTTCAGTTTTATATCTAATCCAAAGTAACATACGGCTCATATAGAAGTACAATACAAATTGCGAGCTCACCTACTTTGTTCATACTCTGAATATGCAACAATTGGGAGGGGGGGAAAAGCAAGAACAAACCCCCCAAAAAGACAAGAAATCATTAGATAAAAAAGGAAAATCTCTTCCTCTCTACTGCTCCAAGCTTTTAGTGACAGCAATATTATTTTAGTTTAAATTCCTAACTAGTCAGAACACTGAAAGCAAAAGCTACAGAAGCTTGTTTTCTCACAAGGAAAGTTTGTGGTAACAGCCAGTAGTTCCTTAAAACAAAAGTTTATATGTTTTATTGTAACACTTTTCATAGAGAATGTGAGTTTAGATAGGTATCATCATTCTTACTAAACCTCCATTATGCAGAGGGAAAAAAAACCCCTCACACTGAAGATCTATGCCAAGGCTCACAATGACCACATTAAATAAATTACCTTATTAGAAACTGTCCAGAATTGGCGTTCTGAAGTCATACCATGCAACTCAATTAAGATCTGGCGAATCCTCCAAGGATCTACTGACAATATGAGCTGATGTTCAAGCTGTCCAATATTGACACTTGCTGAAGCTAGAAGAAAAGCAATCTCAGGTCTCCAGTGCATTCCTTCTTGATGTAAATGCTTATGTTTCTTTAGTATGTAACATTTTAAACATAACACAGTAAGACCAGCAGATACATTGATGCTTTTGTAGGCCCTGTGCATCCTTTCCTGCCCTTCCACAAACACCTTGCGCTAGCTTCCCAGCTCCCTGACCTAAAGGGCTGCTTGCAATGCCCCCTTTCCTCACACCAGCATCTCTGAGTATTCCCTTACCCTTGCTCCAATAAAGCAATAGGTTCAAAAGCTGCACCAAAAAGTGTTCCCATACTGCTTTAATGAAAATATGCATTTTCTCAACTCATTTAAATCAATGCAAGACTGTATTAGAGCTGAAAAGGTAAGTTCTTTCCAGCCCCAGTCACCATCTGGCAGCTCTTATGTTAGCTTTGACTTGTGCAGCTGCACAGCCAGCCAGCTATGTCTGGGAAATGAACTGGCCGAAAAAAATCTGTGTTTCACTTTGGTAGGTTTAAAACTTCATCCAGATGGTACTCCTGGACCAGCTCGCCACACGGTCTCACAAGCATTAGCGCTGGTGTAAGTCCTGAGACAGGGCGGCCGTTCTGGGAACAGCTGTCACAGATTTTGTTCAAATCAACTGCCAATGAAAATTACCTGGGATATCATAAAAAGAAGTCACTGGTTTTGTACACAGGTTGATTCGAGGAGATCTCTTCCTCATTTGATCAATGAGCAGCTTCCGTTCATCATCTTTCAGCAGTTTTATGAACAGCTCATGAGATGAAATCATAAAGACAAGCTGAAGATCTTCCAAACCCAAACACAAGTTTCTAAACAAATAAAAAAGTTAATACATGAGCAGGAAGAAGCTGCTTATTTTTCCAGTTATAAGTTCTCAAAACATTTGTGAAAGTGTAAATTCATGTTATCTTAATATGGGTACAAACTTCAGAAATGCTGCCATTTTTCTCTTCAGTGCTTCCGAAGCATCTTCCAAGTTTATTGATCTTGAACAAACCTGAGAAAGAAAGCAGATAGTAATTAAGCAGCCTGTTAGAACTTTTAAATATTTATTTACAAACAGTGTTACTGCCCAGTCCTGACTATTAGGATCAGCCTGTAACACACTCTCTCAAGTGAGGCAACAAAGTTATCTGATAAACACTGTAGCCATCACAGATGGATCAGGTTCTTTCAACCTGTACACAAGACAGGGTGTTTCAGATAACTGTGATCTTCCCCCAGACACAATTTATACTCCTTTTCCTATTCCTTTGATACTTGGGTGAGCTGAAACCGAGTGCCACAGTATCAGTCAGCCTCACCAGATCATTAAGCACATTACAAAGCCCTTTTACATGAGTTTAAAAAGAACAAGCATTTCTAAGTGCAAAACTGAAAAATTCACAAAAGTAACGGGGTTTGGTTTTTGTTTTTTTTTAATAAAACAGCAGTTGAAAGAACTAAATAGGTGAATTTAATTGCCAGCATGAAACTTTTTTTTGAGAAATACATTTTAAGTCCTAATGAAAGCAGCTGATGGAACAGCTTTTACTTGCTCTGAAGTACAGAGTACTGTCAATCAATTCCTGCCACATGATTGAAGAGACAAGCAAAAGACAAGGTTCAAATGAAGAAAAGGAGATATGAAAATAACAGCAAAGCAACCAAAGGATTAAATTTAGTCTGAGCAATAAGTTTCCTAAAAAACTTCACTGAGAGTAACAGTTTAGGTCTCACATATACAGTAACTTCAGGATCATTTCATGACACGCTAATTTCTACAACAAAGCTGGTAAGGAGAAGTGGTCCATATCAACACACACTTATTTTTCTAATCTCTCTCTCTCTCTCACGCAGAGAATTTGTTTCTTTGTTCTTTGAAAACAAGCATTCAACAATATATCACTTAAAGATATTAATAGCAGCAATTTCAAATCCAAGCTGAAGCAACAGGTCAACACTGGTTCCTCCCCAACAGACGGCAATGCAGCTATGAACAGAGGCAAGACTGATCACAGAGTGTAATTGTACTAACTGCAAAGAAGCTGAATACAGTTTGAGAAGTTACCTTAAAATGTGTTTTTCTCAGCTTCAGAAATCTGAGCATTACTTGCAACAATAATACAGTTATGTGGGGAAAGATATCTCACTGAATACCAATTCCCCTTCTATTTCAGCTAATTTCTTTACCTCAAGGAGGAAGTCTATTTTCTCTTTGCTGGGTTTCAGGAACAGCTGACAAAACTGAATATCAATTGTTCGACCCTGCAATACATCACAGACTGTATTGCACACGCAGACTTTGAAACAAACTTCATCCAGAGCATCATTCCTGCATGAACACAAAACTGAAGATCACAGAATGTCTCTGACAAACACAGAGTTGGTACCACAGCAAAGCTCCAGGCCCCAGATCCCATGACAAGTTTGCAGCACACGCCTCTGCTCAAGACTGCACTCAGAAAAATTTTACTTAGGATCTACTTCAGTTTACCCAGGACCCTATCTTCTCTAAAAGAAAATTCCCTCCCCGCCCACAGCTCTGTTTCACATGCAGGCTTCATTACCACTTTGGCCTGAGCACCACTAGAACTTCCAACTAGAGCAGTGCATGGCTGACAGCTCAAAAGACTTCAGGAATATTCATGCATCTCTGAATATAAAATCATTGGATGAAAATCAAAACAAATAACCAGAGCCTATGGCTTCCTTCTCTTAATCCTTCTCTGTGTGCCTTGTGCAGATTTCAAAGTCATGCTCATCCATCCTTTGTCTAACACTCATCACCTGAAGGCGCTCTGTATCAGGTATGAAAGCACCCCTAGACACTGCTAAGCTACAGCCTCTAAGATCACCTTAATTAAAGAGATGTTTATTTGACTTCTCTCTGGCTGAAGTGAAAGCTGAATTCAGTAACTACTAAGCTCTTACACAAGAGGCTGTCAGCATCGAGACTTCTTTTTCCTCACACGTTTGTAAAACTGAGCCTCTCTCACTTTTTCAACTGAAATACTGTAGGCACCTTTCCTTCGAGAAGAATTATCATCATGATTATATGGAAATGCTTTTCATATAGCCCTGATTCAAGTGCCTAAGCTCCACTGAAGGCTGAATTTTGGATGTGGCCATGTGCTCAGCATTTCTCAACTGGGAGCCGTCCACAAGCTGCCCTTCTAATGTGCCTAATTCTCTCTGCTTATTATACATTTTTTGGTATTAACCATACTAATCCTTCAGCCCTGGGCTAGTTCAGCAGTGCGCAAGGCTCCTAATCACAGGTAACTACACTGCCAGTGTTCCTAATGAAGTACGTCTCCTACAATATTACTGCTTAATATTGTTAGCCTGACCAGCTTTGACTTCAAGTTTTAAGACCTCTAAAGAGGCATTAACTTAGTTATACATTGTATATATATGTATGATAAATTATGACACAAATAAAAAAAATAAAATCAGTAAAGTGGTAAAATTAAGTGTTAATGTTCATCAAATTTTACCCATAAGGCACAGTGAGATAAGATCAAAACACAGCTCCTTAGTTGGACGATGTAGTTTAGACCATTACTAACAGAAATACAGGCTGAAGTTTCTTGTACATAAGTAATTCGTTGTTAGAAGATTTTGTATACTTTCCATGAAAAACATAACTAATGAAAATTGCTTTTCATCATCATTGAACAGATCATTATTTAACGTCTCACCCTTGTTGAGCTTTTTGGAAGAGTTCTCTCAGCACTGATTGCCTGAACTGAACAGGTAAGCTGAGGGTTACATTATCTTCAAGAAATATCTTCACTACGTCCTGTAACACAAACACAACTGGAATAGTCAATGGATAATGCAAAAGATACAGATAAAGTAATTTTCCATCTGGTAAAAATCTTCAAACTAACAGAAGTGGCTTGCACCCATATGTAATGCTAAAATTCATTAAACAACCAGAAAGGGACCAAACAACAACAAAGTTCTCTATCATCAGAGAATCAAAGGAAAAAAAAAACCAAACCAAAATACCACAAACTTGCACATCCCAGCTGCAACATTCCCTGAAACCCAAAGAATTAGATTCTACCTGAAGACTCCATATATCAACAATCTATTTAAATTGTACGGAATCCAAGCTATTTTCATCCAATAAGTATCAAATTATGTTATATTCTTATATATGTGTATTCTAAAACAGCATGTTAATGGTTAACAAACAAATTTATTAAAATCCATGTCAGTTCCAGCGGAATCATCTACATGGAATGATTAAAGAACCCCTCAAATACACGAGTTCATTTAAGCACCCTACCTGATAATTGCCAGATTTCATACAGCTATGGATTTGACTATAAGGAGTTGCCTGTTGAGATGCATCATCAGAAGATGAGGTAAGAACTCCACAGGCTTGACAGTACCCAGCTAACCGTTCTTCATCTATGGTAAAATGAAGTGATGATGAACCATTCTGAAAAGTAAGAGTTAGTCAAATCTTATTGGCCAAAATATTGTAAAACATAAGCTTAATTCAGGAACAAATGGAGACTTACAGTATCCCAAGTAACAGCAAAACAACAGAAGAACGTGCATGTACACATTTTTTTAAAAGTACACTTTTATACATGCTCTTTACAGCTTAGACCACGTTTAGTCTATTTAAATACAAATGTGAGTTTTGCAGGTTCTGAAATATAAATATGAAGCAAAATAAAAAAGGAAGCATACCTTAATTCTAAATTAAAATGTTGTATTATTTAAAAGGTCGGAACATGTACAAGTTGATTTCCAAGAAAAAATTAGATAAAACCAAAATATGACTTGCTGTATAGTTACCTTCCTCAAACACACGTCATCACAATCAAAATACCACAAAAGACACAGAATGTACTGTTCAGTTCAATTAATATTAGCACCGGAGCTATTATTCTTGCATTTCTTGGATAAAAAACATTTGTGTAAGAGAACATTCATTACAAAACATAGAACAAAGCAGCAATATACTGCAGCCACTTAATATAACTTCAAAGGCGGCAATGAGAAAAAACAAAAATTGCTGTCGAAGTCCCATGAATTTTCTTTAAAAACCATGTGTATCATTAACAGTTATTAAATTGCTAAAGAAGGAAGCAAAATTTAGACAAATTTTTTTTACAAGAGTTGAACATACATGCTAATAGAACACCCAATACCTTGGCAATCAACTCCTTTGTTTTGAAAAACTTCTCTTTAGCATTTTCATGAACAGCTGCATTTGTAGATCCTTGTTGAAAATAGATTGCACCCAAATCATAGCAAACCTGCAAATAGCATTTATATAAATCACTTTACCTTGGATATTTATATAACATTTTAAGTTTAGATTAAGTATTTCAGCTCAAACCTTACATGTACCTTAAACTACTCCCAGTTGTATCTAATGTACTGACATACACTGCATACCTTTCCCCACTTATTTCAATTGTTTGTTCTTTAACTATGACCTCAGTGTGAGTAATTCTGCACAGACATGACAAAATTACAGAATTATTTCCCCGTAATTGTTCACTAGAATGCAATAAGCTGCCCTTGTCATATAATGGTTTACTCCAGGTGGGTAGCATGGGGGTGGGTGGGTGTTGGGAGGAAGTAACAATATTTACAGTGTTGAAGAAAGCTCTAATAAATGTAAAAACCAAGTCAGTAATATCTCGTTGCATTAAAAAAGAACACAGAAAATTTTAATAGAAAAATACCACAATTTATCTCAAAAATTTTATCTAACACTTTCGCTAAAGAAATAGACACAAACTGAAAGCTTTAGCGTAGAATATAAGCTACCTGGCACTGTATCTCCTCTGCACTGATTTTCAGTCCAGCTGTGGAACTTTCAGTTTCTCCATTCACCATACCAGGCTCCATGGCTAATAAATCCAGAGTTCTTATAGTGTGCACGTAAAGATCTTTGTTTAATTTAAGTGCTCCTTCTAGGACCAGGATGGAATCAGCAGCTTGCTCTTTCAACTGTAGTAGTTCAAACACATTGAAAAAAATCAACCTCTTGGTATGGAGCTTAGCTCTGGGTTTAAATTAACACTAGAAATGTATCAGTACAGCAGAAGGATAGCACAAAAACCTGTCCTTATACACTTGTCTCATCGCTATGTAGAATCTACTCCTGTATTTCTTGTAAAACAAAGAAATCTGTGACTTCAATTTCAGGTACTCAGAGAAACAGGATCAAACTCTTAATTCCAATTGAAACAAAACATTTTTCTGTTTCACCTACACCTTTTTATACACTTTTGGAGCATTAAGTTATTCAACAATCAGATTGCAAACTTTTAAGTTATTTTTTCACTGCTGAAATAAACCCAGCATCTACATGAATAACAAGATTTAAAAAAAAAAAACGGATAAATTGGTTAAACAGTTAAAACATCATTCATGCTCATCTACTTGAAAAAATATGAAAAAGTAAGAATTGTGGAAAATGTGTAATAAAATTAAATGATTCCAAGTAGTACAAGAGTAGGAAAATGAGCTAGGCTACTTATGGAAGTAGCTCTTTCTTGCTTTTCTCAAAGGGAAACGCTTGGGGCATAACTAGCATTCTCTTGAAAGTTACATACAGAAAGCAGTCAGCTACTAAATGCTTTTAAAAAAACCATTTTAAGTCTTGAGTTTTTCTGCCATATGATTTTGCAGCTCAAGCATGATATGGTCTTAATTACTAATCACACTCTGATTTTGTAGAGGTTTGCTCTATTCATTTGCCACCAACAATGGGCTGATGAAAGAATACTTCAATCACACAAAACAGATTTTATACTACATGGAGTGCAGAGACAACACCGTCCAAAATGCACACAGTGGGACTGTAGCAAATGCTAAGTGGCAAATATAATATAAATTTACTGAATCCAACAAAAGTGTGATGCCATTGTTTATTTCCTGTAAATTTACATGTAAATTCAAGCAAAAATAAGCAGGGGGGGAAGTCAGGAAGTCTCACCACTTTCAAAATATTTTCCGTTAGTTCCTTTTCTTGCTGCATCTGGTTCATCCTGGAAAATAAGCAGAAGAGGTCAAGATCTCAACTATAAAGCAAACCTGCATGTTATTTTACTTCATGTTCTAGACCACAACAATTCAGTCATAGTAAGTTTCATTTCATTACATTTTAAACATTATTATGCAGATCCACTGACTGCTCTTAACCATCTATATCTGAAAGACAGCATTATATAACAAAAAGATAAGTTTTGAATGAGAATGTGGTTCAATAAAATGGAGGTTACAAAGCTTTCATTGATTTTTTTTCTTTAAAAATCACATTGCTAGTATTAGCAAAATTATCATGAAGAAATCTGTTTCCACAGCCTCAAGTCTCTTGAAGCTTCACTATTTAAATCTTCTCGAGCATGTGTCAGAGGCAGAACTGTGTTCATGTGTTTATGCAAAAGCATTTTTAAATTATGCTTATGCAAAAGTATTCTTAAATTATTTCCCCATACAGAATTTTTTCATTCAGGATCAGACTTTGATACATATACGACAATACAAGATTTATAGTAAAATGAGTTGTAATAGTATTTTTAATTAGCATATTTAACAGACTCTCTCAAACAAGTATAGCCTAATGCTACGCTATAAAATGAACATAAAAAACATGAGAAGTACCACTGAGATACTCCCTACTATATCAGAGAAATTTGTAACATAAGTATCAATTCCAAGGACAGGTTGTAACTAAAGCCACAAAACTTTCAGAATGCAAAACTAATACTGATGTCAAATTCCAAATTATGGCCTAATGAAGTAAATTAAAATATTTCTATTATTTCTCAGGTTACCACACATAATGTGGCAAATTGCTACAGCAAAACAACCATATTAAGCAAGCTACTGTAAGTTAAAACAGGATGTGAGAAATGTAACCTAAGCTACAGAATAAGCATACCACTTAGGCAAATCACCATCTCTCTTTCTCCCAGATTTTTCATTCTTCTACAAATTCACAGCGATGGTAACACATTAAGAGTGGAATGACAGACAAGTACATACACATATCAAGCATGTCTAACAGGAAAATAAGAATATACTTGAAATAAGTATGAGTTTTCCATGCTACAACTAGCCATTTTAAGCAATTTATGTCATTAACATGATTTAATCCACTTAGACATTAAATTTCTGATTACAAAATGCACACAAAATTCAAATTAATTGTACTTGTAACTTACACATTTAACTGAGGTGGACCAGGTTTCACTTGCTTTACAGGAAAACTACTTTGAACAATGGTCCTTATGGCCCTACAGAGAGGAGAAAATTAAGCCAAGAATGGTATTAGCCTCAGAAGCATAATAAGCAGATTACATGTCTCAAAAGTATGAGTTTATCTCTTCGAATACATTACACCATTAGAATACATTCTCTACTCAAGAGCACATCTAGTATTTCAGAAGTGCTCTTATGTCCATGAGAAGCTAAAAGACAGCAAGACTTTTATCTTTGTAAGGTGACAGTTCAAACTACTACCTTGACTATATTTTAGAGAACAAAACCAGCTGTAGAATAGCTTTTCAGACCCAGCTCCTCATTATAACCCACCTACAGATCACAAAGATATTACTTTCAGATTCTTTCTCCTCTATGAACAGAAGAAAACATTGCTTTGTTCGATGATGATTTTAAGATTATTGCCTTAAAGTTGCTTACCATCTGTTGTAGAGTAGTATTGCCATCGCAGTGGTTGGGGGTAAGCTAGAGAGGTCTACATCCACATGTTTAGTTCCTGGGGGAACTTTGCTGATACATAGAAGTTCATTCAGTAGCATGTTCAATACAGGAACAGACAAGCTATTAAAAAATAAATAATTAAAAGAGAGAGTTAGATACTTCATACAGTAATCCCACTTTTGGAATGTTTAAATAATATACAATACCATTCAGTACTATATAATTACTTAACATCCCATGGAAGTAAGGGTAGTAGGATGTTTATTTAGCATAATGAAATGCTCTGTATCAGATGGCAGTCTAGATCAGGTATGTAGGTCAGTTACCAGGTGTTAGCAGCAGAAGTTACGCCCAAGTGGAAGGCTGCCCCGACAGCTGAACTACTACTGTGCACCACTCTTACTCCACACAGACACATCCCCTGAATAATCAGTCACCTATAACAGCAGGTCCCAACTGGTGAGAAATGTTTTCAAAGTAGTCCCAACTCATACTTCCAGAAGGTAAACAACCACATTTCCATTGCAAATGGCATTTCATTCACATAAAGAGAACACTTCTCCATGCTATCATGGCTTATCCCCCTTTCTGCAGCATCCACTAACAAACAGTGAAGTTAAGACTAGGCACTGGAATAGAGCGCTGTAGAACACTGTAAGCTGCATTACGTAAAACATGCATTCAGCTGGGACAGAACTTTCCTTGATAAAATGAGAAGATATGCAGGCTGGACTGCATCACTCCAAGCTTTTGAGGCATAATTTAACACAACTGAAACATTATTGCTAATTTAGACATTATTTGAAATTAAAAGTGATGAGTTACTGCCAAAGCACCTTTGACCTTGTGAAAAACTTGCATTCTTTGCAACCAGCATAGAAAACGATCAGTGAAACTATACATTTAGCAACTAGAGTCAGAGTTCAGGTAAAACAAATTTTAGGTCTTGTGTTGTATCAGTATCCATGCCTGCTACAAAGGTGTAATTTTAAACTAACAAAAGCTGGTTTTACTGTGTGAGGTCCAGGAATCTTGTTTTCGTTGGCAAGAGTACAACATCATTCAAATGTTCATAACAGCAGAAATTTAAAAAAAACTTGGGTCAAGCCGTTATTTTTATTTCTTTTTAAATGCCATAACTGAACCTTTGAGTATAATCAGTTAAAACACAAGAGCAGTTTCTTAATTAAAAACAATTTTGGGCTTCACAAGTTAACAGAAGAGGAACTCTAGCTACTGTACAGAGATGCTAAATTGGTAGTTGAAATGACTTCATATTGTTTCTCAAAAAAACCACCACAGATGACAAGATTGTTTTGTCCAAAACCCAGAATCAGCCCAATAGTGTCATACCGTAGGACTGATTTCTGAATCAGGATTGTACCTCCATTTTAAGAAGTAAAGGTACTAACTGACAGGAAATACACCATGAATAAATGTCAGTTTAAATTTAAATTCCTCCTGGAAGAAGGGAAGCAGCCACTAAAATAAAGCAAGCTCTCCTGTACACATTCACATCTGCTTTCAAAGCTGAAGGTATATATATAAAGAAACCCCCTATTGTATACCAGATTCTTTTGTCCACGCTGTATTTTCACAGCTAACCACAATAAAGGTTTCTGTTCATTCTCTGCCGTTGTGCACTATCTTGCAAAGGTCTTTGGCAAGCAGTAATCTTCCCTCACAACATTAAGGCAGACAAATAGGATATAGCTTAACAGATGATAAAAATATTGGGGGAAGGTGGGGGTGGCGAGAACTTCATAGGTAAAAATTAATGACATCTCATTGTTGTGGCTTAACCCCAACCAGGAGGTGAACCAGAAAAAGGTAAAACCCATGGGCTGAAGCAAGAACAGTTTAACAACTGTAAATTGTCAACAGTTCAACAACCACAACAACAATTGTAATGAAGAGGAGAGAGAGAGAGAGAGGAATAAAACCCAAGGGAAAAAAAGCCCAAGCTATGCACAATACAACTGCTCACCACCCACTGACTGATGCCCAGCCAGTCCCCAAGAAATAACTGGTCCCTTCTGGCAAACTCCCCCCAGTTTATATACTGAGCTTGATGATCTGTGGTATGGAATATTCCTGCGGCTAGTTCGGGTCAGCTGCCCTGGCTCTGCTCCCTCCCGGCTCCTTGTGCACCTCCCCACCGGCAAAGCATGGGGAACTTGAAAAGTGCTTGATTGAGAGTAAGCACTACTTAGCAACAACTAAAACATCAGTGTGTTATCAACATTATTCTCATACAAAATCCAAAACACAGCACTGTACAGCTACTAGACAGCCTCTAGACAGCCTCTGTCCCAGCCAAAACCAGGACACTGGTTCCAAGCCCTTTTACTGCTCATTATAGTACATTATTAAATAAATTGTAATACAAGTGAGGAATACAAATAAAAGTACACATGAAGAAACAAGCCCTACCAGCAATTTGAAGGAAAATATTTTTTTCAAAACACTTCTGAAATAAAAAAAAATAAAATCTATGCAACATTGTAAAAAGAAATATTTTCAGATCAACTCAAGACGACTTTTTGGGTGGGTTTTTTTTTTTCTTCTTTTAAAGAAACTTGTAACATACTCAGAGCCAATGTTACTTTTATGTAATGAAGAACTTCTTCCAAGGCGTCTGCAAGCCAAATGATTTGTTTAGTAACTTTATCAGAGGGCAGGAAGGCTCTGCAGAGGGGTCTGGACTGATGGGCCGAGCTCAGCTGTAGAAAGTTCAACAAGGACAAGTGCCCGGTCCTGCCCTTGGGTCACAGCAGCCCCAGGCAGCGCTGCAGGCTGGGGCAGAGCGGCTGGGAAGCTGCCTGGGGGAAAAGGACCTGGGGGTGATGGTCAACAGCCCGCAGAACATGAGCCAGCAGTGTGCCCAGGTGTCCAAGGGGGTCAACAGCATCCTGGCCTGTATCAGAAACTGTGTGGCCAGCAGGACTACAGAAGTGGTTATTTCCCTGTGCACTGGTGAGGCCACACCTCAAATACTGGGTTCAATTTTGCAAGAATCTTGCAGAGAAAACTCACTGCAGGAAAGACATTAAGGTGTCCAGAGAAGGGCAACGGAGCTGGTGAAGGGTCTGGAGCACAGGTCTTGTGAGGAGCAGCTGAGGGAACTGGCGTGGTTTAGCTTGGAGAGGAGAAAGCTCAGGGGAGACCTTATTGCCCTCTACAACCACCTTAAAGGTGGTTGTAGCAAGGTGGCTGTCAGTCTCTTCTCCCAGATAACAAGCGACAGGACCAGAGGAAGCAGCCTCAAGTTACACCAGGGGAGGTTCAGATTGGGTATTAGGAAAAATTTCTTCAGCCAAATGGTGGTCAAACATTGGAACAAGCTGCTCAGGGAACTGCCGGATTCACCACCCCTGGAGGTGTTTAAAAATAAGACATGTAGACATGGCATTTAGGGACACGGTTTAATGGTGGTCTTGGCAGTGTAAGGTTTACAGTTGGACTCGATCTTAAAGGTCTCTTCCAACCTAAATGATTCAATGATCCTATGCAAATTACAACTGGGGCAAGCAGTGCCCTGCTAAGATTTTACACAGCTGAAGTGCACCTCCCTAATGTGCTTAGCACTGCCAGAGTAAAGAAGTTCCCAACAGTTCTACCTCATCAGAGCATTCAGCAGCTGAAATTCTTTGGTTTAAAAAAATTAAAAGGAAAAATGCAAAGGTGGAGTTTGTCTATTTCAACCAGTCAGTTCAGTGATCTAGTTTGCAGGTATATAGAGTTCTTCACATGAACAAAGCCGGAGCAATACCTCCAACTTTAAGCATGCCAGAATGGAGCAACTTGCCACTGAAGAAAAGCATAACCTAAAATTCATCTTTATGCAGTTTAGTATGTGGATCTTAATATCTAAAGCCCACAACTCTTGCTCTCTGAATTATAAACAGTATTGATCTGCTCACAGATATTGCCTTTATCAAAACCTTTTTCTAACTCAACAGATGAAATCCAACTTTATTTCAGCTGTCAGACCCAAAACTCTTCTTAATGGTAGAAGATACTGTCAGAAGAGGGAGCAAGACAGACTTTCATTTGTTAAAATAGAGATCTCTGGCAACTTCAGTTTAGTAATTTCAGCATGAAGATTTACAGATTATACCTTTTCTCCAACACATCCAAATCCCACTTCAGATGAGCAGCAACTTTAAGAGCAAGAAGTTTTAAGATGCGGTTTCTTTTGTTATCGGGTGGTGGCTGAACTTGGTTCTGTTCATTCACTGATGGTTTTGAAGCTTGTTCCAAGAACTGGACAATCAGCTGTACAGGTGGTGGATCTGCAAAACACAATCACTTTCCAAATTCTTTGTAAGCCCAGAAATCAATTTCTTGTTGCAGCTAGGGACAGGGATCTATCTCCTTGTCACTTATACAGCTGACATTGCCACCTGGCAGATTCTAACCCCAAGGGTATCTTGCTTATGCCGACCCAAATCAGACTATTAAGATACCTTTGTTTAACCTCCAAGTTTACTTGACCATTATAACCAAGCTCTCAATACTTTCATTTATTCTATTTTGTATTAATTTTCTGTATTTGCATCTACAGAAAATAAGTGTTGCCTATTGAGATCACAAGTTAGCTGTTGCAAAAATATCCACCTACTCTTAGTTTTCCTCTGTATTTTAAAATATATTTACAAGCAGCTGCTGGTACCTCTGAATACATTTAGAAGATACTTTCAGACCAATTAAACAAAACAAAAGTCCCCAAATCTCTCTCTTACGGTAAGATAGTCTCTCTAGTACCTTTGTGCTACTTTGAAAAATTGAAGCCAAATCATAACTACTTCACTCTCACTGAACTTTGTGAAATGTAGAACTGGTATTAATTATTATTTAAAATCATAAAATAGCAGTGTGAGATCTAAGCACAAAGATAAAGGCTGACTATACTTAAATTTACTTCTTGCAGAGGCAATACTGTCCCAGCTTTTCCCGTTTCCTCCACCTGCCTGTGGAATTCAGGTACTGGAAAAGGCGATTCCCACTTATGATTGTCAAAAGATCTGCTACTTTTAAATAAGGTCACTTTCTTACAATACATCAGACTAGGTTTCTATTCATTCCAGGTCAAAGATGACAGAGCAATTTCGGTGCTGAACCTTTAGGACTCTAGTTCCTGGCGCTAGCAAGACTTTCACGGGGGTAAAACAGCTGCAAATTGTAACGATTTCGACAAAGAACACTTCACATTATAAAAATAAACAAATTGTAGCATTTCCACAAACAAAATTCACATATGCGAAGGGAGAAGTGATCCACCACGCAGGAAAGATAGAGAAATTACGTTATTAAACAGGAAAGTTAACGTAAAACGAGACAAACACATTTGCGCTTGCTAACGCCGCGCTGGGCCCGCCGTCCCCGCCTCGCCCTCCGCACCGCGCCGCCCCCAGCCCCCCGGGGCCGCCCCGGGCCTGCTCCCGGGCGAGGGCTCGCCTCCCACCGCGTCACCGGCGCCGCAGTAGCGAAGCCCCCCGGTGCCTCCCCGAGGAGGGCAGCGCGGGAGGCGGCGCCGGTGCGCGGCCGGCAGCACCAGCAGCAGGCCCCGGGAAGGCGGAGGCAGCGACCGAGCGGCGTGCCGCAGCCCTGAGGGAAGGGGCCCGCGGGGAAACGAGCGAGCGGTTCTTTCCCCGGCGCCCGCGGAGGCGCCGGGCAGCGGCGCCGGGCCGCGCCTCAGGGGAGGTGGCCGCCGGCAGGGCCGGGCCGCACGCACCGGGAGAGGGCTTCTGCAGGTGCTGCTCCAGCAGCGCCTCCTCCAGCAGGAACTCGAACCAGGAGGTCTGCGGCGGCGTGCAGGGCCGGCTGGAGGTGGCGGCCTCCCGGTCCGCCGCTTCCGCGCTCATCGCCGCCACCGGCCTCGCCCGCCCTAGGTCCAACGGCGACAAGATGGCCGCCGCCCCCCCTCCGCGCGGGCGGAGCCCCGGCTCATAGGGCCGCCCCCGGCCCGGCCCAGCACGGCGCGGCGGCGGGTGGGGCCGCGTCCCGTTACCTCGCCGGTCACCTGCGCTGTGGCTGCGGCGGGCAGCGCACACCCCCGGGAGCCAGCCGGGTGGCAGGATAGCCTGACCTTCATCCGCACCGGTGTGGGGCGTGGGCAGCCCCCCGCCTCACCGCCAGCACCGCCGCAGCGTGCCCCCCCTGCGTGTCCCCCGTGGCCGGGGTCCCTCGCGGTGTCGCTCCGAGGCCCGGCCCCGCCGGAGCGGCGGCTCTTGCCGCCCGCCCTGGCAGCGCAGCCCGCAGGCCGCGGGCTCGTAAATCCTCCCTGGCCTTACCTCTCCCTCCTCCCGCCCCTTCCCCTGCTGCCCGAGTTCAGTAACAGTAAATACATGTTTCGATGTGTGGTGACGGCAGTGAGCTAGAGAAGGGGGCGGGAGGGCAGTGCCCGGAGCGCGGCCCTTCCAGTGGTCAGAGCGGGCTCCTGCCGCCCAGCCCAGGGCAAAATGGCTGGCGGCCTCCGGCTGGTGCACACTTTCACGCCTTATGAAAAGGCGGAGGAGCTGAGACCTCCGTCCATGAAGAAGGGCAGATGCAAACCAAGTGGCAGAAGCAGCTACTTCCCTTCAGCAGCACCTTCCACTGCTATTAAGATGTCGGCACTTAGGCAGTCCACATCCGCCCGTGCCACTTAAACCTGCCCCTAGCCAGGCGCTGGCTCTCAAGCTTTCCGTATATCCCTGTTCCTAGGATGTCAGTGTCTGGCAGAGAAGCAGGATGACTAGCAGAAGCTTTTAAGTCATTTAGCTGAATGATTTTCAAATATTTTCCCAAGAAAAGGGCTCACAAAGGTTGCATGGCAAGTTTTCTATGTAGATACACAATGCAAATCTCTTTTGCCCCAGTCACTGCTGTAAGCAGCTAGGCTGTTCTTCCTTTCCTGCAGGACTGCTACTTACCTACTCAACAGCCACAACTTCTGCAGCAAGCAGAACAGGAGATACTGCATCAAACTGGTGCCCAGTACGGCCCTTTCTCAGCCTTAGGCCACCTAACTATGCAGCTGGACAGTGACCCGCCAGCCATGAACGTCCTGCATTTTGCCATAAGTGACCCAAGGAGACAGAAGAGCTTTCCTCTTTCTTGTCTTCCGTAAGGACATTACATGTCCTGACTACAATGCAATTTGTTACTGTGTTACTTTCTGTCTTCAGTTTTTTGAAGGCAAAAAATTAACTACTGCTTCAGCTTTCCTGAGTTATTGTTTAATGCATCCATATGTAAAACGTTCAGTTTCAGAATATAAATTACAAAATAATCCTTTGGGAAATTATTGTTAGCCTGGTCTCTTTTGGAAGAGGCAGTTTACCAATAATTATGCTAAGCTTTACCTGATACCAACTTCAGAAGAGACAACTTAATAAAGAGCAATAAAAACATATACGCACTTCATGAAAATGTTCTATGAGTTCAAGACTCGGAACAGTCACCTTACCGAAGTTCTGGGGCTCAGCAGTTTTCATCCGCTCCAACAACGTATGTAATATGACCAGATGTAAGAGATTTTGTAGTTTCTTACTATACCATACATCTTTAGAAAGGAGGAAACATTTACATTAAGTAAGATGAGGCTATACGTTAATACAGTATTTATTTTTTATGACTTTGTAAGAACAATCAATGTCCAGCCATGTGAGACTTTGGCATGAAGGAGTGGCTCATACTGACTCTTTGCTCCAAATCTTTCTAATAAATATTGCTATTTTAGTACGATTTTATGTATAATTTTACAGAATTAATGCAGATTGTTTTATTCAGTTCACACAGTGGCTTTGTTCAATCAATTTTCAGTGTAAATTATACTTGTTCTAATAGTATCAAAATCTTCCTTCTAGGTACAAAACTAATTTACATTTACATTTTTTATGCCAAGTAAAATTATGAATAGTTATGAAATATCTAATTTTAAAACAGTATTTATAAATAAAAGGAAGTGTCAAGACTTCAGTGAAAAACAAACATTGAATATCATGTTATACTGGTAATTAAAAAAACACTGAGTAGACAACAATTTCAAAAACCTTAGCGTTTCAGAGCTTTCAAGCACTCTGTAAGCACCTATTAACTTTGACACTTCAGCTGTTCTGTTTTCCTGCTGCAGACTTTGAAGAAGGGCTCCACGTGAAAAGCAAAGTTGGAAATAAAAGCTTACCAAATAGAAACATTTTCTGGGTCTTAAACCCGCTTTTAAGAGTGTAAAATTGGCAGACCGGCAAAATGCTATTCACAGCTAGGATCTTGCCACTCTTTATGGGTAATTAGAAAAAGGGTCTGACAGAGTAAGTCTCAGCAGCCTGTAATAATGAGTGAGGTGGTGTGTGTGTGATGTCAAGGGAGATTACAGTTTAGTGGGACAAAAAAAGCTGACAAGAAAACCAGATATATAAAATGTTTTATATTTAATATTTGTAATAATTATTTCACAGTCTAAAATTAATGCAATTTAAAAAAAATGCCCTACGTATTGTTACCAACCTGTTTGGATTCATATTAATACTAGGGAGAAAATAATTCAAGTTCTTGCATCCAGGATAATTCTACTAAGTCACCATGGTCTGCACAAATAAAAAGGGATATTATAATGCTATTCTACACAAAGCCTACGTTCCAAACTTTTCAAGAATATCCATGCTTTCAAAGTCTTTGCAATTCTATGATTCAAAACTGTTTGTACAGTGCATATAAAAACACCATTCAGATTATCACTCCTGGGAAAAGCGCGTATATCATACTACTGTAACTAAAAACTTGCATCAAGTAAGTTACTTGATGTACGTTATATATAAAAAATGGCATTATTAAAAGCAGTGTCCATATGTCATGGCAATGTGTCAAGTTCCTTTAACTCCAGTTACAAATGTTCATTTGAGACTGTATAGAGTTCTTTAAGCTTGTCAAACTTTGACCCCCACTCTTGGAGGCAATCGTAATTTAGATCTTCATCACCACTAATGGAGTCTAAGGAACTAAGGCTCCCCGCTAGAGAGCATTGCCCTTCTAAGCAGTACAAATGAATAGTGTCAGCTGGAAGACTCTGTAGATCATTGTCTGCATCCCAGATGAGTTGAGAAACATATTCCTTGAAATCTGGGATGCTGGCAACAGCTGATGCCGATTGGTTTTGATGTGCATGTTGTGGGAGTGAGTCCTTTTTTGGGCCAGTGGGTCTCCTGGAGTGTGGAGCAGCCACCCTCAAGGAGCAGTGGGGAGTGGTGTGGAGAGGTTTCTTCAGTTCACCTATATCATAAGCATTCTGGAAGAAAAAAGAATGCAAATATCAGAGAGAAACAACACAAAAGGAAACAGGTTCCAAAAAATGTTTTAAACCTCAACGCAACACAGAAGTGGTTGCTCTTAAGTTTTCTACAAGCTGAAGAAAAGAGAGGCCCTAGTTCAGAGAGCTATGTTCAGATTGTAATGATAGTCTTCAGCTAAAGGAAGACTGCTGTGTTCAAAGCAGCCCCCTCCAAGGTGGCCACAGATGACCAGCATTGTGAAAGGTACAGACCGGGTTGAAATAGAAGCCTCCCACTCAAGAGTACTTCAGGTTAAAGACAAATAAAAAATAAAAAGCCAATTCGATAAGGACAGTATGTTCAATAAAAGGTCTGGGAAAGGAAGGTGAGGAGAGGTTGGATTTGCAAGAGGAGGACTGGACTGAAGCTGCAATCATACCTGGTCACGTTCTCCACCTCCTTCTTCATTATAATTGAAGACATTTTCTCTAACATCCTCCCAGCTTTCACGCTCTTCAGGAATGTGGTAAATTCCTCCTTTCCGAAACCCTGAACTTCCCCACTGACTCCACACTGTGTAGGAGACCAAGAGTGCTAGAAGACATAAAGACACATATTTGTTATGTGACATATGACAACGTATGATGCATGATAAATAAGTAGATATATGACTCCTGAGATATTAAATTAACTCTTAATTTGACAATCAAATTCCCAGGTAAGAAATGCATAATTTTTAATACATAAACAACTTATATTCAGGAATGTAAAGAATCATCTATGTATATTACATCATAAACTTCATTAAAAGGGTATTTTACTTACCTAAAGGAATCCATTTAAATAGAAGGCATTTTGGCCAATCTCTGGCCTTTCACCAATCCTGAGTAAATAAGATACCCAAAGTAAGTAAAACACTGTTTTAATGAAGGTTACAAGTGTAATATAGTCATGGAGTCTTTACTATTCTGACATGTGTATGCAGTTTATCAACATGAAAATACTTTTATGATGTTATTAACTTTTCAGCCAAAGTGCATCTTGAACTGGACACACTGTGAACATCTCTTTCTGTTTCACACTCTTAATGAGGCTCCCCTGTTAAGACTGTAAACTTTCTAGGGGAAGATCTCTCTCTTCCTTCCTAATATGTGAACAGCAGGTACTAGCTGTAGGTCCTACCTATAACAAATGTAAGGGCTCAGGGCAGGTGGGAGTTTGAGAGGAATGCAGCTGCACACAGATTTGCACACACAGATGGAAAGCTCTCACTTAAGAAGGACTGAAAATAAGTGATTCTAAAAGGAGAAGTCCTAAATTTGCTTGAACTGGTTTCAAAGTAAGTAAACTAGAACAATGTGCTAACGCTTGTTTTTTAGCACCCTCAGATGAACTCCCAGTGGGTGATCTCCAGAAAAAGTGAAACACTGATCACAACATCCAAGGGTAAAGCAGATTAGATTCAATGGAGCAAGGTACAAGATTAAAAAGAAAGAAAAAAGGTACTTGCTTTCCTACCTAGGAAGACAAGGAGGCACATGCTGATTGCTAGAATAGAGCCAGAGCTGAGTCCAATGGGTCTTCCAGCCTTCACCTGGCTAATTTCACACCATCTTCCCTTATAACCTTCGGGGCATTGGCAGATAGTCTTGTCTTGGGATTGAGCTACACAGGTACCCCCATTCCTACAGGTCCAGTGTCCACAAGGTGATGAGGTGCAGTGTCTGAGCCCTGTAAGGTTGTCAGTCACTTCTACTTTCCCAGCTGGGCACCTGAACATCAAAAGCAGAAGGTATCTTTTAGGCAAGCAAAGCACCTGGAGTTGTATGTTGTTTTGTGCAGTTTGTTGCTTTTCTTCTCTTCAAAGCTAACAATTAACATCTTTTCAAGCAAACCACAAATCCACATTGAGAGTATGAAATACATGTAAAGTCTAACAGAGTGAGCTAGTAGGCTTATGAAAACATTAACATATATTCTGCTTTCCCTCTTCAGAAGATAGGCAGAAGACCTTCAACTCCTTCCTTAAAAAATGGATGCATTGGCTTCTGAACAGATTAACCCTTTTTCTACAGACATGTTCAAAACCCCTAGAAAGAAATGAATAGCTGAGATCAATGGGAAAAAGGCTAGCTAGCATAGTATATGCTTTGTAATGTTCATTTGGACCTTTGGGAGAGATGTCGTTGACCGCCTCAGAATGACCAATCTTGTCCTTCAGGACTGCAGAGAAAGTGATTACTTCTGCTATGCAATTGGAGAGGCCATGGAGGAATACTGTGAGGGCACAGACCTGCTTCCTGCAATCCAAAGAAGAAATACTAGCGAATAAATGGACGAGCCTTCATATTGTTCTTTCACTAGATGACTGAAGAAAGGAGCGTCTCAAGGTGCTCTTAAGACCATCTCACAGCCTCCTTCAGCAATGAATCACCGGGCCTCAGAAGTGCCAAATTTTGGCTGAATTGAAGGAATTCAAGTGGATCCTTCTCCCACTCCTTCAGGTATGTATGTATGGTTTTAATAACAGAAATGCCTGTGTTTTAATTTGCATATTTTATTATTTATTTTGAACATTTTCTTTAAAGAGTGGATCTTCTCCAAGGAACTAACTGTGTAGCATGCCACCTGGTGGGCTTTGGTTCTGACCCTGGGCAGCCAATTTTAGAATCCAGTTTTGTGACAGTCTAATTTTGAAGGTGTCATTGTTTCATACAAAGCATGATTAATTTGAACTTCTTTACAGAAAATATATGTAAATATATACTGTATATGCAATATATATTTTATACACATACATATACACCCACTATATAAGAATATATATATTTTCACACGGAGAAGGAGAGACCAAAGCTTTTGCAATCCACCTTTTATCAAAGGGCATTTCACTTCCTCACTGGCCTGTGATCTCACCGTGGAAAAAGTGGTGAATAGGTTCCATATTAGACTTGCAGGAAAAGGCAAGTTTGGTCCCTAATGGGAGATGGGATGGAGAGAAGGATTTCTCCTTGGGATGCTCCTCTCTGGCCAGATCAGGAGGGAGTTTCACTGTTAGAAGCAAGTTGCCTGAACTGAAGTGGAAAGAGCGAGCTTCCCAGCCACCCCTGGATGAAAACCAAAGCTTAATGTACCGGCATTCATATTTTCTCCACAGGTCTACGCAAAGGAAAGGGCTGTAACAGGGCTGGCTGCTGCAGGCACTGGAATGGCATCCCATCGTGACACCTTGCCGCCTCAGAATTAAGCCGAACTCTGTGCTTTTGCCCTCCATGAGAAGTGGCTGACCATTCAGCTGAACATCACGCATACAACCTGCATCAAAGTAGGGGAGTATACAGAGAAATACATTGAGTTAGCAACTTCCCCACCTTAAGCCTCACCCCCAACACATATGCAGGAGATCTTAGAGCACTGTAGAAAACTTAAAACATTTTTAAAAAAGATCCTTATACTGCTTATAAGTTTTATTTTATAAGAAGAGCTACAGGACATGTGACTACGTGCTCTGGCTGATCTACAGACTGATGGTACTTTTCCAGGACAGCTTGGCTATAGCAATGCAATGATTTAACAGAACTGCTATGAACCAGAACAGCACCACTAAATTAATCTCGATTTAAATTTCAGTCTTTAAAGTGGGGCTGAATGAGAAGCAACAGAATCGAAAAAGCTGTCTTCTAGTTGAGCCACAATCTCGAAGTCCCAGCACCCCACCCCAGGAAATGGAGACAGACACCATGAATTGCTTTGCAGATCCTCTTCCTCCTACCACGGGGTGTTGTGTCTGTTCCTTAAACCCTTCCAAGGCACAAAGGGAGTGAAGACTGCAGCATGAGTTCCCTGCTTGGGGTCTTTGGCATGGGAAATACAATCAGAAGGGCTATTTTTTAGTATCTACAGGAAATCTCACATCTTCAGCAGGACCAGATACAATGGCAAACAGAGTTGAACATTGGCTTTGAATTCTCTAGTAGAGGAGGTGTGATTTCATGGGCATAGTAGTCTCCATGGGAATTCTTACCTGCGTTTTAGACTCTCCAGTACAGTCAAAGATGCCACTTTTAGGAGCCCATCATATCACATACCTTGGAAGTCACTCTCTGAATGATTGGGAAGGCGGTTTCCTAGCACGATGCTTGTCCAATCCATTTCAAACCATCTATTTGTACCCAAGACAGAGGTCACTTCTTGATCACCTCCACCACTGTTAACGCGCAGGGTAAATTCATTGTTGTAGCGCTCCATGGCCAGAAGAACCCACTGGCCATTGTTTATACGTAATGTCCTCATTCTCAGAGAGTGATCTTTGTCTCCCAAACTGAAGCTAACACTAAAGAAACCCTCAACCACCTAGAGGAAGATGATAAAGACCTTTAATAAAAGACATGCACTTCTAAATGTTATTACACAGTCCTGCCTCAAGAAATGGACCCGAGTTTTTAAAATGAAAATGGCAGTCTTGTTTTTAAGTGCTTTATTCCTAGATAAAAATTACCACAATAAAACTGCAGGTCCAGGAATTATCAAATTTCTTCTTCACAAGCCATTCTTCTAACTCACATAAACATTTTTATCAGTCTTCTCCCCACTGATGTCTACCTCTAGGTCCTCCCAGCTGACCCTCCGGTTGCAATTGGAATAATTAGCCTCTGTATAGCTAATATAACCCAGAGATATTTTTTTCCAGCAGCACCAAAAATGTAGAGACAAGTTTTATAGCCAGAGACATATAGAAGCAAAGGGAAAAGGCAAACAGGACAAAACAATCTTCTTCATGCATGTGTACCACATGCACTGCCTGTACATTTTGCAGGCAATGAAACAACTAGAATCTATGCTATGAAAGGGTAATACTGAGAAAGACAACAAAAATGAGAGTAGTTACCCTCATACGGAAAATTCTTGCTCTTTATTACATTACAGAATAGGTATCCTTAATTGTAAACTACACCTTTTTCTCTTACTAGGGTACTCCATGACAATTTAAGAGCGGTGAAACAGAATGGCTTTTGGACTGCTTACCTCCAGGCGGATGTATCCATTCCCATCTGCTGAGGCCAAGCTGAGAAGGGTGCTGTGCGAGATACGGGTGCGCACCATCAGCTGAATCTGAGTGCTGTGAGAGCTGAGGATGCTTCTTGGCTCATAATGGATCCAACTGTCCCTTCCGAAAGCCCATTCTGGAAGAACTAAGCACAACACACACAAAACCAAAGTGAAAATCTCAGAAACTACTGCTCCCTCAGTTCTCTACTGCTTGATAATTAACCAGTTCTGAATGCTTAGTTTTAGTTCTTAAGAAACTTTGGCAATGTAATGAAGCATCATGGAAAGCACCCCCCACTGTGAAGGGAATTAAGAGAAAAAGAACAAATCAAGGATACAGAATTTGGGCAGGAAAGGAACAATTAGATACTGTCTCTTAACATTCTGCCTGTCACAAGCTACATGTTCTACCAATCACTCCTACACTGAGCCCAATAATATTTTAATTTTTTTTTGAGATCTGAAGCATGTCTTCCAGTAAATTAGTTGGTATTGATCTGAAGGAAAAAAAATAATAATGAGAGATAATCTAATGTTTCTTTCAGTAGTTTAGTCCTGTGGTTAATAACCCTCACTGTTAGAAAGTATGCACTTCCCATTTCAGTTGGCACAAGAAAAAGTCTCAGAGCAGGTACAGAGTCAAAAGTCATCTTGGTTGTTTTTTTTTTTTTAAATTACAAACAGAGATTAAGTCAGTGTTTATTACTGTAGCTAGGGAAAATGCACTGAAATTTATTCATTCCCCATCATCCTGGGGAATCCATCTGAGAGTGATCCGGCAGAAAGTTTGATGAAGTTGCACTGCACACTTTTGTGCAAATCAAAACCCACTAAACCACCTAGACCCTGGTGCGCTTACACAGCAGGCACCCATTTCAGTCTTGCTACCTGACAGCAATCCTATGTCTGCTTGTTCTGGGCACAGCTTAGTTGAAAAAAGAAACTAAGAAAAAAGAAACTTCTTACCAAATAAAGACATAGTCCAATTTATTCACTAGGCAGAAAGAACACTGAGTCACCAACAGCTAATCTGAGGTCAGTGTCAGGCAAGTAGAAATCCAGAGTTCCCAGCTCATCCTGGGGCATTTAGTCTGGTTCCCAGGACATGAAATATCAAATGATCAAGAGACTTCATTTCTGCACTCTCTTTTCCTCTCACCGTTTCTCCTCTCTTTTCTGTCTTGAGGCATGTTCTCGTCTCTCCTCTAACTTATTCCCCTCATACTATTCTTCCCAACCCACTGTTCTCTCTTGTTCACTGTCTGCAGCTACAAGCTCTAGCTGATGAACAGGCATGGATTTTCCTGGGACATTACATTGACTGCTGTCCCCAGCTGTCTGCTCCTTGCTGTGAGCAAGGGTCAGCCATTCAGAAAGCACCAGTTGAACATCAGCATTTTGCAGCCCAATGTATTGGAAGAAGCCGGATTCTTTTTTCCTATTTTTAAAAATATATTTAAATATATAAATATATATATCTCGAAAAAAGTTTTCCTATTACCTCAGGATACGACATGGATTTGGAGTAATTACTTTCTGAGCACTTGGTTTGTCCCGCAGTGGTGAGGGGTAGGAGCCAATACAGCAGTTGGGCTTGTGAACCAGCATCCCAAGATAATGCAGAACAGAGTAAGGTTTAAATCTAGGTGGATGTTTATAAACCAGTATCACCTGTCTGCAAAACGTTAATACAAATGACTGAACTTTATTAACCATTTCCATGGTCATTATAAACACTTTAAACAGTGAAGGCTCCAGGCCTAGAGCATTCCAATTACGATTCCAGTCCTCACCCCGCTGGACAGACAGAGCTTCCACTGGGTAATTTACTGTCATAACTTTTAAGTCTGGTGTGGCAGATGGAGAAAGGAAGAGAGGGTCTGGCTGCCTGCATAGGATATTATTGTTCCATATGCAAGAAGGAAAAGTACGCACATTGAGCTGAAAGTATATGTGCAATACACCACCAGTCCTGTCTATTGATCACTACACATTGCTTCAATGCTAGCTTGGATGTGCTTCTTTTCAGCTGCTCACTGCTGCTCACCCTCACCTGTAGCTCATTCAGACTACAGGATGGAGGGGGCTAATTCTCTTCCGACACTACACAAAGCCCCCAGACTTACGGGGCACTGGTTCTCATTATAGACTGTTATTATCAACCCCACCATTTCTACCTTGTACCTAGAGGGAGAAGGCAGATACAGGCAAGTCAAGTCCCAATAAACCCCTGAAACTCACTTCTGATTTCTGCTTCAGAGCAATGGCTGATGAGGGTATTAAGATAGGGAGGACAGAGCCAACTTCAGGTGTGTGTCCCCTGTACCAAACATGGCTGTGGGGCTACTAGGAGTTAAATAATTTATTTCCTAAAGTTTTGAATTGTGCTAAAATTTTGCACTTTCTTACAATGTCTCTGAGGTTTTCATTATCCATCCTTGCATGCTTTTGTTCTCTGATACAGCTTTTGTGCTGATTTTGTACAAGATAACACATTTGCTGGAGCCCTCCTGGTATTATGTCCCCAGGTGCACCCACTGCTGTGGTCTAGGGGCATTGCACAACTTTCCGTTCATTCCAGTGACAGACACAAATGCAATTATCCCTATTTTATAGATGGAAAATTCGGCCTGCGGATAACTTGAGGGTTATGCCCCCAGGTTTCACAAAGAGAACTTACCAAGCTGGCAACCTCATCACGCTTATAACCACTGCAAGGTGACAAATAGCACCATGTTCATTAAACTACATTTTGTGAACAGTATGATCAGAGGAAGAAGGCACAAGGCAGAATGTTTCATCTATCAGCACTGAGAGAGAAGGTGCTGTGATGAAAAGGACGAAACAATCCATCTGACCACTTGCCTCTCCTGCAAAGTAAAGCAGGTCTCAACAAGACCCTCATCTGTGACACTACTTTACTCAACCACAGTTAGAAGGATCTTTACATTGCTGCAGATCTAAATCATTCCCAGAGTACAGCATGGTCTTATTACACTACTCGGTTCCAAATCGTGGCAAATTTAGAGCAGTATGTTTGATGCTGTTCCTGCACAACCTCACCATAATTTTTTCCCTAGAACTTGCAGTACCTTTTTTGCATGCTGGTCCAGCATATCCTGGGAAACAGTCACAGCGGAAGAAATCCCAACCACCAACACACTTGCCGTGGGTGCCACAGGAGGCCATCCCACCACTCTGACACATTTCATCTGTAAGGACACAGCCAGGAGCGCTGTTCAAGGACTCTGCAGGGTGCTCTAAATCATAGACCTGGGAAAGGACAAAGAGGAAGCATCACATCAGATGTCTACAGTTAACAGCGGTAAACCCAAGACTGGCCTTAGTAGCCCTACCTTACTATCGACAATGACATTGCGAATGCAGCCAACAAACCCTCTGAAATGCCTTCGTGAACTGTGGTAAGGCAAAGTCTTCTTAACACCACCCAGCTGCAGGGGCTGATGGCCACTGAAGAGCCTACCCATGATGAAGGGAAGGGAGGGAAAGAAGAATTAGTGGCATGCAAAACACAGCAACGTGGCTGATTCTTCCCCTTCCCCTCCCCTTTAGCTCTTTTAAGTAATTATGTTTCCGGTTCTTGTTGTTGGGGTTTTTTTACCTTTGAGATTCCACAGTCTCTCCAGAGGCTTCACATGCAGACAGATCCATTTGGGACATCTTCTTAATGACACTGTCATTATCTCTAACCGAGATATTTACACAGTGGTCAAGAATCAGCTTCACTTTCTAGAAAAAAAGCATTATTTAAAACAATTGCATTCAGAGATGTGCATATATTTTAATTACACATTTACTTTCATTTAGCAGAAAGTGGAATAGTAACTAGCAAGTACAGTGCAGAAGACTTTATTAAAATAATAAAACACTTCCACATACTAATCTGGAAATTTATTGCACATGGTGTATAACTCAGATACGTTAAGAAAGATCTGAGTCTACTATGGCCATGCCAAGTCACTAACATGGTAGAGGGAAGATGGGATTTTCTTGGGAGTTTTCTGCCAAATCAGAACTCAGAGAGACAATCTAGCAGAGTGAACGGTCTGCTAGGCTCCCCATCCCAGATCCTGACATGCCCCACAGCTTGTCTTATGTGGGAGAAGAAGGGGGAGTCCAGCAGATGCCTTCACCAGTGTTATATCAGCAAGATGTTCCCCATACACAAAAGCCTATCTATCTCCTTTGCGCTGCAAGTCTAAAGTCATTTGGTGCAGCAGGGTTTTCCACCCAGAGAAATTAAGGATATTTCACTCCATCAGTCCAGGAATCATTTAGCCCTTGGATTATCACAGCTCTGTAGTCTAAGCAATAGACAGGATCATTAAACAAAGTAAATAGCCGGCCCAGTTTCAAAATTGGATCTGACTTCTCCAGGCCTTGTTCTGCTTCACTGCTTCAAGAGGAGATATGGGCTGACAAACTTCAGTCCCTGCTGTTGCAGGTGATGAAAGACTAATTGATAAAAGAACTTTACAGAAGGGAGGAAAGATTTGGAAGGAATAACTAAGTACATGAATTAGTGCTTCCACAGGATAGTCCATATTTACACTTGCCTTTCCATCATTTATAATTTTAATATTGTGCCAGCGGCGATCTGCAACATTAACTTTTCGTGACAGCTGCAGGAAAAGCTCACCAGAGCTGTGGCTCACGGTCAGCGACGGGACACCACTGGAGAGCTCTGCAAAGGAAAGACACTTATTGGATATGCACTAACCATGCTCCCACTCAAACTCAGTTGAAACAACTGTTGCGGTTAGATTTTAGTTGGAGGAGTTCT
The DNA here is from genome assembly GCF_015220075.1 of Falco rusticolus. Classification (NCBI taxonomy): domain Eukaryota; kingdom Metazoa; phylum Chordata; class Aves; order Falconiformes; family Falconidae; genus Falco; species Falco rusticolus. The sequence continues at coordinate 30,275,418 of NC_051189.1, forward strand.
TCAGACACTTAAAGAAATCCAGCTTCTAACACAGTGACACAGGATACAAACTAGGCATGGTGGCCAATTTTTCTGCATTCTCCTTATTCTCCAAAAGTAACTTTCTGAACTTTTTATTAAGAAAAACCCTATCACCTGTAAGTAGAATCTCACCTTTGCACAAACACAAAGAACAAATACTTTTTAAGGTGCTAACCTAAAGCAAGGAAATCTTCCCGTTCTCCAGGCTGCCCTCGCGCCACTGGTCCATGGTACAGCAGAAGGCCATCGGTGACTTCAGTGATAAACTCTAAGGAGATGTGGCTCTCAAAGCAAGGCTTAAGAGGAGGGAACCAGGCATAACCGTGGCCTCTGAAGCTGTGTTTTGTCTGCTGGCAGTCTGGTCCATGGAAATTTGCAGAACATTTGCATCTATTAAATAAATAAAAGCAAAAATTCACCATCCAAGCAGAAGTCATGAAGGGCTCTTCCCACAGCAGGGCTCTCCCGCTTTAAACACAGGAGCTCATGTTGCCTAGGCCATAGCACAGGTTAAGCCCTAGCAAAACTCCCATCAAAAAATGTTCCCTATTGACTTGTTTGTAGAAACACAATTTAGCTTTTATTCTGTGAATAAATGACAGAGCTGTTTTAATATACAAAGCACATGAAAACCTCTAATCTCTTCAGAAAAAAAAAAAAAAGAAGAAACCTTCTTTTCACTAGCCTTACTTAAAAGCTTGTTTAAAGATTTTATAATGTTGATAGGGAAAGCAAAGGAACCACAGAATCATAGAATACCAGGTTGGAAGGTACCTCAGGGATCACCTGTCCAACCTTTCCTGGCAAAAGCACTGTCTAGACAAAATGGCCCAGCACCCTGCCCAGCTGAATCTCAAAAGTGTCTGATGTTGGGGAATCTACCACTTCCCTGGGGAGATTATTCCAATGGCTGGCTGTTCTCATGGTGAAAAATGATCCTCTTGTGTCTAATCAGAATCTCCCCAGGAAGGTAATATCACCCAGAAAAGGTAAGAAGAGATGTGACAGTCGTAGATCTTGACATCTTCTGGCAAGCTACTTGCTGGTTTATTTCCTTTGCACTATGAAAAATAAATGCTTGGGGTTCTTTCCTTAATACTCTGGGTATTCTGTAGGAGAGTAATCACAGCATGACAATAACAAAAACTGTAAGGGGGAAACCAAAGGGGCAAGGAGGACAGGGAGGGGGACCAGCTGGGTTCCTACTTCTTGGTTTCTGCTTTCCATAGATTGCTAGTCCCTACTGAGAGCAGAACGACAGCGGTCAGATGCAGAAAAAGATCACTCACAAAACTACTGAATATGGAGCAGAAGCAAAAAACCGTCAGAGTTGAGCAAATGATAGGTATCAGAGCCTACCAAGTGTTTCTGGGCAGAAAAATTTCCCTGGTTGCTTACACATGAGCAACAATGTCAGACTCATATCTTTACCACGACCAGGGCTTCTGCAGCTTCAGTATGAGTCCTGTCACCCCTATCAAGGGTGCTCAGGAGAGGCTGGCCAGTTGTTTCTACTTTCCTATGTTGGGATGACCATTTTTAAGCAAACATGCTTAAGGCTTGCCTTCTGGAGGGGGACCAAGCTCATTCTCAGCTAGTATAGTCCCATCATTTTTTTCATCTTTATGCTATTTTATTTATGACTTGTTGTTTTGGGGAAAAAATGAAGCAAGAAACGTGGGGAAGAGGTTATTAAGTGATGTGATTAAAAAACGTTAAGGTAGGCTGCACAAAATAAGAGCATTTTGCGGGGTAGCATTAACGGAACCGGTGCAGCTTGCAAACTTCCCAAGGTTTTCCTGGAGACTATGTCAAATCTAAGTACCAACCTGAAAATAGAGGTTTGTTTGCAAGACATGTGCACGAAGTATAACAAACCTCAGATCCGCCACAGTGAGAAGACATGCAATGATGCCCCCTCAAGCTTCCCGTCACCCTCCTCACAGACTGAACGAGAAGTGTTTTGTTTGCAGACCAGATGAGTCTTTACCAACCTGTAGCCCAAATCAGTATCCACGCACGTGCCACCGTTGAGACAAGCATTTGTCTGGTATGAGGAGCAGGAGAGATGAGGGCTCTCCCGAGCTGCACAGCCACACAGGGCATGACTCAGGACTGTCACAGACAGCAGTGAAACATTTCCAGCTGTGGTTATTGTTGGCACATGGCTCTGTTCATGCTTGCTGATGCATCCACTGCTATGAGTGCAGTTTGCAGTCAGACATTCATCAATGCCAATCTGAGTGATATTGATATTCAAGATGTTTTCCAGCTGTGGAGAACAATTAGCGGCATTCATTTGACTTGTCAACAGAAAGGAAAGTCCCAAGTGACAGCAATGAAGAGCCCAAGTCTTATTTATTTCCAAAACTGGCTGCTGTGCCACTTCCTTCCAACATCTACCCTACCCAGCCAAAGGCAGTTCAGCCTGGCATCTGTTAAGGCCAAAGTCTTGGTTTAAGTCAATTATAGCATGGATAAGCACTGGGAAGACAAAAAATAGCATCATCTTCATCATAAGCTGAGTGGATAAATTTTAATCACTGATGGTTCTGATGGATTATTTACATAGCACCTGAGTTGTGTTTTTAAATTTGGACCTCTGTCTTAAGAATATTGGGAAGGGTGGACAGGCATGGGGTAATGAAGCAATACTTTTTCTGGTGAGAGTGGGTTGCTACTGTGGCACGGATTCTAAACCTAACCCTTATTTCAGCCTCTGTGTACCAACAGACACATTTCCAACAGACCCAGACATTTAACTCTTATCAATACTTCTTTTGCAAGAGGGGCAGGAATGTTACTAAATTGTCAATGCACATTTCCAACCTGGTTTTCCACTGGGGAGTGGTTATTTTACTGCTTTGCCCTCTTAATTCAGAAAGTTGGAACTTCTGAGTGGTATGTGAGTTTCGGCTACAGAACATTTCTGTGTAGAGGACTAAAAATTGACACATTAAGATACCATCTAGAAAGGCAACAGCCAAACACATCGTTTATACAGATTTTTAGTCTTTTCAACAGGGAAAACATGTTCACATTCCTAAAAGCTCATTGTATTTGGGTTGCTTAATATATATTTATAGGCTGGCTTTTCAAACATTCACATTTGAAATTTCTAATATGTGCGAAAGGTCTGTTTGACTTTACTGATTAAACCTTTTCATTTTTCTCACACATTACTCCCTCGGTCATTCTAAGTATGTGCATTCACTAGGTAATGGATATTATCTGAATAGACACAATAAGAAGATGCTGTGGTTTCATGTGTAGTATGGATATACTTACCCATGCTCTGGAGGCTGCTACATTGCCGTTAAGTTTTTCTGCTTTATAGTAAGGTGGACCATAAACTGCAAACCAAATATCAACCCCTCGGGTTTGATTTGGGCTATTTAATACACTGAAAATGTGAACGTTTTCCAGTTGGACTGATACAATTTCTGAAATCAGCTTCTTCATCTGGTAGTATTTACTCTCTTTTTCAGGGGTTTGGGATATGAACTCCTCAGGAGTGATATCTGTAATGGAAGTTAAAAACCTGACAAACACATATCTTGCAAATGTTGTAGCAGTAGAAGAGAGGAGCACCACAGAATAAATATTAAGGTTGCAGAAAATAGAGTCAATTATAAATTCAGGAATATTTTACATTTTAGGCTCTGAAATGTTCCATGCTGGCTTCTGCTTACAGTTTGTGTTCTGAAGCTTTTTGACTCTTACTAATTTGTTTTTTATTATTATTCTTTTAAATCAGAAACTTGTTTAAGAAGATTTTACTTTTTCCACAAAGACTGAAATGATTTGGTGAATTTCAGGCAGACACTTGTTCAAATGAAGGTTTTTTTCTGAAATGTATGTTTCATTAAAAATCTGGTGTAGAAATCTTTCACCTTTGTCTTCTGCATCAAATGAGCATTTCTTGCTGTCTTTTTTCTCCAGAGATGCTTCTTCACATGCAGTGTCAAAGGACCATACAAAGGTGCATTTTCAAACCCTTATCTAAAAAACTATTAACTCTCATCCCATGTCTAAGAGCATTAGAATTCTAAGTAACACAGCAGTAACATTAAAAAGGTAGATTTCAGTATTATGATCCTAAAGTACTTCATCACATTGTTTACCTGTTATTCGCATAGAACCAGCATTATGGAGGGCATCATCTCTGATTTCCTTCACTATAACCTTTACAGTTGAGACAACATCTGGCCAGACTCCATCAATGACTCTAACTCTTATGTTGTAAGTTCCTGGTGGAGTTCCTTCTTTAATAGTCAGCAAACCTGAGTTATCGTTAAGGATAAAGTACCTGTAATAAGAGTTAAGCCAAGGAACAAGCTATGAGAAGTTCAAAAGCTAATTAGTAATTACCATCACTGCTAGTTTTTCTGACCCACTTTATTTTGGGAAAGCTAGCAAAGAAAGCAGATGTGTTCCTTCATGAAGGGACACAGCAGAACAGAACTTTGTTACATTGCCTTCTCTTGGCTCATAACGACTCCTCGCCATTAGAAGGTTTCTTCCTGCTTTTATGCCTTATCAACTGTGTAGGAAGACTCAGGCTACTATAGCCATACATTGAGAGTGACACCTCTGTCAAAACCTCTGAATGGCACATGTACATCTCAACACCAGCCACAATCCAGACACTTTGATGTGAATACATCCAATACAAATAAGGTCTTACAACAAGTGGTGACATGGAAACACCAGCTCTCCAGGAGCTTGGATGAAGGATGGAAGTTAGTGAGTACTTTTTCTGTAGTGGCTCACTGATGCTGACTATGGGTACAACTGTGAACAGGACTTTATAATGGTGTTCTAGCCCATCAGGCAATGGGAAGCAGACTGGTTTGGCATGCAGCATTATTTAATGCAGCCTCACACTCAGAAGGGCTTTTGGAGAGCTATGCACAAGCATCTAGCAGAATGCTTTTGCTCGCTTGTTCTCAAAAAAAGGCAGTTTAAATACTTTTTATGGTCTTGTGTGTGGGCAAGTTTACCATACATTTCACCCAACTTCCATTTTTCCCTCCAAATACCTTGACGTTTTCCCTTCAAATTGGTAGATTTTGCGATCCCAATCATCATCATCAGGGGCAAGGACCTGGCCCAATACAGTCGTGGGGAGGATACCTACAACAGGATAGCACAGAAGTGGCACAGTCAGACCTCTCACACATGCACAAACAGGTTGGCCATTCAAGTTTTACTGGTTTGTCTTAAGTCTAAAACCTCTACAAAACAGTTGTGATAGCTCCCTAGAGAAGATGGGCACCAGTTTGCAAATACTGTGTGGTGTTCTGCTTATTGGGTGTTTGCTGGATGGCTACATAGATACAATTCAACAGGTGGCTGCAATGAAAAGCAATGGGAAGGAAAAAAGAAAAGCCACCTCTGAGGAAAGATGTAAAAGATATTCAGACCTTCATTTTCACTATTTTGGCTGCAGTATCCAACAAGCTTACAGAGTGGTTTAGACAGGGATTGGGGTTTGGCAGGACAAACAACCAAAATGCTGACTGGGTTATAAAGGGCAAAAAATAATAGCAATTTGGAGATAATTACAGCAAGATAGAGAGGATGTCCAAAATAGAGGAACTAGGCTTATTTTGAGTAGGTGGTGAAAATTTGGGGTCAGATGGAAAGAAGCATGTGTTCTGCTGGTTTTGCATCCTCTCAGCAATGCTCACAAATTAGTATTTTTTTTTTTACAAAAGCTATTTCTGAAGGAAAAGTCCACAGTTATCTGGATTCATAGATCTACTGAGCAAAGAAACAAAGAAGAGGAAAAAATGTGGGACTTCACCTTGTGAAAGGGAACAGCACAAACCCTGACAACTGAGGGACTACATGCAAAAAGAAGAGAAAACTGTACCTCTCTGGCAACTGTGGCAACTTTCATTGGATATTTTGCAGGAGACAGTATACAGGATGCCCTGGTGTTTGACTTCCATCTTATATGAATGTACAAACGACTGTGATAGTAGCTTTCCGATTCTGACTCCTTAACATTTTAAATAACTGAAGATACGAAGACTTGAATATTTCCTCCCAGAAATTAACAGTACAGATGAGTTTAACCTTTAAAGAGGCAACTAAAAGGGAATTCAGGCTTAAAGAAAAGATCTGGTACTTAGGCTATAAGCAGAGTTTCTCAGCAAATAGCAACCAGACTTGGTTTCAACATTACAAAAAGCTGAACTTGAGAGTGAGCACTCAACGGGCAGAACAACATTTCAGCACAAATAAACGTCAACAGCATCTACACAGAAGCAGTTTCTATTGCATCCATGATAGACAATCTATTTAATGTGCTGTCGAACCACAGGATACACAGCAGAGTAGAAGAAATGACCTGAGCCTACCTGGGTGCAAGCATCCCAAAATCTTTTTACCTGTGTGGTTTATTTTGCTGTTGGGCTTATTATGTGGGGACACTGGATCACCAGAGAACTGCTAGCTAATTGCCAAAGCAGGAAGGGAAAGGTGGCTTCTCTTGTACTGCCTGCAACCAAAGTTCACAGAAAATTCCCCCATGACATTATTTGTTAGCTGAAGGTTCATATGAATGTCTCGGGCAGTTTACCATGAGTTCAACTTAAGTGTATTCACTAAAACTGAATTCAGTCTGGAGGAGGAAAAAGGTTTAAGGAGGAGGAAGAAGGTCCTCAGAATTCAGACTCGTCACTTCTCAGCAATGTTATGAATTCTGTTAATTTTTTCCCCCTGAAACGTTAATGCTACTGGAAAACTGTTTCTGAAAACAAGAGACCATTATTCAAGTTTGATAGAAACACGCACAGAACAGCAGCCAGCTACGCTTTTTCTTCAAGGCTCAGTTTCTTCCACAAACCGAGTGGCCCAGAGTCCTGTGCCCCACACACCTACTGCTCTCTGGTGGGGCTTAAGTAAATTTCAGTAGCACCTCTACTAAGATCTTAGTTTACATGGAAGAGGACAGAGACCTCCTTTGACCTTACTGTCACATTTGGAAGCAAGCAAGAAGGAGTGATTTACCATCATAGCTGTAAATGAGACATTCCATGTAGCCAGCAGAATGCGGGTGGTCATTTTGGTCCCCGATATTGACAGTCAGTGTGTTGGTGGAGCTCATAGGTGGGATCCCGCTGTCCGTGATCAGGATGGGCAGGTAGAACACCTTGTGCACTTCCCTGTCAAAGGTACGCAGCGCAGTGAGCAAGGCACTTCCGTTGTGGAAGTCCTGCAAGTTGAAGTTAGACAGACTGTGGAAATCACTGAGAAGATGAAAGGAGAAAGGTGCACCATTAGCAGCAGTGTCTCGGTCCTTAGCATACAGCAACGTAGAGGTCTCATTCATTTGGACAGCCTGTGGAGAAGCTGTGTTTTCCCAGACCACTGGGTTATAATGAGCCTCAAACTCTGGCCCATTGTCATTTATGTCCTGCAGAGTCACTGAAACAGTGGCACTGCCCGTCAGAGGAGGCTGCCCCATATCGGTGGCAATGACAATGAGTTGGTACTGTGTCACTGTCTCATGATCCAGCACTCCTGCAACCGTCACCCACCCATCATTAGCCACAGAGAACTGGCCACCTGGGTCAGACTTGTTTAGTAGGTGAAATGAGAACCTTCCGTTCAGGCCAGAATCCAAGTCAACAGCAGAAACCTGAACAACTTTGGTGCCAACTGGTGCATCTTCCCCCAGTGCAGCCACTTCATAGAACTGGGGGTAGAAGACAGGAGCATGGTCATTGGAGTCCTCCACATAGATCACGCAGTGAGCAACGCTGAAGAAATCTGTGTCCTCTGCTTTCACAGTCAAATTGAACACCCTCTCATGAGGCTTCTCAAAGTCAATCCGCTTTCGCAGCCTGATAAACCCACAGTTGTTAACTTCATCTGTCTCTATAGAGAACTTGCGGTCGTTGTCCCCATCAAGGATGCTGAACGTCACCATGGCATTTTCTCCCTCATCTCTGTCCACAGCAGACACCACTGCCACCTCAGTGTTAATACTTGCATTCTCAGAGACAAATGCCGTGTAGATCCTTTGCAGGAAGACTGGAGCATGATCATTTACATCGGTCACCAAAATAGTGGCGGTGCCTGTCCCAGTGAGCCCTCCTCCATCTCTGGCCTCAACCACTACTAGGTACTTGTCTTCCTTCTCCCGATCAAGGGACCCAAGCACTGTATAGATGGTGCCACTAACTGAATCAATTGAGAACAAATCCAGATTAATTTCATTTTGGACATTCTGAATGATGCTGTACGTTAGCACGGCATTCACACCAGCCTTTGGGTCATCGAGGTCCACTGCTGTCATTTCCATGACAGGAGTGTCTGCTGGAGAATCCTCAGGGACATGGCCCATGAAACAGCCATCCAACACACAGAGGAAAAGGGGTGCATTATCGTTCACATCCCTCACTTCTATGATTACATCTGCAAAGCCAGTCAGTCCCTCTCCACTCTCATCTGTTGCAAGAACAAGAAAGCGCCACATTGATCGCTTCTCACGGTCCAATCTTCTATTTGCGCTGATCTCACCTGTGTTCTCATTGATGCTGAATTCGCTGCCGGCCCCCTGCCCATGCAGGGAATAGTTAATGGCATTTTGATCAGCTGCTTGGTCAGGGTCTGTTGCAGAAACCTGGAACAAGCCACAGCAGGTAAGTGTTTATGTAAAAAGAAAAGGGGAAATCACTGTTCTGTTGATGGCAGTTGGTATTGCACAGGCTAAATAAATAGCATGCATTTTAACAGCAAACATCTACTGGTTTCAGCTATTCAGGTCAGGTACTCTTTCAATATAAACATCATGCATGGCCTAGGGAAAGATCACATTTAGACAGACTAATACATTCTACTTCCCAAAGTATATTTCCAAAATATACTTATTTTGGGAAGAGGAAATAACTGCAGGAGGAACCAAGAGCAAGCAGTAACAGATGTGCTGAGCAAAAGTTTCTTGTGAAACTCTTTGGAGCTGGAATACAAAAGCACATGGGGGCTGTTGCTCTCTAGGTGAATGGAAGGCTGCGAACACAGGTGGCCATACAGCCAAGCTGATTATCAGCACAGGCCAGAGAGAACTCCCAGCTCCTGATTTGCATCCAGGGATCGCTTGGGAGACCACTAGTTGGGCCAGCTGAGCAGTCCTCATGCCAGGTACTGCTGTACCAACAAAACAATGAAGATGATTGAGTTCCAGAGTCAAATAACAATCCCTGGTAATGTTTATTGGGTAGTATAAATGTAGCCAAAGAGTCTGTGACCTAAATGCACGAAGTACACCTGCCAACCACGCTATGCTTATACAGTTACTCAAAATATGCTAACTCTGCTTTGTGAAGGAAAGCCATCACATTTTTTAACATTTACAAACAGAATCATTCGGAAAAGACCCTTAAGATTGTTGATTCCAACCATTATTTATGCTGGTCAGGGGAGCAAGTCCACCATGCAAATTCAGCCAGGCTTTCTTTATTCTCTTCTTTACAGAAAGTTACTAGTTACATCTGAATACCAAGGCTCACCCACAATAAAGAAATTAACTTTTTAAATTTGTGTGAATGGATGGGATTCAGCTGAACAAAAAGCCAGGTTTTGCTCTGCTTTGTGCAAACTGCTTTACCTTTAGAACAAGTACAGGCAGATCTGTGAGCTCCTCCAAGACACTGCCCTGGTATTCATTCTGAGTGAAGACTGGTGCTTCATCATTCTTATTGACAACATTGATGATGACAAGAGTGTGGTTTTCCCATTTTCCATCAGAAGCTACAAGCCGGAGCTCGTAACGTTGTTCTTGTTCATAATCCAGAGGCTGAGCAATAAAGACAGTTCCAACCTCAGGTTCCACGTCAAAAACTCCTTTCACATTTCCTGATGTGATCTGATACCTTAGTCTGGCATTTGCACCTACAAGAGAAAGCAAACAACCACTGCCTGTTCACTCTGTGAATGCTCCATCCAGCTGTACACAGCTGACGTACCCAAGAGAAGCCTTATTTACCCAGACTGTTACAGTGTGTGTGGGAGATAAAACATAGGCATAGGCACAAACAGAAAGACCCATCTATGTAATTTGAAGGGTTTGTGTATGGTAGATTGGGGGTTAGGTCTGCATTTACATATATTTACAAATACAATCTGCAGTCACGGACAAGCACCTGTTTATTGATAATGAAGGAGTTGTGTGCCTCTAATTTACTGTACATTCATTTGCCAATAACAAAAAAGTAACATGCTATTAAAATACTAGAAGCTATTTTTGCTCAATGTTTCCCAAGTCTCCCATTTCAAATGCCAATATTCCTTAACCTTTTTTTTATATATACCACTGGATGGTGCTAAAATATAACAAATGTCCTCTGTGAGCAAGAATACATCTCAGAAGAACATTCCACCTGTTCAACAGCAGTTGTTTGATTGCTGCAAAATGTTTAGGAACAAAAAACCAAAAGAGTGTTTGGTGTTTCATGTTTACTTATTTGAAAAGGAGAAAAATACATGACATTCCATTTCAGGATAGAAAGTAATTCCCCAAATTAAATAGGTGAACCGCTAGGAGTAGAAAGAAAATTCAGCATTTTAAGTAGCGAGTGAACTGTGGATTTTAAAAGACTGGAACAACACGGATGGCAAGAAAGTGAAAAGGCTGTGTGCAACATTAGTGCTTGGAAGAGCTTGGCTGCCTTTGCAGCATGAGTTTGAGCATCACTTGCTAGTCACTTTTGCCAAATTCTCTCCAGTGCAGCAGCCAGTTTTGAATGGCCTCTTCTCCATCATGGGCACTAAGAGGCACAGGCATTACAGTACTGCCACCAGAAGGAATGGTCAGCTCTCACCTGCTCCCAGCAACACATTCCTCTGGTGCTTATCTGGGCTCTGTCACCAGCACACCCAGCTTGCCTTCTTTTTTAAAACTGGTTTGTTTTTCTCCAGCAAGTTGAGCTGGACCAACTCATGAAAGGAGCAAAAAAGCCGCAGTAAAAGCAAAGACAGGAACTGAGTGGTGGTTGCATGCTGTTGGACTGGCTCAGCCCATCTGATCTCACCACACTGTAGGGGCAGTTTCACACCATCAGAGCTGATGTAATTGTGAGCCCCAAAAGAAGGTCTGGCTCTCCCTTTTTCCCTGCCTCATTCTTGCCTTCATTTCTGGCCATGTCATCCCACATATTCTAATGTCTGTCAGATTCTTCCACAAGTATATTCAACCCAGTAACTCACCAAAGAGCACACAGGTTTGGTTTTCTTGCAATAGTAATAAGTAAAACTGATGCCCAGGGAGACCTGGAAAGCACAGGAGTCAGCACAAAGCAAACACATGCTCAGGAGTGAGTTAGTTTTTATGTTACCTCTTGTGAAGTTACAGCTGGGTTGTGACTCCAGGTGATTTCATTCTGCCCCAAAGAGATTGCCAGCTAGCTTAACCTTTGCACTGCAAACCTGAGAACCTAATGAAAGAAAATGCTCCTGTGTGCCCAGAACTTTTCTCCTCACTATTACAAATGCTTGAAATGCTTAATCACTTCCTGAATACGGAAAATTTACTTGCCATGAAGGAAGTAGCCCTACATACAACACACAGTAATACTAAGAGGACTTAGAAAGCCATGCAGAGTCTACTCACCCTCATCTTCATCATCTGCTGTTGCTGTCACAACAGGACTTCCAACATCCCTGTCCTCATCTATGCTGACCTCATACACTGACCGAGGAAATGCTGGAGAGTTGTCATTCACATCACTGACAAAAATCCTTACATAGGCTGTGTCTAAGAAGGAGATTCAAGAGGAACATATAGACGAGAAATGGCAGAGGTGGAGTACCTCTTGTTGTATTCCAGACAGCTCACATACACCCCACACCCCCCCACCCCACCCCCAAGACTTGAAAAGTTAAGGAACCCAATTTCTGATACATTTTACCCAATATATAATTCCTTACTACTTCTACCTGTGTTGGGCTGCCCATGAACACCAGGTCTAGCAGATTCTGAAGAGTCCTGAGACTGAACTTCAATCAGGTAAGAGGCTCTTTTCTCTCTGTCAAAAGTTGCATGGGTGGAAATAATTCCTGTCTCAGGCTCAATGGTGAAGAACTGGTAATCCTCACCAGCATCTTTCAATATTAAGTAGTGAACCTAAAAATAAAATAGTAAAGAGAGGTTGCATTTTCCACTTTCATTTCTATGTCCAAGTGCTGTGACTTCCCCCTTCCCCTGTAGTCCCCTAGGTCTGCCTGCAAAGTAGCAACACCGAGGAAAGACAGTTAATCTGGACATAATTTTTCTAATTCTTTTGCCCATTTTGATACAAAAAAAACCAGAATTCTTAAACAGAAGATCATCTGTACCAGTGATATCAAGGCCCATCAAGCCCTAATCTCCAACAGTGGCCAGCAGGAGCAGTTAAGAAAGATCATGAATAACAAAAGGACAGAGAATGTATGGAATGGCATCTTCCCTGGCATCTCCCCAGATTCTAGCAACCCACTGTGCTTCTGATCACAAAAGAAGTGGGGTTAACTGAGAGTATGGGTCCTGTTCAGCAGGACTGAACAAATTAAAACCTCCACTGATGAAAGCTACCCGCATTTGCCCCTGTAACAAAGGCTTGGCTTCCTCTGAAAAAACGTTGCCAACGTTGCCACCACCAAGTCATGTCCAGAGCACTGCCAGGCAGTTCTACCACACAGGCTGCTCTTCAGAAGTTCCTTTTGGAACTTCTGACAATCACAGAACAGCAGATCTGTACTAGCCAGAGTTCCCTCCCAGAAAAGCTAGTAGGGTTTTTGAAAAAGGCTCAGGAAAATGCACAGAAAATGAGCAGTTTCCTTCATAACACTGCTTTGGTTGGGTCATTATAACAATGGTGGTCAAATGTTGGTTTGACCAACCATTTGAACCAGTGATGGTGAAATGAAATGTTACTTAATTGACCATATTTAAATAGCCGCATTTAACCAACCATAATCACGTGATGGTCAACTAAATAATGAGCTGAAGAGGCAAGAGTTTGGAAACATTCTGCAGTGACCTCCACTTGCCTTGTTATGGGAGCAACCCTGAGAATCATGCAGCAGTGCTTTGTCATGGTTGCTGGATCAGGACAAGTTGCTACGATGTAGGATCCCAAGACCATGAACAGCATCATCTCTGCCTGCATCCCATATTATGCACATCAGGCATATGCTAGACGAATACTTGACAAGTGCTGCAAGAAGTGTTTGTGGCTCATTACGCTGTCATCTGCTGTCTGTGCACTCTTACTAGTTGCAATACTAAAACTTGCCTATTGGGAGGAAAAGAATTGGATGTAAGGTCAAACCTCTCCATGCAGGCCAGAATCCAAGTCCGTAGCTAACACCTGAACCACGGATGTGCCGACATCAGCTCCTTCTGGCACAGACACCTCGTAGTTAGAAGACAGGAAGAACGGAACATTATCATTGACATCTGCAAAAGCAGGGGATGGGGACCATGGTAAGAAAATGTTTGAAGACTTTTTTTTCTTATTGTATTTCTTTCCCACAGTCATAATATAGCTTGGAGGAAGAACTCCCCTTACTCATAGCAAGAAGAAATCCTGCTTTGGGTCTTCCCCATTTTCATGGCAGCTGTCAGGAGGCATTTTATAAACATTGAGCAGTTTCTGGGAGACAGTGGCCTAATCCCAGCTAAGATACTGGCTAATGATTTGACCAGCAATCTTATAGCAAGTCCATGAACACCAGGACCAGGAGGCCTTTCATCCACAGTCTATAAGGAGCTGGTTATCTACAGCAGTAGTTAATTTCAGCATTTTATTAAGGGCTGTTTAACATACAATGGAAATTAAAATTGCAGAGTTTATAGAGTTGACAAAGAACGTATGTAAAGCAGTCTTTCCTGGCCTTTGTAGGGCAGTATAGCCAGATTTATGTTAGGCTGTAGGATGCAGCTGCACGTCAGCCTCCCCTCATCTAACTGCTGGCCAACGTCCAAAGGAAGCACACCGATCTCCCCGCTCTTGTCATCCTGCTCTAAGCCATGGGATCCCCCTTCCCATGAGCTGGATCATACGGTCCCATGTTGGCATTTTATTGCTTTGAGGCAGCCTGACTTTCTGGAGAGAAAAGGTCTAGCTGTGATGTGACACGCTCTGCAGCTGTGTAACCGCCAGATCCAGCCCAAGGGGCACGGTGAGATGGGCAGGGGAAGGAAGGAAGGGCTGCCCGGTAGTGGCCACCTGCAGTCAAGGCAGATGAGATGCAAGGAAGAGCCACATTATGCTTACAGCAGTGCTGGTCTCTTGTCTTCCTTGCCTGGCCCCTGTAGAGGCCTAAACTGGAAAAGATATGTCCTGTATTTGGAAGGGCCAGTTTCTGACACATTTTGTCCTTAAAACTGCTGTGTAGGACCAGGTGAACACAAGGGACAGGCAGGAGAACTATGTCAGCACTGACCCAGATCTATTTAAACTGCTCTGGAATCACATCCTCCTGCTCCACCCGTGACATAGTCCAGGTTCCTCTTTGTCTGTGAGACAACTAAACTGAGAAATGCTGCATAGGCCCCTACGTCTTTTCGCACTTTTCACAGTTTAACAGCCACATTTGAAGAAAGTAATTTTCCTGTGTCATGGCACAGAGCAGCTGTAATGTAAGTTCTTCAGATCCACCTGTCTTCGTGAAGAGCAGAAAAATTTCTTAATAACTCATTCGGCAAACCCTTCAGCATATATTTACTTTTACTACTGCCACATGACTCCATTGATTCTGACACACAACTATTTGCAGGATCAGTCTTAAATTACTTTCTTTTTTTTAAGTTGTCAGCGTGGGCTCCTGTAAAATCCAATTTTCTTTCTCTCTTATATTCATAGTAATCTGTGAAAATTTATTTTCTAATAGACTTTTTTTTTTATATTTTATAAAAGAGTAAGTCTTGTTAGAGAAAAGTTTCAGCAAATTCACTAAGCGAGGTAAGGAAATTAAAATACTACAAAAGACTTCCTTTTCTGTGTGCTTGTGCATAAATAAAGGACAATTCTGCACATGAAACTTTCTGGTGGTTATTTCTCTCTTAAAGATGTTTAACTTGCTATTTTCTTCCACTAATGCATATGTGTGTGTAAATCTTTTTTCATATGAAATACTAAGTTATTGAAAAAAGGATTTTTGCTCATGAGCAAATTGAAGTTTCTGCCAAATTCTGATACCGATAAATGTTCTCTATGAAAAATCTTTTGGGGCAGGGTCCATAATCTGCAGTGAGGCTCAGACCCTGACTTGAAGCATTCTTGTTCTACAAGCCTGAAGGATTTTTGCATTGGTGGACCGGGGAAGACAGGACAATGCTGTGATAAAGTGAAGCAGGGAAGTTGAATTCCCATTCAAATTACCACTTAAATCTTTCATTTCCATGGTGGTGAGCAAGGAAAACATTTTTGCTGGCAACTTCACTTATTTTCATCTAGATGTCTACATATCAAAAGTAATTCCACTAATGCTTCAAAAAGCAGGGATTAAAATCAGATTTATAGTTTTATGTGGATCTACAGGAGTAGAGCCTTACAAAAAGATCCTAGTGTAAGGAGGGCTGGATCAAATTTTTGAAAATGGCACCTATTAGTAAGGATCCTTTTCATTTTGAGTTTTAATCTCAGTGTTCAATACAAAATTCTGAATATAACTAACCCCCCTAAACAGATATCAAACACAAACTCAATATGTCTGGGCTATTCATCTTTTTATATCACAGAATATTTCCAGTAATACTCCTCTCCTTTCAACAGCCTGGGAACATTTACTAGATTTCTCCTCCTATCAGAAGAAAATCTTTCCAATTACATCTGTAGAAGCAGGCACTAGTTGCCTAAACATTCAGACAGCCCATTTTTGCACTGTAACATTTCCACATTTCATAGCTGTACTTAGAAATTGTCTCAAATAAACCTTTTTAATGACTGCACCACTTCCTTTTACAGTACAGAAACGTACAAAGCGTTCTTAGGGAGCTTGGCATTTCATGGATGTTACCTTCATTTGTGGTGTTATACTAAAAATAATGAGAATTTTGTTCTGAATGAGCTGCTGAAGTGCAGCAAAGCTTACCTGTTACGTTCACACAAACAGTGGTAAAGGAAGCTAAAGGAGTCATTGCTACATTTTGTGCCCGGACTGTCAGGGTGAAAAACTTAGTTGTCTCAAAGTCAAGTGGTTCAGCGACTAGAAGAGAAGCAGATCCATCAACTCTGTTTGGCTTCAGATAGAAACGAACTGGCATGTTAGTCTCTGGAACCTGACCCTCCTCCAGGTTATACGTAACCCTGGGATCACCAAGAGGGGATGTGGCTTTGACGGTCTGAAGAAGAAAAGAGCCACCACATATGTTCATGAAGCGTAGGGTTGCAAGTGTTAAGTGTTCAGTTTGATGGCAAGAACATACATACATAGACAAAAGTGAAAGAGTTTACAGAGCTGAGTTTCAGTTTACAACATTTGGGTTTGATGCAGGTCTTCAATCAACAGTAAATTTACCTGCCTCTAAATGTGCCAAGCCAGAACTGCATCACTGGCTAAAGGAAATCCCTTCTCAATCCTCCTTCCAAAACAAAAGCAATCTGAAAGGAGACCATTTTTCCACTGCATTGTACATTTTACCAGGCAAGATACAGGCAAAACCTGAATTGTTTGCAGGTACTTGAATATCACACGCAGGAAGAGGAAGACAGAAATTACCTGGTGATTTATGAAGAGACTATCCTTAAAGAATAAGTCTGTACAGGTTAAAAAGGAATTGGTTTGGGTTAAAAGAGCCCAAAGCAAACTACAGCTGTTCCACGCTGTAGTGCTAAACTGAGAAAAGCTATAGGAAAGATGCAGGCAGGCAGCACCATCCACTGAGGATGGAGGAGTGAGGAGCTGGCCCTTGGTGGGAACACTCAGTTTCCCACACAGGCAGGGCATGGCTCTGGCTTCTGCAGGAGCACACCCTGATGGCCAGTGGTGTAAGTCACTGGGAAAACTGCTGCCAGCTGAAATGCCCGCCTATTCTGCAAGGTATTCCTGGCAAACGCTAACAGGGTACACAGCTATGAAGGCTGGTAAGGAAACAGTACAACGCGGTGAGGTTGCAGAGTGGTCATCCCACGTACTTTTGACATGGAGACAGCACAGCAGAGGAGGCAGTTGGAATCAAAAGAAGAGGGAGGGAAGTAATTACACTTTAAACATACCACTATCTTAGTGTCACGAATGGTGCTTTCAGGGATGGTTACCCAGTATCTGCTCTGCTCCCACTGGGGCGGCTGGCTCAGTGCATTAGTGACAGTTACCGTCAGCTCCACAGTGCTGCTTCTGTTCCCTCCATCTGTCGCTACAATATAGCGACTAACGCGCGTTGTCTATGAAACGAAGAAGATTGAGGATATTTGCAAACAATTTTGTACAAATCAAGAGACTGCAATTAACCCTCTGCAACAGATTTGAGGGTTGGAGGTTGCTCATTTCCAAGCAGAGTCATGTTACCTGAGATAGCAGGCGGTTCACATATACCCAGCCCGTGCTGGGGTTGATCTGGAAGTATTCCAGTTGGTGCTCTAACATTGAGTATGTGACAGCAGCATTCACACCCTGGTCACTGTCATGAGCTGCTACACGGAGGAAACTCGTCCCCATTGGAGTGTCTTCGCTGAGGAAGTCTTTGAAAAGACAAAGGTATTGTCAGCAGGTCTTGCTCTGGTTTACCTGGCCGTAAACCCTGAGATACCCCTGTGAAACCCCATAGCCCCCCTCACTGGTGATGAAGTGTTTCTGTAATGAGGCAGGTTATAAAGTATCATCACTAACAGAGTGTCTGTAGTCCTCTTTTAGCTTCCTCTTCCCTTTCCCCTGACGCCCTGGGCTGTGAAGCGAGCTGCTGGTGAAGCAGGTTTACTGACGCCGAGCGCTCGTGCCTCTCCATGGCAGTGCTGGCAAACCCTGCAGCCGCCCCCATGCCCACTGCTTCGGATCACAGCCCAGGCTGCTGGGCTCAGTGCGGATAAAAGCAGCTTGGCATCAAAAGGAATTCTGTGCAAACTGAATTAATCCTGACTGTGAGTGGCGGCAGCAGCACGGTCGGCGGGAGGCAGTAGGCAATCCTGAAGCATGAAGATTCAGATTGTAGTGAAGATGCCCCCAACACCCCAGTGATGTGGAGAAACTGCTGAGGGCAAGGGCAATGATCATTCTATACATGTCTCTTTCCTTAGGTCCACCTGAGACAGAGGTTGTGTCTTTGTGCCCCTAGTCCTAGACAGACCAATCCTTCTTTGAACCTGCTTTTACAATCATCTTCTAAAGATTAGGTGGCAAAGAGTCACACAGTTGAAGTACTCATTGCACAGAAGAGTAATTCATTTTATCTTCCTAAAGCCTGGCTCCTGTCAGGGACACCACCAAAATGATGGGAAATTGTGAGCAGTCATTTCCTACTCTCCTCCTCTCTGTGAGGTGCCGTTTTATATAAAGCTATTGCATCCCTGCCAGCTGCCTCTCTTCCACACCTCAGTTTTTAGATTGCTCTGATCTGACTTTGGTACTGCTTGCCCCTCAGTTCTCAGCCATTCCTGGCTGGGACTTGGAATTCCAGTCCCAATTCTTCCTCCAAGTAGCTATGGGTGCTTGCCCGATTGTGTTTTTCCATGCACTAAGGCTCCATCGGCTCATTGTATTGAAATGGCCCTGGCAGTGGCAGTGGGAAGGCTGTCACGGTTACATTTAGACAACCCAGTCAGGCTACTTAATTACTTCTTGTTCAGAAACTTTTTCATATCTATGCATGTGTCTCCTTTAGCATTTTTGTGGTGGGACAAGCAGAATTGCATATTATTTATAAAGTGGAGTGGCCATGTTTCCTAGTTTGATTTTCTTCCTTAATATCTACAGTCTGTGGCAGGGGGCAGCAAAAGCTTAAACCACCACAACCACTTGTTCCATGAACAACAATCTGAGCTTTAATTAGCTTCTCTCATCCACCAGGACATTTAATTGGCAAAGGATTCATGTCCCTGGTATGTCAGTAACAGCCAAAGCTAGTTTCAGAAAGATTCACTGGCACTAAAATAGATTAATGAAAATCAAATTTATTGCTAAGCAACACTGTGAAATACCCTTTTTTTTGTGTGTGTGTGTGTGTTTAAATGTATGCTTTTATAGTCAAATCCTGTTAAATCGCATTGTGAGAAAAAATACAAGATTACTTGGAAGGGTCGTACTCTCATTTTATGTACTTCTGCTTACTGTTCGCGTAACTCTTACACTTACTCTACCATCCCTACTGCATGGAGTTAAGCATTTATTTCATGTCTGTTTTGCAGCAGATGATAAGATGCATGGCTTAAATCACGGATTTGACCAGCATCCTAGTGCTGAGGAATTAAGAACCAGCAGTTTCCAGGAAGAATAGAAACCTATGACTAATGGCATTTGATCTTGTTAGAGAAGGAGCTATTTTTAATTCTGTGACGT
Organism: Falco rusticolus; assembly: GCF_015220075.1. Taxonomy (NCBI): domain Eukaryota; kingdom Metazoa; phylum Chordata; class Aves; order Falconiformes; family Falconidae; genus Falco; species Falco rusticolus. The sequence continues at coordinate 30,294,927 of NC_051189.1, forward strand.
ACAAACATTGATTACTTATGTATAGATGCTGGAAAAGTGCTATGCATGAAGTGACCTCATTATTTGCAGTTTCCCCATCCCAAAGGGCTGCCTTTGCTTCAGGACCTTACTGGCGTGTGTGTTCATAAAAAAAGAAAAAAATCTGCCCATTCCTCAGAAGTGGCAAAGTCACCATAATTACCAAATGCAACCTCTCAGCTTCACTACTTTTGAAAAAAAAAAATAATCCCTGGCAGCTTCACCTTGTCGAGGTTTAGCCCCAGCCAGCAAATAAGTACGCCACAGCCACTCACTGACTCCCCCGCCCCTGGTGAGATGGAGTGGAGAATTGGAGAAAGGTAAAACTCATGGGCTGAAGCAAGAACAATTTAATAATTGAAATAAAGTAAAATGTGATATAGCAATAATAGTAACTGTAATGAAAAGGAAGATAACAAAAACAGAGATAGGAATAAAACTCAAGAAAAACAAGTGATGTGCAATACAATTGCTCACCACCCACTGACCGATGCCCAGCCAGTCCCCAGGCAGCGATCAGTCCCTCCCAGCCAACTCCCCCCAGTTTATATACTGAGCTTGATGATCTGTGGTATGGAATATCCCTGCGGCTAGTTCGGGTCAGCTGCCCTGGCTCTGCTCCCTCCCAGCTCCTTGTGCACCTCCCCACCGACAAAGCAGAGCATGGGGAACTGAAATGTCCTTGACTTAGGGTAAGCACTACTTAGCAACAACTAAAAAACCAGTGTGTTATCAACATTATTCTCATACTAAACCTAAAACACAGCACTGTACAGCTACTAGGCAGAAATTAACTCTATCCCAGCTAAAACCAGGACACACCTGAAGGACACGTTTGAAGGCAGACTAGAAAGGTTCATCTCTACACAAACACTACCTTTACCTCAAGGACTTCTCTGCTCTGTCCAAAAATATTTCTCTGCACTGAGATCTCTCCCACCTGAATTCTCAGCGCTGCTTTGGCCAGGTTTGCAGAAACCACTGGTAGGAATGCAGAAATGGCTGTTCCCAACTTGCACATCTTAACCAGTTTGGCATTTGGAGTTAGTCACTATAAGATACTCTAAAAGGTGCAACACCATTTTCTTTCTATCCTTGTGCATAATTCTGAAGTGTGGATGTATATTTACACTATTTCCTAGCAGGTCATCACTTCTCCTTGCTAAAATCCTGCTGTGCAAGCACCCAACCTCTTTCTGGATGGTGCTAAAACGCTGGCCACTGTGATGCTAAAGATGACTGACTTATGGAGCCATCTTTGCTTTAACAGGACATTGGTCACTGCTTTGCCTTACACGACATTTCCATAGAACTGGCAAAACATCTTCAAAATGCCATTTTGGGGCAATTACACCAGGAAGGGTCTGTTCTAGTCCAGCAGCTAGGGAGTACGTGCATCACTTGTGGGTGACACCAAAAGTAGAGGGTCCAAGTGCCCTGCAGTGCAGGGATTCTACTGGAGAAGCATCAAGTAAAACTAAATGAAAAACTGATGAAAAGCACATCATGTGGGGATGAAAAAGGGAATGGCACCAGGGCAATCAGGAAAAGCTAGCTCAGCAACACAGTCACAGCAGGCAGCAGGGCTCCAAGCCAAATGTAGGCTAGAAGCCATGGATTTTGTTTAACAAGAGAGAAATACCACTCCAGCCTATTCAAACAGAGGTGCCGTGTTAAAGACACACAGATGACAATTGCTCTTCTAGTCAGGGTTGATGAATCCCCAGCTAGGATGTCATGTTCTGTTTTGGGACACTGAATACAAATTCAGCATGCAGAAAAACTGGGCACGGAAAAGCCACAAAGGGAAGTGGTCAGATCTGCCTCATCTGTAGGAGCAAAGACTGTCTGTGTTTTTAAGAGTATTGCAATGAATAAAGAGGACTGATCAATTTTGCATATTTCTGCTGACAACAGATTAAGCGGTAACTGGCTCAGTGGGCAGCAAAGGAAGACCTGTCACCTAAAAAACTGACCACTGTTGTAAGGAACTACTAACCAGGTTCATGTTGCGGTGCTGGGACAGGTGGTTAAGAAACACTCACACTGATAGCGGCTGTTCTCAAACTTGGGATCGTTGTCATTGACGTCAGTAATAAGGACAGTGATCTGACACACGCCGATCAGCGGTTCCTGAGCCTGGTCGGTAGCAGTGACAGACAGCGTATATTCCTTCTGCTTCTCCCGGTCAAAACTCTGCGTGGTCGTGATGACTCCTAGGAACACAGACATCTCCTGTTCTGTGCGTCACAGCCTTGGGACTGAACTGGCAGAGAGGGACCTGCACACCTCCTGCACAAGAGGAAGCGCTGCTGACCAGACGCAGCACAGCCATCAGGCTGGATCCACACCAGCCCTGCAATGCATCTTCGACAAGACCAACTCCAGTTCCCCTGTCTCTCCTCTCCCCCCACGGCACATGCTGCCAGCAGCCAACAGCGTGCTCTTCTGCTGCCCCTGATAAGGACCTTTGGTCCAAGTACCTTGTTATCTCACTCCTCATGGAGCATAGACGGACTTTCTCCTGCTCATGGAGAGGCCTCAGGTTTACTCCAGTGACAGTCCAAGTAACTGAACATTTGAAAGACAGCTCTTTATTACTTTGGGAAAGAGTCACACCACAGAGGGCACAAGAGATGTGACCAATGTCACTTCTACTACAGGAGCTGGAGGCTGCCTCATTGAACAGATTAAAACTGGTGATAAAATCACACAGCTCAGTTAATAAACTGAACATTTTTCTCCAGATCTTCAGTTTTTCCTCTCTACTAATCAAGTCTCTTCCCATCTCAGCTCTTTTCTTCTGGTTGGGAGACTTTAAACTGGCCTTCTTAAGGCCACTCCCAGACCTGTGTCTCTGCTGTGCTAGGAACCAGGATTCTGCTGCTCTGTTGTAAGCCCTTCCAGTCTCCTGCACAGCCCTGGGTATGCAAATATCCCATTTTACTGTTTTGAGTATAGAAACATTAACAATTTTTATAACTTCTTCACTTGAAATGCACCAAGTCTGTCACTACCCTGTTATGGTACAAGGGCCATGCCCCTATACACACTGCACTGGACCTCCTCTTTGTGCATGAGATGGGAAATAGACCATGACCACACTGAAGGGAAGAACAAACTCAAGCTGTTAAGAGTCATACTTTCTGCTTTGTACTTTCAGAGCTACACTTGATCCAATAGGAAGATAACTGATACAGGATAGCTTTTTATCTTCTTATTCAACTGGGGTTTGTTTCCCTACTTCATTTCTCTTTTTAATCACTATAATCTTAATTTAATCTACGTGCACAGTTATCCATATACTCTGAACTTTTTTCAGTGTTTCTTCTAGAAGCTAACTCTGCAGTCACACTGTTAAAGCACGAGCCCACATGGACACACTCATACTGTGTCATTCTCATTACAATACAAAGGCATTTTCATTTTATCTCAGTAACCTGAAAGCTACTGACCTGTGTCTGGGTCAATGCTGAAGCCTAGGAAAGCTCCATCTCGGTGCATGAGCCCATACTTCACCTCTCCATTGACGCCAAGGTCTGCATCGTAGGCTTCTACCTGTAGCACATACGTGCCTGGAGGCTGATTCTCCAGAACCCAGGTGCTGTCGCTGTAGTAAGCGCACTAAAAACACACCCAAACATCCAACCCTATATATTACACAGAGTCACATGAATTTGCCACACAATGTCAATATTTTTTCCAGGACATCTGAGAAGAACTCAGAAGAAAATCACTTCTATCAGTTATACTCGCAAAGAAATCAAGCTCTAAGGGTAAGGAAGGAGAGAAGGAGAATGAAGACTTCAAGTATGAAGAAAGCTGGCTGCGTGTTCACTTACAGATTCATTCTGCTCCGCACACACAGTCCCTTCAGCCCACTGGCAATCAGCAGCAGCCAAGGCAAGGCTACAACCCCAGTTATGGATGGGAAAAGTATATCTGCAGAAAGACATCTTACCTCTCTGAAGACAGGCTTGTTGTTATTAATGTCATTAACTCCTACAATAACCTCAGCAAAACTGCTGAGCGGGGTGGGTCCCCCCGATGCATTGTCATCTATCGCAGTGATGTTCAGTGTGTATTGCGGCCCTTTCAGGCTGGGCGGTGGGCTTCTGCGGAGTTTAATGATACCTACATTTGGAAGCATAGTGTCATTTTTTTTTTTTTACTGTGTAAACAAAAAAACCCAAAATCAAGTAAGTACCACATTTCTTTGCCACTGTATTGCTGGCTCAGTTTGTATTTTGGTTGCAAAGGACAGGAATCGGTCATCTTTGTCTCCACAGTCCTTAGATCACAAGTTTTGGTTTGTATTTGGAGAAAGACTGTCAAAGAGCTAATTTTCACTGACACAAAGCATCCCCATTTCCAGATTATATAAATATAGTGCTTTCTTATGTTTTTTTGACATGCAGGTGAAGGAGAGTCTGTACAGATTAGACAGCAAATAACTGTTCTAAAATCTCTTTCCTTACCTTTCTGACTATCCAGTTCAAAGTTGCCCTCCTCATTGCCTCCTGTAATCAGATATATCAGCCCATCTCCATCAGGGTCCTTTGCCCGAACAGTAGCCACTAAAGTGCTGGGACCAGCATCTTCCGAAAGGAAAGTTCTGTAACTGGTGGACATAAAGGAGCAGTGGAAGCACATTCAGTATCAGAATAACCATCACCATGTTAATTGTCAGGCAAAATTACAAATTCATTATGAATGTGGGGATTTTTAAGCTTTGGGCATGCAATCATGGAATCTTTGATCAGTTTAAGACAAGACTTGAAAATCTTTGTTCAGCATAGGGTATGTATTTTAGGATTTTAATCCTGCATTTTTGGTATACGTAATTTCCAAGGGTATTTTGGAAGATACCAGTATGCACCATACCACATTGCACTGCAAACCAGGTTCACTTATCTCCTAAAGATGAGAAAAAGGAGTAGTATCTGTCATGGACTGTTTCTTATGTCCATGTATACTAATGGAAAGCATCACATACTACAGAGATGAATATAAAATAGCATTTAATTTTGTACATAAATGTACTAGTGTTTTGTTTTAAAAGCACGTCCATACTTCAAACTTGTGCAAAAAGCAGAAATTCTATTTATTCAGGAAAGGAAAGAAGGCATTTTAAACAAGCAGGGCCTCATGAAATTAGCTTAGAATACAATCCGCTGCAGATAAAATTAAGTTTCAATTTTTACTAACTACCATCTTTATCTGTCATATTTATATATGGACAATCACTGTGAGACCTAGAAGTCAACACAGCCAAAATAATTCTCTATAGAATTAGATCTTTCATTCATTCTGTTCCTCTCTATAAAGTCAATACACTGGTATCACAACTGCTGTATTTTTTGATACAATCTAGAAATGAAAGGCCAACTTCTAAAGCCCTTCTTCATACAAATTACCCTTTGATTTCACCGGCACTTATAGTTGCACAAAACGAGTGACTGTTTAGCCAAACATTACTACGGTTACACATACAAACAGCATCTTTAAAAACCAAAGCAGGCATTCAAGCTGGCTTACATGGACTGAGAGAAGACAGGAGCCTCATCATTCACGTTGGCCATTCGAATTCGCACAGATGCCGTCCCTGTCCGAGGGGGATGTCCTTTATCGACAGCTATCACCACAAACTCATACATATGGTTTGCTCGCTCAAAGTTCAGCCTCTGGTTAGAATTGACGACCCCATGATGCGTGATGGAAAAATCAGTGCTCTGGATGAAGTAAGTGATCTCCGAGTTGGAGCCAGAGTCGCAGTCTGTTGCAAGCACTGTTAGGGAACACATTGAACAGAACAGTCATGCTGCAAAAGAAGCTTGGTCATGCTATTTCCTACCCAGTCAACTTCAGATATTTTTTTTTAAATAGAAATCACCTAGATCTGTTCTATCCATAAAAGCCTTATTTTTGTGGTAAGACTCTGGGAACTTAGCAGGAGGCTGGGGGTAAAAAAGCAAAACAACTCTTCCTGCCACTCCAGCCCAGCCTGAGTGACCGCAGCAAGGTGAGTTTGCAGGACAGCGTGATTCCAATACTACACAACTTGCTTTGTACAAATAGCAGTCAACGCTGGTAATTACTGCACAATCAATATGCATGTTGGTAGAGCATTATCAGTCATAAACTGTGTCCTCACTCTCTCCAGGGATGCTGTTCAAATTTAATTAGCTCCCAGCTATGTTATAGCTAAGGTACTTTTTAATTACCTGGCACTTCAAGGTACAAAGAGTGATTACACATTCCTCCCCAGTAAGTGTTTATTCAGTACGTTGGGTGGCCCATCTGCTCAGACCCAGCAAATCAGCAGAACAAAGAGTTAGAGTTCACAGTGTAGTATCAAAAGTGATATTTACGAGCAGGAGCTCACCTCTTTAATTACCCTGCTATTTTTCTAGCCAAACAGTGAGGCTTCACATCATACCCACATCGCAATTGAACAAACTCCTTATTCTACAAGGATGATACTGATGCAGCCATCTTGGTAGCACACAGCCTTTTGTAAGCAGAACAGTGACTGCAGTGCAGACACCCTAGCAGACAGCTACAGCATCATCCAAAAATGAGATGAAGAAAAGACAACCCATCACTATCAGAATATTAACTCAGAAGAGGAAAAGGGAAGAGAAAGATTTCATAAAGCACACTGAAATGCTGGGCTACTCAGTTGCAAAAAACCTCAACTACCTCCACCTGTGGAAAGTTACTCGTCTTGGTTTAAAAGGACATTTGGGATAGTTGTAACATTTGGTTTAACATCTCTCAAAATCCTGCTGTGATTAAATGTTTGGGTGTGTTACAGACTACAAAAGCAAAGGTTTATCACTCTCTTGTTGAACTGAAAGACTAAATATATTAAAACCTCAAGAAAGATTGAAATGAAAGTGACTTAAAACTGTTAAATTTAGTGGTTAAGTATTGTTTTTAGAAAGATATGCAGAAAGCAGAAAACATCTGATTAGAAAATTTCTGATTTCATCTACAAAGTCATTATTAAGACATTGTAGCCATTCACATTAATACATTTTATGTGCTTAATGATCATACTTCTTTCTCCCCAGATGTTTTCTGGCAAATAGGGAAACGTGATGTTTACTTGTACATGACAAAAACATGCCTTACTTCCCAACAGCAAGCAGAAATTCCATTCCCTTTGCATTTCATTCCATCCTGCAAACTTGCCTGCATTGCAAAGGTATTTTGAGGATCATATAGCAACCAAAAACAGGTCTGTGCTGGCTCTGCCCATGCTCTGAGTTAGTTTAGTGCAAGCTAACTCCAGCTCAAAGCCTAGTAGGCTAGCACAAAGTTGCTAGCTACAACTCTAAGCCTTGCTCTGCTGAAGAGCGGTGCAGCTGAAGGAATATGCTAACCCCTGCTGAGAGCATCCCTCCATGCTTTTCAGATCATAGCTTGTTTGCATGCAGACATCTTAAAGCACATGCAGCGAGCATAAATCTGCCCATAATGACTAAGCAGACAGACTGACTCAGCTGGTGTAGCACCAGCACTACAAACATGACACAAGCCAGACTTTGAGTGTGTTAAAATAAAAGTGATTGACTAAACCCTACATTTACATCATCCACAGTTTTAACAAATAGCATGTATCACGTTACCTTTTTCATGACCATTGATAGCAACCCAGTCAGCCACAGAATGGCAAAGACTGTCTCTAATTTGCACTTATTTTTGTTTGTGGGACATTCTGAGGCTGCAGCTTCTCACCCCTCAAGGAACCTGCATGCGTTGAGCTTCAAATTTAGGAAATGTACATTGTGTCTTCAAAAGACACAACTTAAGACACGTATTTTTTTGCAACATTACCCATTTCTCACATGGTCCATAACCCCCCTTGATGTCTCAGCCTGTGTTTCTGTTACTACACCAGTACCTGCCCCTACTTTGTCTGAATACTGACTGGGAGTCTGTAAGCATTCTCCCAGTTTTAGACAGAACACACCTGTGGCACATATCACAACAGACTACATCAGGTCTCAAGATATCTTTGAAGGCATTTAACTGACACCAGGAAGGCAAGTTGGAGAATGGACTTTTGTGCTTTGTCTATTGGACTCCAAAGACTGAGATGAGAGGTGCAGCATCATCCAAATTCACTTTGTATTTGTGCAGCCACAGTATTTCAAGAGTGACCTTAAGGTTTTGGTTGGAACTTGGGGCTTAAAATTATTTCCAACAGCTCTAATCTTTCAAAAGGGTATTACTCTAGTCTCTAAAAATGTTGTCTGTGCATTCAAGGTTTATGTGCAAGTGATATGTGGCCACGTTAAATGAAACAAATTTGGAATGATGATGGTAAGCCACAACCGTAAATATAAAAGTTCACAGGCTTTCCAAAGGTTTCTTCTTCAACACTTTATAAGTCAATTATACAGCACTAATACCTTTTTGATAAAACTAACTGCCCATTTAAAAAGTTCTTTTTTTTTTTAACACATTAAGAAAAGAAAAACTAGTTGCAGCTGCTTCCTGGACACAAAAAGATGTCCAAGCTGAATTAAAAAACAGCCACAAGATTTAAAGTAAATGAGCTATGGCAATCCACTAAGTGACTGCCTGTCAGCTGCCTGAAGTGCTCTTGGGTACCACAGGATCCCTCCTTGGGCACAGCACAGTGGTCCTCACCTGAAGACACTCACTTCTACTCCTGGGGTACCTAGAAGCCACTGACAGACCTCCAGAAAAACTACTGTCTACATGGTACAAAGGCAGTGCCCGCTGTGGAAGAGACGGCACTCCTCACGGTAAAAGCACGGACACATAACACAAACCAGCAGGTCCGTGGCAAGACCGAAACAAAAGGTACCAGGATGATCCTCACCTTGTAGCAGAGACGTGCCAACAGGAATGGTTTCGGGAATGTTGTCTCTGCTGTAAATGGAGTGCTGGAATTCAGGAGAACAGTCATTTTCGTCGGTGATATGGACCATGACCTGAGACAAAAGGACATGCTGAGAGGGGATTTTAGTTTCTGCCTGGGCAGTCATTGCTCTTGGTGCTGTCTTGTCCTTTACACCTCCAGTGCTAAAATTTTTCTCACACTACTCCTGTAAAACAGAAAAGTATTATCTCCTCCACTTCCAAGCAGATGGGAGGCAAAGCCAAAGAGGAATAACAGGAGGTATTTTGCAGAACCTAAACCTGAATGCAGCTCAGAGCTCAGCCTTCTGCCTGTACCAAAAGGCCTCCTGCCTCCCAAGCATCTTCACCAGTTTTCTAGGCTACCTATGTGGTTAACGGTCCTGATAACATGGAAACAAAGACCACAGAGACAGCGGGTAGGAAGCGAAGGTATCTACATACCTCAGTCACGCTGCTAAGAGTGCTCTCAACTTCCATGGCTTTCAGTAGGAGATGATAGAGGTGGTGCTCGCTCTCATAGTCCACAGGGTGGGTCAGGCTGAGCTCTCCGCTCTCCTGCCTCACCCTGAAGAGCCCGCTGGGGTTCGTCAGCAGGGTGTACGAAAGAGGCTGGCTCTGGAAAGAAACAGCCTCAACAACTGCTACTCTGTAAAGAATGAGAGAATAACCTTTTGCTTCAAAACAACAACAGCAGCTGCTTCCTGAGCACCTAGAGGAGGAAGATGAGGGTGAGGAAAGGCCAGTTGCCCACTCTCTGTCAATGCTGCGCTCAGCTTTGTACTCGGACTGGAAATTCCCATGCTACAGGGAGCCCACCTACCCACTTTTCTCTCACCAAACTGATCCTCTGACATAGCAGGGATGGGGTAACAACCCATTTCAACACCCATTAACAGGAAAACATCTTTTTCTTCCCTATTGTACCCTTCCAAATACTTGACAGAAGTTTACTGGTTTAGCTTCAGTTACAGAGATAACTGAGCTACTGTCCTGTTGATTTTCTTTGAAGCTGTATATTCAGAAAAGGAACAGGTTCAGAGATGGATGGGAAACCCACAAAGCACAGGGCCTTTCCAGATCCTGCTGTCTGCCTTGGCAGGACATGAAATGAATGTCTGCCTCCCTACCGTGACTTATGTTTTGAAGATCCATCTCTCACACCAGTCTCTGGCCAGTGTGACAACACACTTTAAGCCCATCTCAATAAAAGCTCCAGGGAAAGAGAAAAATTTCACTCCTCCTCCTCCTCCAGTCTCTTTTAAGGAGTAATTGGCACATCTCCAGCAATTTTTTCTACTTCATCAGCTTATTTTGAGGTTTTCTACTCCTTAAAGACCCTATGGCACTGCTCCACCTGCTACTTGGTGCCTTAAAAGCCCATGCTGCTCTCAAGCAGCTGAAGAGTGACAATAAAACCAGAGCCAGCTCGGCAGCACCTTGCCACTGCGGCTTGGCTTAGCCATTCCTCACACAACAGCAGAGCCCCTTGGAGACTTTGCCGTATCTATTTGCACTTCACATGGGCTTTTTTATCTCAAGAGTCCGGCAATGACTTGCCTTTCTAAAAACTGAAATGCAAGTCAAACGGGATACAAACAACTCCAAACCTGGTTAATTAAAAGACAAGGTTTTTCAAGCACTCATTTGTATCTGAAGTGCTCCAGGAGATGCGTAGCCAGGAATTTGGCTGTTTTAATTCATGATGCGATGCAGTAAGACTCCAAGAGCATTAAAATAATTATTTCAGCAGAATTCCAGCATCTCAGACTATATCATGTGCCACACTGGAGACTTTCAAACACTGGAAAAGGCATAATTTCTTTTAGAAAAAGAACGCTATTTTTAAAGCGTAATAGGCAAATACACATGCATAGCCCTAAGAAGCAACAACACAAAAATTTCACTATATTGTGCTCTCAGATTGCAGGGAAGGAGCTCACCTAACAGAAGTACAACTTACTTTTCTCCTGATGGAGTATTTTCAGGGACAAACACACTGTAGGACATGTTAGTGAACTGCGGAGGTCGGGAGCCTGCCAGGATGGAAATGGAGGCATAGGGGCTTTTGTTGCCGTACTCATCAGTGGCTTCCACAGTAACCACATACTCCTTGTTCCATGTCAAAGGCAAGCCAGTTGTCATGATAACGCCAGTATCCTTATCGACTTGGAATCGCTCTTCACCACCTACCAATATATGCACAGACCTGGTCTGAAAAATGCCCCACAGCAAGAACGCTTGCATTTTCACTATTTTATGGTAAGCTATCCTCAAATCATCTACCTATGTCCTTGCATGCACTTCTTTTTGTTGTCTCCAGTTATACACCTTATCTTTCACTCACACTGTGCTTTGTTGGCCAGTGCAGTGTAAATGAGACGGGAACGGGCAAGAAAGGGAGCCTTAAGCTAATAGTAAGGCTGCAATCCATTTCAGAATAGAAGTAAAGCAAAGAAAGTGTCAGCAAGATTCCCATCCAGATAACTGTTTTACTTAAAGCACCTCCAGCTTCTATTTGCTGTACCTGCTCTATCTTTAAGGATTCCCCAAGGGAAAAATCTATCAATGAAATGATAAAATGGGGAATTGCTAAGAAAACCCTGCAACTTAACAGAATTTTAACTCCCCAGCCCTCTACCCCGAAAAGACCTACCTGCAATGAGTGTGTAAGTTATCCCTGCACTGGTGTTTTCGTTGTTACTGTAATATGCGACAAGCTGGTAGACGAGAGTGCCTTTTCGGGCATCTGGATCAACACGTGCCAGGTAGGGGTATGGGTACATCCCCCAGGACAGAAGTTCCTCTTCTGGAGCAAGGAGTGTCACATGGCAGAGGTACCAGTCGTTATCTGCCAAAGACGTATGGATTTCTAGACAGCTTGTTCACAAATTCAGCCATTAGTTTCTGTAAACAAACTGAATCACCCATCACATTCATCCTACTGCATGCAAAAAAAAAAATCAGTACAGATACGGACTTTGGCAGCTCGATGTGCACTAAATATAGTTAACAACTAATTAAAAACACTTTCAGTAATAGCTTTTAATTAGTTAGATATGCATATTAAATATTATGTCAGTTACAGCACTTGCCAAGACACAGTTTTAAGTGCTTACTTATCCAGACTCGGGTGAAATTTGGCCTTTTTTTCCCCAACAATTTCAGCATAAATGTTGCCAGTTTCACCAAATCAGGTTTAGGGCTTATTAAAATATTTCTCTTAAAAATCAGCAGCAGTGGTAAGCAATCAAAACTCCCTAAAATTCTTCCCACTCCAACACTGTTTTGTTTAGTTCTCTCAAACCACTGGATATCCAAGGAATTGCAGATGTGCCTCCTCCTTCTGTCCCCAGCATCCCATCTGGTTGCATCTTAGGTGAGTGAAACACCAGCTTTGAAATGGGCCCCCCATGGCAAAGCCCAAGGAAGCACAGCACAAACTGCCGTCTGCTGGGCATGGAGGTTCTGGGGCTGGGAGCTGAATCCCTGGAGAAAAATGGCACCTGTACATTGACTGCACCTGTATCGTTTTATGGCTAAGAACTGAACTCCAACAGCTAAAACAAGGGGTGCAGATGATTGCATCTGCTCAACCTTGGACTGTCAGACTTGGGAGCTGCCTGGAAGGCAGCTAGATCCCCTCTGATCACCAACTGTAGCATGGTCTGAGGGCTTTCAGGAAGCAGGGTTGACTGTCAGTGGGACAACTCCTGGCATCACTCCAGATCTGCTCCCAGGGTGGCTGTGACACCGCTAGTGCCAGCCCAAGAAAAGTGGTGAACCCCTGACATGCAGAAGGGCTGTCAACAGAGAAGAAAGAGAGGAACCTTCCACTGCAAAGAGCCTGTAGAGGTTTACTCACAGTATTTTTACCTCTTGGGAGACCTAAATTCAAACCTTCTGAACTCACAGCAACTTGCTAACAGATGCTAAAGGTACATAGGAGCTTCTTGAAGAAATTTTCCTGAGCACATTTGTGTTCCAGAGGGGGCCTTGAGATTTGACTTCAAATCAAAATGAATATATTATTGAACGTATAAGTTCCATTTTTTTAAAAAAAGAAACTGAATGTAGAAAACGGGGGAAGTAAAAAAGTACATATGAAAAATGCACATTGTTTACCTGATGAAATATGATCATATACTAGAACAAACTGCACTGAGGTTGCAGGTCTGTTAAGGGCTACGCTGCTCTCAAAGCAACAGCCACGCACACGTACGTGTGTCTCATACAGGAAACCCTTGATCTCTGCCTTCAGGAAGGCCACTTTTCATGTAGGATGGAAAAGGACAGCAGCACATGGACAAAACCAATACCAAAGGCAAGAAGCAAGCTAGAAATTCCATACAAATTTTAACTGTAGACCTCAGGGATCTGATACTAAATAAAAGACTACCCACAGATAGAGACATCCACTGACGCACAAGACCTGTATTTACGAGCAGTAAAATTTTACCCCACAGTAAAAATACATGCTGGACAAATTTACCAGAAGTAATCATTCCCAGAAGGAAAAAGACTTCATTGAAGTTTTGTGGGTTTTTTGAAGTATTTAAAATAATTTCAGGTATGGTTTCTTTAGCTAGAGGAAATTCATAAATTACATGGTTTCTGGTTTTCTAATGTACCGACATTGCGTACATGGGAACATTTGTTAAACATGCTCCTTTAAGAATTTTTTTCCCTGTGTTGCTCGGTGTAACACAAGCCACAGCCCTCAGCACAAGATAGTGGCTCACAAGAGCCGTGGCTGCCATCAGTATTTTATCCATAGCCAAGAGGGAGAGTTGAGAAACGCACCTCTTAATTAACCCAGCCATAGGCAGTGTCATCTTGCTAGGGCCAAGTAACACGACAAAAACTTGTAGGCAGACAGCATTTAAAAATATTGTTCATTCATTGGTCTGATTCAGGCAGTTCTAAACTATGTGGAGATTAGTATCTAGTTCAGCATTTTTCCCATTTTGTGAAAGAGATGATTTCAATTATAATTATACAGCTAATTCCTTAATATTGCCCCATGTAGGTGATCCAAGTGTTAAATACCAATCAATAACAAGGTCCTAGTCCCACTGTAGGAATTGTAAACCCCACCAAGTATCAGTCCTAAACCATTGCTTTATGCTTCAAAAAAGACAGACAAGGGAATAAAATTCCCTGAGTTCAGGACACCACAGCAGGGGAAGAATTTGTGTTGTTCAAATTATTGATAATCTTCTGAGCTTTGATGAAAACTTCATCTCCCCCCTCACTGAAATGTCTATTTAAATAGAATCATAGAATCACTTAGGTTGGAGAAGACCTTTGAGATCATTGAGTCCAACCATAAACTTAACACTGCCAAGTTCACCAAAGGCATGTCCCTAAGTGCCACGTCTATACATACTTTAAATACCTCCAGGGATGGTGACTCCAGCACTTCCCAGGGCAGCCTGTTCCAATGCTTGACAACCCTCTCAGAGAAGAAATTTTTTCTAATATCCAAACTGAACCTCCCCTGGCACAACTTGAGGCCGTTTCCTCTTGTCCTCTCGCTTGTTATCTGGGAGAAGACACCGACCCCCACGCACCTACAACCTCCTCTCAGGCAGCTGTAGAGAGCGATAAGGTCTCCCCTGAGCCTCCTCCTCTCCAGACTAAACAACCCCAGCTCCCTCAGCCGCTCCTCACAAGACCTGTGCTCCAGACCCTTCACCAGCTCCGTTGCCCTTCTCTGGACACGCTCCAGCACCTCAACGTCCCTCTTGCAGCGAGGGGCCCAAACCTGAACACAGTGTTCGAGGTGAGGCCTCACCAGTACCGAGTACAGGGGGACGATCACTGCCCTGGTCCTGCTGACCACACTGTTTCTGATACAGACCAGGATGTAACTGGTCTTCTTGGCCACTGGGCACACTGCTGGCTCATGTTCAGACCTTGCTGAACCTTGGTAAAACTGTGACACTAGCAAAGCCTCCGACCACAGGCTCACAGGATGGCTGAGGTTGGCAGGTACTTCTGGGGGTGATCTGGTCCAACCAACCTGCTCCAGCAGGGCTACCTGAAGCTGGTTGCTCAGGACCATGCCCACATGGCTTTTGAATATCTCCAAGGAGGGAGACTCCACAACCTCCCCAGGCAACTTGTGCCAGTGAACCAAAGTTCTGGGGATGGGATTTCAGGAAAGATGTGGGCCAGCTGGCAAGTGTCCACAGAAGACCAAAGAGCACAACCAAAAAACATCGTCTGTCAAGAAAGGTGGAAAGACCTGGAGATTTTCAGGAGGCTGCAAGGGACATG
This sequence comes from Falco rusticolus, assembly GCF_015220075.1. NCBI lineage: Eukaryota > Metazoa > Chordata > Aves > Falconiformes > Falconidae > Falco > Falco rusticolus. The sequence continues at coordinate 30,310,122 of NC_051189.1, forward strand.
CTAACAGTACTATAAGACTGATGTATGAAGTCAGTCAGCTGTCCCCTACCCCATGAAACAAAAAGTAACAAACTCATTCCCAAGGAAAAGATGTGCATTAGATGTTTGGGGGGTGGGGGTGTAGGGGAAGAATCCCCCAGCAATTTTTAATTATAAGGATAATGCAGCATTTGATAGAGGTTGGAGACGTGAGAGAGCATCCATCAATGAGATCTTTAAGACCTCACTAGACAAATATCTGCCAGCAATCACTTCGTTATAGCAAAGCCTGCCTCTAGGCTGGGGCCCGGTACAGCAACATTGTTAAACCCTTTCCATCATACTTTAATACCCCTGCCCTTCAGCCTTTGCATCTCATTGATTTCTGAAGATTACGTGTTCACGTGTCACTTTTTCCCCAGCAGCCCAAGAGAATTTCTAGCATAAACGTTCCTTGGACCTTTTGTTTTTCTTTGCTGTGTGCTTCAAGGTAAAAAGTGAGGGAAGGAGTGAACACCACCCTAGAAACTGCCAGCACAACACATGAAAGGATGAGTGTAGGATGAGGCCAGACCTGGAGGGCTGTGGTACAGCAGCAGTTGGTAATAAACTTCAGCTATCAGGTAGAACATCTTTCTGCAGCTGAGACCTGGCTCACTCCTTCAGCCTCTCAGCATATATTTTGGCTTTTCAGGCTTGAAGCAGTTCTCTCCATGTAAGCAAACAAAACTTAAATGGAAGCAACCTGCAAGCATGCTGACAAAACAGCCTGGGTAATCTGCATACAGACATCAGAGCTCTAATTCTAGCAGGGAGTAAATGGAAGATTGTTACAAAGGTCAGATCTGAGTTGAAGCAAGTCCAAAACCCTAAAAAAAGTGCTGAACATGGTCTGGAGACTAACAGGAGGTCAATCAATCAGCATTAATTTTCCCATCATTTAGGAAAAGCTGTTCAGAAGCAGCATGATGAGGTGTCGCTACTCAGGGCTATGGCCATTTCTGTTCTGGTAGCTCCCCTTTGCACATACACCATATGTGAAGAAACAAGGATTTTAAGATGTTACAGAAGCATGGCAATCAAATTCTATGGAACAGTATTGCACTGACATGGAACAAGTCAGTGAAACAAAACTAGTCTTGGTAAAGTAGGGGTTTTGCCTAGCAATGCATTGGTTTTTCAACTGTTGTAACTGCAAAGGCATTAACAGATCAAGCCTCCGAAATCAATACTGTTTTATTTTGTTCCACTGGCACAACTGCAGCATCCTATTAAATCAAAATGCAACATCACCCAGTGATGTTGCAGCTCACCCATTTTGTCAATATGAATCATCCAGTGAAAGGAAGGAAATAATCAGGAAACCAGGCTCCATAGGCTGTGAAATGAGACTATCAACAGGATAAACCACCTGGATTCTGCACCATGCATTGCAAAGGGTCTTGGTATGATCAGTCTAGAAGAGAACCATAGAATCATTTAGGTTGGAGAAGACCTTTAAGATCATTGAGTCCAACTGTGAACCCAGGACTGCCAAGTCCGTCACTCAACCATGTCCCTAAGCACCATATCTATGCATTTTTTAAACACCTCCAGGGATGATGACTCCAGCACTTCCCAGGGCAGCCTGTTCCAATGCTTTACAACCCTCCTCTCAGAGAAGAAATTTTTTCTAATATCCAAACTGAACCTCCCCTGGCACAACTTGAGGCCGTTTCCTCTTGTCCTCTCGCTTGTTATCTGGGAGAAGACACCGACCCCCACGCACCTACAACCTCCTCTCAGGTAGCTGTAGAGAGCGATAAGGTCTCCCCTGAGCCTCCTCCTCTCCAGGCTGAACAACCCCAGCTCCCTCAGCCGCTCCTCACAAGACCTGTGCTCCAGACCCTTCACCAGCTCCGTTGCCCTTCTCTGGACACGCTCCAGCACCTCAATGTCCCTCCCTGAAGCGAGGGGCCCAAACCTGAACCCAGGATTCGAGGTGTGACCTCACCAGTGCCCAGTGCAGGGGGACGATCACCGCCCTGGTCCTGCTGGCCACACAGTTTCTGATACAGGCCAGGATGCTGTGGCCCCCCTTGCCCCCCGGGCACACTGCTGGCTCATGCCCAGCCGGCCGTCAGCCAGCTCCCCCAGGCCCTTTTCCCCCAGGCAGCTTCCCAGCCGCTCTGCCCCAGCCTGCAGCGCTGCCTGGGGCTGCTGTGACCCAAGGGCAGGGCCCGGCACTGAGCCTGGTTGAACCTCCTACAATTGGTTATTATTTAATATTAAGAACATTAAGAATATTATTAATTGAATATTAATATAACTGAATAGTAAATATTATATTGTTGACTATAATTGAATATTAAGGGGGGCTGCTTTTCCTGGAGATACTAGCATATCCCCAAGACTTCAACTTTACACCTAGCTTATATATAAGGAAGGCATGTCAGGGATGTCAACAAACCACCAACTAAGAGGAACTTTAAGTAAGAGTTAAGAGTGTAGCAAGTGCAGGGATGGGGGAACATGTCTATCCATGCAATGAAGAGCTGCTAACTCTCTTTTTTGTAGAACTAAACACACTTCAGCACATCAGAGCAGATATACCTGTGCCATCCTTGGACAAGGGCATGAAAGCAAAGAAAGAACTGGAAAAGGTTTTTAAACAGCAAGTGGCTTTTCTTGTAAGCTTATATTAATTCCATGTTCCTTTAATAATTTATTTTCCTCCCTTAACAGAAGGAGGAAACATGACAGAACCGATTTTCTTTTCCCAAGATGAGGATTAGAGCTGTGCTGACTGATGTGAATTTGATGGAATAGTATTGGGAAGCTGAGAACTAAAAAATGTGCACAAAAAATGGTACTTTAGGTTCTGCTTATATCCCCTCTGGCAAAATGAATCATTTGAATGTAAAAGAGATAGCATGGTATGTGAAGACATTTCTGAAGTACCCAGCTTGGAACAGGACATCAAGGCTGGCTGCCTACACAGCCCCTATCAGGCCACACTGTTACCCTCAGCGGCAGGGCAAGACAACAGGAGCTTTGGCTCACTACTGCACCCTCACTGGGAAATCTACACCTGAGAAATGGTTACTGTCACAGCTAAGAAACCCTTGTCATCTTCAGGTCCAAACCCCAAAATTAGTTTCAAAAGACCAGTATTTCCTCAAATGAAAAAGAATGTAATTGCCAGAAAACACCTGATGCACTGAATAAGTTAATAAACTTCTATCTCAGATATCATACAAAATTGTGCGTGTACATACATATAAATATCACTTGTCCTAGAAGTCCTATAAATGCTCGTCCTATAAATTTGCAATTTTCCTTCTAAATTACAATTTACATGAGTAAAATGAAAATGTAAAATGGCGGAGCGTGCTGCATTAACACTGCACTTCAAGGTGAAGATGCGGGAACTACCCCCTATTTCTGAGATCTGTAGCGGAGACCAGACTCTCCTTGGCCAAATAAATTAGAATTTTTTTGGTTTGTTGTTTGGTTGTTTTTTTTAACGTTTAACGTTACAGTGACCAGGAGTTACAGTGTGCAGCTCACACTCTAGTTTCCCAAACATATAACAGATCTGAGGAGCCTCAGAAAAGATCAAGGGAAGAAAAATAAAGGGGATTTGTGCAGGAAAATGAGAGAGAACACAAGAGTAATTGGAAACTGCAATGCTTTCAGTTTAAAGATACTCTACTTCACACCTCCCCTCCAACAGAGTGATTTAAAGATAAGCTATGGACAAGGATGAACACTTCCATCAGCAGCCCCATCCCCTTGACCAGGCTAAAGCAAAGAGGACAAGGAGACAAGGCCTCCTGCTCTTCTGGGAGAGCAGAGAAAAAGCTCCCCACTGTCATCGCTGACATCTGTGCAAGTCAATGGGGCTAGAAACAGGGTGAACACCCCACCCCCCCCCCAAATTGTTTAAACCACAGGCATCATGGAAGAAGCACTGAGAAGCAGCTTTTATGCCCCTCTGAAGCTACAGACAACCAATTCACCTTTACTGTCATGAAATACTGGCATGAGATTAGATGAAAATGTCTCCTTTTTTTTGTTTGGCACTTTTTTTCTTGGGATTTTTTCATTTTCTTTTAAGCACTTTTCACTTTTCTCACTCAGATTTTGTAAAACAGCTTCACATAAACCACCTTGCAAATCACAAATGCCAGTGCATCAGCCTTTTTCATAACTAGATGTTCTATGGTTGTGAGACACACTGGTGCCCCAGTTTCTAATCACTATCCTTGACTAATGACAAAGATTTTAAAATTCAAGATGCTTTTGAGTATTCCGGTCTCGGTTTTGTCATTATGGTCAGTCATGTGTACTCCAGTACTACCTGAGGATCAGGCAAGATTGAGTCACTGTGTTAAGTATCACGTAAATTGAACCTTACGCATCCCTGTCCTCAAAGCACCTGCAATCCAGTCCTTATCCACTATGCACTATCCTACAAACACTATAGAAAAGAATTTAATCTGAAAAAATAAATTAAAATACATATGGATATGCCTCATGAAAACTCTCCCATGTGTTTTTTTGTGCCTTTCAGAAATTTCCCCACAACTGAAGCATACGTAGGAATAATCTACTTCAGGGTATTTAAACTTCCAACAAAATGCCTTATAGCTGTAATTAATCATTAACCAGACTTGACCATCATTTTTAGAAATGCCTTTTAGCCTAAAGAAGAGATATTTACACAGTCATGCTGTCTGCTGTGCCCCATCTGTCCTGCCCAAGTGGCTTTTGAATCTGGTGGCCAGTTTGTTCCTACAAGCTTCATGGAAGTCACCAGCTGGACAGAAGATGGGCATCCCAAATAAAGGTGCCCACTGAGAGAAATGAAAAGAGGCTTTTACTTGGTGTCGATGAGCCATCCAGTCAGCAACACCTGTGATGCTCGTACATCTGCCCCAGCTACAGCACCTGCTGACATCCCTGCTGGGAGAAGCGTGGGGGCAAGGAAGAGCTCTCACAGCGGGGAAAGCCTTCACAGCACAGGTCCCCTCTCCAAAGTAAAAGCCTTAATTTTATTAATTTATTTTCTCCAACTCTCTCAAGAAAAGTTATATGGGGGCAGTTTTAGTACAGCTACTCTGCTGTCATGAAAATGATGGGTCAGCTCCACCCCAAACACCGATGAGAGAGATTCCTGAGGGTGAAGTGTCTGTTAACAGATTTGAGTTCTCACAAATACTCCTAAGGTTTGGGTACAATGTTCAGGGGTATCATATCCCCGACTAACATGCTAGCACACCAACTGGACTCATGTCAGACTAAGTAGAGAGGGCCATGCCTTGAAGGCAAGGTAATATCCTTACCCTCATGGTTAGGGGAATAGGACTGTTTACGCCCTTGAAAGCCCACAAACCACTGCATCAGCTTGTGGATGAACAGCCCACAGCCACAGAACAGCTGGGCAACGTGACTGTACCAACCACCTCATCTAAAGCTACGTCAGTGGGTTTCAGTTTTTCCCTCCTTGGTTAACCACAACCAGCAAGCTTGACAGACCAGCTTGCAGAGGTCACTTTGCATTATTTTTGTGACATATTCCTTAACATACACCAGCACTTGGACATGTTTTCTACTCATACGCCACCTCTCCCAGTTTTAGGAGGCAAGGTCTTCCTTACCTCTATACTACCTGTAGACTTATCTAGTGGGACCATCAGAGCTTAAAGGCATTTGCAGGTGTTAGCACATACACAGGCAGCAAAGACAAATCTTCAGCCAATTTTTCACTTTCTGTGTGAATGCAAAGCTACAGTGGGTACCTCCATCACACTGGGTATCTGAGACACCTACAGCATTCCCTGGGCAGCAAAGACATCTCTGCAGGCAGATGTCCGTGCATCACAGGAAAAAGCTTCAGGCAGATACAGGATCAGGACTTCAAAATCTATTGTATCTTTACTGCTACGGCATCATCTGCCCTAGCCTTTAAAGCCTGACTGTGGTGTCATCCTCTAGTTTTTAAAATCAGTTTAATTTTTTTTGTTTGTTTCCAGAGGAAGGCTCTGAAGCACTATCAGACCCGTGATTACAGAAGCAGCGTCTTTGCCTCAACCCTTAAATCTACTGTATCTGCCAACAGCTGCCCCTTACCACCAAACCACAAGAATTACAAACCCTTCACAGCACCACAGAGAAGGTGGGAAGTACAATTATTTAGAGGATCTCAAAAGATTCCAGGTGACAGGATTCTTCCTTAAAAAAAGTAAATATTATTACAGCTCGCCATATAAACAGCCTACTAATTGCCCTTAAAAGATGCTATTAAATACTATACAACCCGTAATTATTTGCAGGCATGTCAGTTGGTGAGGAAGTCAGGCCATGATGACATAGTAAGAATAGCTGAGGAGTCAGCAGTACAGAAGACATTTGGGGGATTTTTATATTTTTTTAAATAAGGAAAGTACAAGAAGACACAGCTACAATCTTGGCATTTAAAAGTTGCGTCTCTCTGCAGATCATTCAGCTTTTACTGTTGATAGGAAGGATGGGTATGTTTTTTGGGTTTGTTTCCACCCCCCATGACTTCCATCTTCCACCCTTCGGTCAGTATTTCAGAAAAGAGGTGATCCGACACAGACAAAATAGACATTTGTGTGGTGCAGCACAGGCCAGTAACAGAAAGCAAGCTGTACTTATGTCACTGAAGTGAAATTAACTGCAAGGTCTCTTGTCTGCCAATGAAAAAAGACGCTCAAAATGCGTAGCCAAATTCTAGGAGGACTCCTAAACATTTTTCATAAGGGCAGCATCACTACAGACACCCAACATCCTTTGAGGTGCCTACGACTGGACAAGCTCCCAGTCGCTGCCTCTGCCTTCCCGTCATCCCACACAACACAGCACCTACTCTTCCTCATGAAAGCGACACTTAGTAATTTTAAAGTAGTTTGTGTGGGGCATAAAAGATCCCCTTCCTGAGAGGCTATGGCAGAACCTGCTCCAGCCATTAGGAACCACCTCGCTTCCAGCCCCAGTCTTTCTGTGGAAAAACTACAGGCATTTTCCAGCGTTGTCCTTTAACTAAGTAAATTTCTTCTCCCTGAAGTTTGTTCAAATGTTTTTAAAACAAAAAAGTTGCTTGCTGAGGCTTTATGCAGTAAGAGCTGTTCCTGTGACCATATTTTGAGTGGACTAACTTCTTTCCAAACACTTAAAAAGTTACTGTCAGCAGCAAAATACCAATATTTATTGAAAAGCCAAAGTATGGTTTATGTGTACAAAAAGATGCCAAAAAAAGTTGTAGCAATATTTCTTGTTAACACCATTGGATGTAACTGTGAGAGATGCACCTCAGACCCAGCAGCACATGCACTGTTGATAAGGATGGACCACAGCACTCAGAGGTGCGTTTGGGGCAGCCGCCTCCAAAGGAGCAGTGCTGACTACTATGATGTGTTGTAAGAAATGAAAAGGTAGAGTCGATAGCGTACCTTCCAGTTCTCCTCACATAACAAATTTCTAATCTTCCCCTTCCACAGACATAGCCCTCACTGCTTTGCTACTCCTCTTTCACAAAGCAGATGTCTGTTCCCTGTGTATAGCATCCCTTTACTCAGGCAAAAGCTCAGCTGCCCCAACTGATGTAAAGCAAGACCATCCATAGTCATAGGCACAAACTGCTCCTGACTCTGCTGTCACCAAGTGCTGCTGTTAGATCTTTCCATCAGCAATGCACAAAGCAGGGAGAAGTGTATAGTTATAGGACCGGAACCCCAAGTCCCTTCCATCAGCTTGTTTCCTCAGGTCAAGTTTTTAAAGGTTTTTTTTAAAACTTTCTGCTTTACTTTCTCTTAAATTTTGGACAGTTTCCACTAGCATGCCAACCTCACTGCTCAGGCTAAAATTTCAGTACTGTTGAGTTACACGCTACCCAGGGTCTGACTGCTTTAGCAAGGAAACACTGATGCCTGCACCAAAATGCCTGCTGAGAAGCCATCACTGCTCTCCAGCGAGGACAACTTCCCATGCCCATCAGAGATGCACGAGCAAGAGCAAGTTCAATTCTACTTCAGAGTCATGTTCCCTATGAGAAGGCTACATGCACGTCTGACTAGGGATGCTTAAATGAACAAGCTGCTTGCGCAAATATGGTATGCGTGAATTTTGGGCCTCCTGCATGTCATGCAGGTGTGAAAAGGCGGCTGCAGATGAGCCAGCTCCTGCCGGTACACAAAAATTAAACCCTGCCGTGCACCGCACGGAGTTCTTGAAGCATGAGACAACACTAAGAGGATGCAGGGATATTTCTGGCATGGTACAGCTTTGATCTGCATCTAAAACAGATTTTTAAATGCCTTCCTGCTGTTGTAATGTAATAAAAACTCAGAAATATTAAAATATATGGGCTATATAAAAGGATTTAAGATGTTAACCTTAAGAATAAAGGGCTGAATATTCTATTTTGAAGGTCTCTTGTTTTTCTCTTTAACTTGTCACGATAAAGGGTTTCTCGTAATTTAAATAGCTTCTTAGGTACCTTACTAAGAACACTTGTAACTTGTTGGTTTCTCAGCTATAGACTTTATCAGACATTCTTACCACTTATTTATTGCCTCTGGGTCATTATGTATTTTTACAAATTTTTTTTACATCTATTTTTTTTTTTACAGTAAGAATACTCCAAAGATACATACAAGACAGGGTAACACAATAACCTTCATCCAGGAGCTTGCTGTTTTGTCTAATGATCCCATGCCATTAAAATGGTTTCATGGTTTAAGTGAAGCAAGCTTTTCCTTTGTCAGCACCTGAATTCGAAGGCGTAGCAATGGCATCCACAGATGTTTTTAATCAGTCTGATAGCAGGAGGGGGAAGAAAAAACACAAACCAGCATATAGTATGACCTCCAAACCTGATTGTGAGGTCAGATTTCTGTTTCTGGAGTCAGATTTATTTTGCTCTAAAAATTTCGGGGGGTGCCAGGAAGCAACGGGCCATTTCTGGCTCCATAAAAAAACATCCCTAAGCTATATCTTGATTTGAAATCATAGCCAGCATCATATATGGATTACTTGCTAGTTTTTATAGAAACCATATTATGCAGATTGAAAGGTTTTCCCTTCGCAGTATGCATCCTGGTGGAAGTTTTTTAAGGAAGTCCAAGGGACTCAAACCACGTAATGATTCCGTGTGCAGTCTAGGCTGTATTTTCAGGAATTTCAAGATTTGACCGATGGCTTTTTAACATGTAGTTTGCTTCCAGCAAGTCATAAGGGTTCAATACTGATCGTATTCTACCATAAGACCCAAGAACACGACTATGCTACAGCCTTCTCAGTCAGATTCAAGACCCATCTCCTTGGAATTCAGTTACAGTAGTAAATAGTTGCTTTCACACCTGAAAGAGAACAGAGGATGAGAGATCCTTCTCACTTCCAGAACATGAAAATACTGAACAGCCTCATAACTGTTTTATTCATTTCAGTCATAAACTAACTGTTGGTGTTTACCTCACTTTGATGTCTTGAGGCATCCCAGATTTAAAGGGTTGCTAGCCTCAAGCTTACTCTTCAGAGCACTGCAGACATACAGGAGGGGAAGAGATTTGTCTTGCTGTGCCTTTTTTTTTTTTTTTTTGAGTCTCTCTTGTTGTTAAAGAAAAATACCCTTTGTAGATCATGGAGTGACTTCTTACCACAGTTGTTTTCAGTTTGATAGCATGTGGGCTGTATCTGCAGTGTCGGTGTGTGCAGGAGCATGGAAATCACCCAGTAGGTCTCACTAGTTCAAGCCAATGCAGCATGCGCTCTGCAAGCCCTGCATGGCAGGCTTTTACATTAAAAGCAGCAAAACAGAGCTCAAAGTCTGTTAGAGTCAAAGAACAAGGGTAAGAAATTGTATTCCTTTGCTTTTTGAAATATGATCGACAAAGTCCTAAATGTAAAGCTTCTGCGCAGTGCATACCAGTACGTATCGCAGCATCAGAAAGGACAGCTGTGAGTGGGGCTCACAGTGTCCCACCCCGTGTAAGTTGGTAGCAAGTATGAGAACCTGCGTAGGTGCCTGTAGGTGTGGGCAGGTGTGCATGAACAGAGGGACTTGGAAGGGAAAGGGAGCTACGGTCCTTTCAACCCTTTCCCAGCTCCCCCAGCCCTTCCACGCTGAGGCTACTCACTGTTCTGATGGTGCAGTCAGTGTTTCCGGGATGTTAAATATTCCAGAAGAAAATCTGAATGAGGAAACGACAGGTTGTAGCTCATATCTTTGTATACAGAGTCCTGTCTGAACTCCAGGTCCCAGTCCCACAACTACACCCATGCGGAGCCCAGAACAGCAAGGCTTTGAGAGACAGAGGCAACCTGCCAGATCCCTAAAGAAGGCGCTAACTGCTCTGTGTAGGTAAAGACAATTCACAGAACTCATGCAAACCTCTTTGCGATGCACAGTCCATGTACCAGGTGTATATTCAATGGGAGAAGAACTGTATCTTCACAGTGCCAGCTACAGTGGCCCCACAGAACAGACGGCAGCCCCATACACATCCCTGCTATCAGTATTACTGAGTAACAGGTAGGATTCTGAAGGTTACTATACTCTACACGCAGTTTATTTCAGTATTTCAACCGTGTCCATTAACACTTTGTCTTTCTAGAAATGCAGTTGCAAGAAACAGTGCTCTAAGTTACTAGCTGACTTCCTTTTTTATTATTTTTTTTTTGAAGTACCAAAAAAGCTTTGCGTTTCTTGAAAAAAACACAAGCCCAAGACACACGCTTCACTGGAGAAGCAGCACCTGTGAAATGCCTAAGTCCATTCACAGCTTTTACATAAAAGATGGCAATTAATAAGGGTCCAATAGTTTTGTTTTTCAATTAATGAGAGGATTAAAAGTTTGGCACATGTTCCATAATATCGATTACCATGTGACCCATTGTTAATTATATTTAGTAAGAGGCACGAGAAATGAGGAGCAGACCAAAGTTGATTCTGTTCGGCTTTAGACAGGTCACCAGGTTTCTTCAGATAAAAGACCAGATGCTTAAAGCCTCCCACCATTTCATTACCTTCCTGTAAAATAAGCAGCCAGAAAAAAATTCAAAGTGCACGACTGTATGAAGTTATGAGGTAGTTTTGATTTTCAAAGTAGCTTAAAGGAGTGTCTAAATGACCTTGTCCCACTTGATCATCAAATTCTTTCTCCCTGAGGCTCATCTCTTGTCAATATATTACCAGTGCACAGACAGTGGTACAAACATGCTGTACAGCACCAGATCAGAGAGGACAACACGATGAATCATGTGTGCAACACTGCTCACAAGGTTATTTGCTTTCATTATAAATAAGCAACATGTCACCTTTCCAACTCCATCTTTAGCTTGAATGGGAAGTTCCACTTTCAGCATCAGGCTATCTGTTTAAAGTTAGCACCTAGAAATACCGTGCAGTGGTTTCACTACGTTAAATGTTTCTCGCTTGCATGACACAGCCCATTCCTGCAAGAGTGTCTCAGGAAGGCGGCTCAGGGATCCTCAGCCTGCTCGGTGTGCAACGGTAAAGATCACAGGCCCCAGCACACTCCAACACATCTGTTTTCCTCCCAGCTCTATGTTTTGCATTTCCTGAGCATTAGGCTGCAAACCCCACTTACAGAAAACTGTAAATATTCACCTATAGTGAAGCTGTAAACGTCTAAGAAAAAAACCCAAAACAACAAACCTCAAGCAAATGATAACCAGTAACATTAACAGAGACCTGAGCTACAGTGACAAACACACCATAAAACTTACTCCGAGTAAGGTGAAAGTAACAGGTGGAAAGGACAGCCCCTGTAGCCGTAACACCTCAAGCTTAACATGGTTTAAGGAGTTTAACAAGTCCAGCCATTCCCTTTGCTGTGTTACTAGGAGAACTACACAGCCCAGAAGCTATCAGTGTACAGAGGATTTACACAGCGGTCTAACGACGTCCCCAATTAGTACCCTACGCCACCTCCTAGGATACCAGATTCTGACTTGAGTTTTCGCTTGCCCTAAGCTCCCTGACGGCTGTTTTGCAGCCGCCCCCTCCCCTGCCCGTGCCGCAGCTGACCCCCGCACCGCTCCCGCAGGGGGGTCCCCAGGCGGCCGCAGGTCTGTCCCCGCGCTGCCGGGGCAGAGCCACCTCTCCCCTCCCAGGTCACGGAGGACCACAGCGAACAGCTCTGCGGAGTCCCCCCGCTCGAAGACAAGCCGTGCCTTTCTTAACGAGCTTTAACCGCTTGTTAACGCAGAGCGGCCCCCCACCACGGTCCTACAAAAGCGAACCTGCTGCGGCAAGAACCCTTACAGGAACGTGCCCAGCCCACCGCCACCCCCGTTCCCATCGCTTCCTTCGAAGGCAGGCGGCACCGGCTGTACCGGAGAGGAGCCGCCCCATCCCCACGCCACCAGCCCGGGGGGCAGCTCCCACAGCCGCCCGCGGCCCCCCGCACCCCCACCTCCTCCAGCGGCCGTGCCCGCTCGCCGTGCCTCCCCCCGCGCTCGGGGCGACCCCCCCTCCCCGCCATTGCCGCGACCCCCGCCCGGCGCAGCGCGGCCCCTACCTCGTCCGCCGCCGCGGTGCACCTTGACCAGCACCTCGGCCCGGCCGCCCGCCCGCAGCTCCCGCCGCAGGTACAGCCGCCCCGACGCCCTGTCGACCCCCACGGGGGTGGCGCCGGGGGACGCCAGCTCGAACCAGCCGCCCGCCGCCCGGTCGCGGTTGCGCGGGACAGTGAAGACGGTGTCGCCCACCCGCGCCCCGGGGGGCAGGCGGGCCGTGTAGCGCCGGGAGCCGGGCCCCGGCGGCCGCTCGGGCGGCGGCAGCGAGCGCACCCACCGCCGCCGCCTGGCCCCGCCGCCCGGCCCCGCCGCCCGCCGCCCGCGCACGGGCAGGCGCAGGCACCGCGCAGGGCTGCGCAGCGGCCGCGGCCGGCCGTGGTCGAGGGCCGCGACGCAGAGGCGCAGGCGGCGCAGCCCCAGCAGCGAGCCCACCGTCAGCACCTGCCCGCTGCGGGGCACCACGAAGAGCTGCCGGCTGCCGGCGCCCGGCGGCCAGGGCCGGTAGGTGAGCCGCGCGTTGGCGCCTTCGTCGCCGTCCGAGGCGCGGAGCCGGGCCACCTCCGTGCCCAGCGGGGCCAGCTCGTCCACCTCCAGCGGCCGCGCCAGCCGCAGGCGCGGCCGATGGTCGTTGCGGTCCAGGACCCGGACCCGCAGCAGCGCCTCCCGGGGGGCCCGTGCCGCCCGCCGCCGCCGCAGCCGGAGCCCGTACTCGGGCTGCGCCTCCCGGTCCAGGCGCTCGGCCGTGCGGAGCAGCAGCAGCCCCCGCCCGCCGCCCGCCCGCCGCTGGAGGGAGAAGCGGGATGCGCCGCCGCCCTCCAGCGCCCACTCCCCGGCCGGCTCCCCGGGGCCCAGCAGCCTCCGCAGCGGTACCCGCAAGCCCCGCACCCGCGTCCCTGCCGGGCTGTTCTCGGGCACCTGCCCGGAGAAGCGGAGCAGGCGGGGAGCGCCGCCGCGCCCCAGCCCCGCCGCCGCGCCGAGCAGCAGCAGCAGGAGCGGAAGCCGCCCGCAGCCGCCCCGTCGTGCCCGGCCCATCCCGCCGAGCCGAGCGGTACTGCACCGCGCTCCGCGGCGGGCACCGGCGCCACGTGCAGGCCCGTCCCGCCCCCGCGGCCGGTCAGAGCCGTGGGCGGGGACGGGGCAAGGCCGGCCTCGCGGGGGGTGGGTGGTGGGGGGGTGGTGGGAGGAGAGGTGGGGGTGGTGGAGGGGGTGATGGTGGGGGTGGTGGGAGGGGAGCTGGGGGTGATGGTGGGGGTGGGGGTGGGGGTGATGGTGGGGGTGGTGGGAGGGGAGTTGGGGGTGATGGTGGGGGTGGGGGTGGGGCCGCCCCGCCCGGCGCCAAGCGTCCAGCAATTCCGGGCTGATTCCTCACCTGCCCTGCTCCCACAGGATTCCTGCCGGGCCCCTCTGCCTGGCAGCCCCATTGCTCCCGGCCACCCCCTACGAGCAGAGGAGCTGCACTTCCCGGGAGGTGACTTCGGGAACACGGGAAACCTCCGGCTTTCCTTAGCATGTATGAAAATCCCCAGCCAAGCTGAAAGAGCAACTGGTAAAAGCAGCAGAGGGGAAAAAACACCTGCATAAAGGAGAGAGGGCCTTGGAGTGCTTGAATCATCGAAAAATAGCAGTGACCAAGCAAATGTATTTTCCTGATGTGAGCTGGGCTTGCCTTGGAAGCGTGGCCTCTCAGGAGTGCACGTTCAGGTTACTGCTGCTTCAGAGAAGATGCAGTTTTGGCAGAAGGGGGAAGAGCAAAATGTGTCTCAGCACACAAAGTGACCAATAGCACCGAGTGTCACATTTAAAATTTCAGGGTTTGGGTGAAATAATTTTGGGAAAATAATAGCGTGTGCTGTTCTTGAGAGCAATACTGAAACAGTCCATCTGAATCAGGCGAGTAAAACCATCAGTCCTGCCAAACATGCATAAAACAATCTGGGCACGGGAATCATTGCACTGGTTATATTGTGATCAATGGACGTGTGAATCCAAGCCAGACCACTCCAAAGCCAATGGCTCCCCACAACTTGTCAAACCAAACATTACTCACGTTCTCATCACTCCAAGCACAAGGCCCAGCAGTGCCTTCCAGTCCTGCTAACAAACAGGAACAACATTTCCCTTCGCACAGTGATGGGAACAGCTTAGGAACCGCCTTTTGTTGAGCCTCTGCATCCAGCTGATCAAACTGTCTTTGTATTTTTCCATTAGAAATGCTTCCTCTCGCTGTTCCAAACACAGGTTTGCTGGTTTTACCAGAAGGTTGTTAAGGCAGGGGTGTCTGTTGCCAGTTGTGGTGTAGTTCCAGTGATGACATACCCAGGCTGGAAGCAAAGCTTTGCTCAAGAAAGCCTGAAACCATTTCAATCAGCTTTAGTCAAATATTACAGGCAGCAGCCAAAGGTGACAACCAAGTGCTAGATCTGGACCTCTGTCACCTGGGGAACTACCAGTTTTAAGAAGAGGTGATTGTTGGGGATCACATCACGTTACTACAAGCTGTCAGCCTTTATTTTACCCTAGCAAAGTGAAGGAATTATTGTTTCTAAAAATCAGCATAATGTGAGATATCAGACTGGGAAGGCAAAAAAATAATACCAAATATTTTTAAGGAACGGTTTCCCAGTAACAACAGGAACGTGACCATCAAGATCCATCCACAGTTAACATGCTGTAGCACGCTTTGAGTGTTTTATCTTTACTCTTTATGCCCTACATAAAAATAAAATGGGAATAATTCCCTGCCTCACAAAGGCACTAGAAAGCTCATTCAGTTATGGCACTTAACGAGCCAGCCAGGCAACCCGAATCAGTTTAGGACGTGTTCAGATCACTGCCGAGATACAGCAAAACACACCCTCTTCTGAAGTGTGTGCTGTCCTACTGGCCTTATGCAAGCTCTCCATAAGCAAATTAAATCCTCTCAAGTGCCCAGTTTTAGCCTGCGTTACAAGACCCTTCCTTTCCTCTTACATTCACACTTTCAGAAACACAGTTTTGTCTAAAGCCTGTCAAAATATAAACTGGATTTTATTTACAGTACTCCCTCGCACCTGCGAACCCACAATACATTGATTATCACATCATTTTGGTGATGTAAATTTAGGCTTCTGCTGCACATCGCTCCCACTGGCAGAATTTAGGGCACACCTTACAGAGCAGAACCAGCGGCACCTTGCCACTGTGGAGACTTACTAGCACAACTGTGTTATCTTCAACTCCCAATTCACAAAACCTGTGCTATGACAAAACAAATATATATATATATGTGTGTGTGTGTGTGTGTTTGTGGACACAAATCCTACCCTACAATTCAAAGAGATGCATAGACACTTAAGGTGCGCTTGACTGCTGTTACCAGCTCTACAATTAGGTGGCTGCATCCCAGCCAGGCGCAGCTGAAACATCGCTCTTACTGGTGTCAGGCAGTTATATACACATTAAATATGTGTTTTGAAATGGTAGAAGTTATTTATAGTGGGCCATTTGGATGTTCTTTGAAGCTGTAATGAAATGAAAGGACCAAACTGCATTGTTTTGTTGGAAATAGGAAAGTATTGATGAAAAAATTAAACGCCTCCATCGGTCTTTTCAGTGAAAACGATTTTTCTTCTGGAATTGAGGGGTGGGGAGGGAGGTCCAGTTCAGCTGGCAGCGATCAGGGAAATCAAAGCACAGGCTTGTGTTTGGGTCCCTTCAGGGTCAGTGGGTGATATTCTGTCCTAGTAACTGCTTTGAAAACCAGGAAAAAAAAATTCCACTCTTCACAATTGACCCTACGTGCTCATCAGGGATCAATAGACAGCTAAACAGTTTAAGGAACGCTAAGGAATTCTCAAAAGCTGTATTATGTATGTATATGTATGTACAGTATATTTTAGAATGCTGCAAGACTGGCCATTGTGTAATAACCTCATTTCCTTCTCAGGACACTGCCAAGAAAACAGTATGGTTCTTTCTGTGTAGCTGTGTTTTCCAAAGGATCTTGACTCTTCCTGTGAAACTGAAGCAGGAACCACAGACAGAATGATAAATTCAAGAGGCAACTCGAGTAAGGATAGCGGGGATGGCTCTTGGCTCCAATAGGAAACACCACAGAGAAAAAATTAATATAAATAAGCTACTTAGGTATCTTCAGGACACTGTCAGCTTCTACTGCCAAAGAATCACAGTGAAATTTATTTTTAGGGTTCTCTAGCAAACTTTATCTGGTAAACTGACAACTGTGAATTGCAACCCCTCACTCTAAGAACTGCTGTTCCAAGGCCAAACTATCGGCAAGGCCCGCAGCCTTCCTCTGGCCCTCTCTTGTAGCCCCACGAGTCCCTAGAATGCAACCAGCAGTTCAGACCACAGCTCAGATCATCATAAAACGGGCCAGCTTGGGAGGAGAAAAAAAGAAGGGCCGGAGGGGGGGAACGGGACGGACAGAAAAAAGCATCAGTGCTCATCTAGGTGTCAAGAATGCAGAAATAGATGCAAATTACACTCCTAGTGTGTGTTCCAGAACTATTTCTCATGATGAAATTGAAACAAGGCTTTATTTCAATGTACCTTTCTAAAATTGCATAGCCAGGTGAATCACTTCTGCAGCAGTGATTTTCTATTGCTCTCCATAGTTGAAGTTAAGTGAACCAAGGAAACCCCAGGCGCCTTTCCCAGCATCCAGCAATCACTCTGGGAGGAGAGGAGCACAGCTTCTGCACTCGGGCTCTCACAGGCAGCAGAACATGACGCAGTGAAGAGAAGGTGGCTGCATTCTTGCCCGTCCTTTGTCAGCTTTCTTCAGAGGGGAGAATGGCTTAGGGCATCTTTTTATATTCACCCTCATCTTACAGAATCTACTGGTATTTATTGCAACAATGTAACAAAAAAACCCCCACAACCAACCCCCCCCCAATTCCATCTTAACATGTTTTCAGTCTTTCTGTAACCACAGTATAGCACCGTCAGGAGTCAAGGCTTGCCAGCAGACACTGTAGTTACAACTTTGAAACAAGAAGAAATTCTATGGCACTGTAAAGCTGCTCAAAATTCTGAAAGTGAACGTGTATACTGCTGGCGTGTTATAACCTACTGAAGAGTTCTGTAATGCTCTGTATTACTTTACATTTGTATATTCTAGATGTGCAATTTAATTCATAATGAGATGCATCTCATCTCATTACTATTAAAAGTGTCTATCACACTTGTTACCTAAGCAATCTGAAAGCACACAGGAATTGAAGAATGGTAGTCTGGGTCACAGCAAAAGTTGGAAAATCTGGGAAACTGGGCCCTAGAAACAGACTACAGAGCTACCATTTAGGGTGAAAAAACCCCAAACCAACAGCAGATTTACCTAACACCTCTGAAACATTGATTATAACCAGAGTATGTATTTTATAGATATACACACACATACAATACATACACACTTATTTATATAAACATATAAACTCTATTATACATAATAGAATATTCTGTATCTCACAGCTGGTAACCATGGTCTCAGTTTTGGATAAAGACATGGAAGAGTACACAAAGACCAACATATATTTCATGGTACCAGGAAGCTCCATTCCCCTTTCAGCTAAGTATTCACAAAAGCCTGTGTGCGTGAATTAGTGGATAAACTTGAATACTTCAACATCAACATCAAGACTTCTTGACTGGTCTAAAAGGAATCAGTCTGAGGAATGTTCAAACTCAGAACCATTATAAATTAAAGATGTAAATACACATTTTTAGGTGTTACGTGCTCATATTTATGAGAAATGCTTCATAGGGCATTTCTACCATCTTCAGAATATAACTAAAATAATCTCAAGGTTTTCATATCATTACACAGCAAATTTTATTACAAAGCAGTCTGCATTCAAAGATTTCACCTCTTCTAATATCTAATAAAATGGTAAGAGGCTCCAATATATGTAATCATGATCTGTAAAGTTGATTAAAAAAAATCAATAAGCATTTGATGTTGTATAGCAATTTATTTCCAGGAGATATGCTTGCTGTAGGAGGATCTTTAGGGAGAAAGTCCGAGTTCAATAATTCCATATGAAGCACCTCATATTTTGCCGCTCAACCTCATACCAGTATGTCCCAACAGGTAGTCACAGTCAGCCTGACATGGATCCAGTCTGAGCAGGCTGCTAATCCTCACGAGTTGCAAGAGTATTTATGCTGCCCCATCGCATCAAGACAGATATTTGAGATATGCTGTATAGTCTTCATTTGGCTGAAAACTGCATAAGCAAATAATACAACAGAATTAAAAAAATAATTCTATTACTGCAACAGAGGAAGAAGGTTAATTCATTATGAACTACATGGTTTTTTGTGAAAGGGTGTATCAGACTTCTCAAAAGAAAGCATAAAATGGTTTGTGTCCCAAACAAGCCACACTTTATGGACTTGGCTTTTATTACAATTTTTTTTTTTTTTCACAGAAAAAAAGTTTGTCACAAGAGAAAAATATTTACTATGTATACGCTGTTTCAATAAAAAACTATCCAAGACAACAAACAGGATAAAAGGAATTTGATTGCTTAGATTTGTTATTAAATAACTGCACATAGATATGTCCATATGTCGTATACACTACTGCTAAACGTCACTGCTCACAAGTAAAGCACCACCAGTAATTCCTCTGCATTACTGAAGAAACAAAGTTTAAAACTTTGAAAGGCATTAAACACCCACCTCTTTTCCATCAAATAAATACGTAACCTTAAACATCACTTGAAAGGCAGAATTACATATATTTAACTGCGCTGAAATCACAAATATTTCCAGATTAATTACACATTCAAACATCTAGTTGAGGTACCAAACAATTCAGAAGATCTCTGGGCATTGCTAGCTCTGCACCTGGCATAGTAAGAGTACAGCAACAGAATGATGATGTTCTCTTTTAGCTGTACTGATGAAATAGAAATGATTACTAAAATGATACACGCTGCATGTTTTAGAATTCCCACTTTCCCTGCTCCTCACCACCCCCACCCGCACACATGCCCACCCCAAGTTAATTTTTAAAGAGTACTAAAGGCATGATTACACAGACTTACGTTGAGGTATTATTTCACATGAAATATTGCTTGTATTGGAATAAACTCAGCTTTTCTTTCATCCTTAATACCATAGTACTCTCGAGTCCACCTGCCTGTCAATATTCAGGAGATTCATAGATTCAGCCACCACCAGCGGTAACAGAAGTTACTCATTACAATTCCAAAACACTGTAGTAAACCAGACATCTCTAAATACAAACACAACACGCATGCCCACACCTTCACACAAACAGCCTACGCTTCTCCCAGTAGATTTTTGGTTAGGCTAGGTTATACGAAGTTAACAGCACTCATTAAAAAGTGTTTCAATGACAATTTACAATCCCTACCACCTGATCTCGCAGCTCCTATTCATGCAAATTGCACGGGAAAGCTGATGAAGGGTCACAAGATTTGCACATTTGCAGATGACTTCGTGAAAGTAAGATCCTAGGAAAAAGATTTGGTCCCTAACCTTCTACCTTTCAGTAAACAGTAATGCCACCAGAGCAAACAGTCTTGAGAATTTTCAATGCCTGTTAAACCCTTTGGCCCTCTTTCCTCCATATTTGTGTGTCTCCTCCTTACTCCCCCAATGAAAACTGCATTTAAGATTGTATTGTATTAAATTGTAATTCCACTTACTTGCAAGAAATAAAGCCAGTGGCTTTTTTTTAAATAATATGAATAGAAGCTAGTGTTCTGAAATGCCTTTACTTAATTAGTCTCAAACAACTCCTGGCAAATCTACCAACTGCATTCAAGTATGTAATTCAGGACATGAAAGAGCATTTTTTTAAGATTAAGACAAAACTGTATGTGTCAGTTTAGCTGTGGCTTGATTAAAATTTATTCCACAAGTCTAATGGTAACAGGTGAGTGCCTGAAAATACTGTACTTTATTTATTCTTTCAAGGGAATTTTTTTGCATTTATGACGACCAAGCACATCAGAAATTGGAAATATGAAGGAGGAAACAAGCCAGCAAAATAGCAACACAAATTGCTATGCAAATTCTCATTCTTCCCACTGAACATCTGTTAGATGGCTGGCATACATCCTAGCTGCACCACTCACTACACCAGCATTCTTCAAGGCTGGGGTATTATGACACAATGAAAACTCTAGAAATCAGAGGGACAGGAATTAAAGAAAAAAATCTTCACAAAAAGAAACACAAATTGAGTTTTTTGTTTGTTTAATAAAAGCTTGCAAGGCACATGTTTCAACTGAATTGCAACATCTATCTACAGCAAAACAGATCAAAATTTGCAAAACATTCCCCCAGCCCTTTCAGGCAGTTAAACCTGTGACCTGGTTGAAAACCAAGCTAGGGTTGCGTGTACAACTCCAAAGTAATTACGCCCTATCACTGTTCTTCTGAGGGATATCATGAAACTTACTGTTTATTTTTCACAGAAGGTGGAGATAAGAATAGACAATATTTTTGCTAATCCATAGCTGGATAAGAAATTCAAGTTCATAATTTTCTAAGACATGATTCTTCCAGTCATTCATTTAAAAAATGTTGCCTTTTTACTGGAACAACAGCAATATTTTTCCCACATAAAAGGCTCCTTCTGCTACTTAAGGCTGCTGTGCCAATGGTGCTGCAATACAATTTTCTCTAATATAAAAAGCAAGGTAAAAATCTTAAATGATTCTCCTAAAGCAGAATCAATTGAAGTATCAAGAATACATCTTAAAAACTATGACAAAACTAATAATAACTATGTCACAGTTCAAATAAAGTTCAACATGTTCATTTAAACATGTGTAAAGGCCAAACTACCCTACAAGATAGTTTTCTTAGATGTACGGATGGTCTCATTAGTGTTTTTTTGACGTGTGCTCTACATGTAAGTATTCAAACTACTATCTACGTGGTAATGCATACATACAGCATTGCGGTAAACATATGTATGCGGTAAAAAACAACAGGCGGTCAAGGATAGTTAAATATTGCATCTTGGCATGGCAGTCTAAGGCATGAAGCCGTAAGCTATGCGACTTCATCCACCCAAGTGCAGTTGTAACCCTGAAGTTTGCTACCTGGAATGCCTTATTGCTGTTATGAAATGGTATTCATGAATTCTTAACTTCAGGCAAGTAAATGACTGACAGACATGTAATTCCTTGACAGCGACTCAAACAAACTTAAATTGTATAAGGAACTCTAAACTTACTTCCAAATATTACATCTACATCTACACTAGCACATACAGAGAAGGTTCCTGCAGGCCTGCCATAGCTCAAGTTAATAAACTCGCTTCCACTGTTACATGGTAATTGAAAATTCTGAAATACCAGTGCAGTAAAACATATGCACTCGTGCATAAGCAAACAAATGCAGACTGCATTTGGCCAGACACACATACACACTGCCCCCAACACAACTGCATCCCCAGAAGGGATATTTACTTTTAACTTGTAACTCAGTTATACTGACAAATGTTTCTCTCCATGATCACATCCAGTATATTTATCTGAATATTGGTTTCAAATAAAACGCAGAATTTAACATCCTGTCAAGACTCATAGGCCTACAAATGTAACTGAAAGTAAAAAACAGATTACAGACATCTTGACTTTTACAACAATAAAACTTTTTTTCTTTTAAATCATTGCAACAGTGATCATAGGTTTTAAAAAATTGCAGCACTACCTGCAGCACTTACTGCAAAGTAAGGAAGTATATCTGTGTAGAGCAGATAAGAACCCCCACATACACCAACCTGCTGCAGTTCCTAATAATTCCAGAGTTAAAAATCTCTGACTTTGTATTTTATCAAGAAGTGCAGTAAGGATCATTTTGCAGCTTTCATTTGCAGAATGGTTTGCAGATTTTTCAGTTGAGGGTTCCTCCTATTATGCCCGATCCTTCATCACGGATACATCATACATGGGCTCCAAAGAACTGTTCCCATATGCCCGCTAGACTGGTCTCTGGGCCAGGTGTTACACAAATCCATAACTGCAGGTTAACTCCTAACAGATGAATAACCTCTTCCAAAACTTATGTCCTGGCTTTTTGTTCAGCTACACCTACGTAAGCAAAGCTACCGTTACCTTTTATTGGATTTTCCACTCACACCACCAGGATTAGGCCCAGAGCTGAATATTCTCTTGAAGGTATATTATCCAGCAACAAACAGGATGAACAGCCCATTTGTTACAAAAAATAGTTGTAGAGGAAAAGGGGGTCATACAAGGAAGACAAATTTGAGAGGGAAGCAAGATCGCAGAGTACTTTCCCCAATTTTCAAAGATCTCAGTGTAGTTGCATAATTGATATAAAAATAGATATGAAAAACTGTACCATTATTTATCAATGGTGGTGAATATAGGTTTTTACATTGCAGTTATGGCACTATCTTAATATAACTATCACATAAAAATTGAACAAAATGAGGATCACCCATCCCTCCCCATACATACACACACACACCAGCGCACACACCGAAGGGGTGAAACAGAAGTGCAGAAGTCTCAGCAGCAAACCTGGTTGTCCTGCTACCCTTGTCTAAAACCAAGTATGGCATACAGTTGTATACTGGCCCGTTCTGATGGCTGCTAAGACACACGTATGCATACACACATACACATTTAAGCATGGAAAAATCCTGAAGACAAGTTCTTTCCAAACTGAAGATCTGATCTTGTTAACTCCTACTGCTAGGTCTAAGTCCAAGCACTTCCACCAACATGTCTCTTAACTATGTAGAGATCAGTGCCTTAATCTCTGGAAGTGTTGTTAAATAAAGGCTTCCTTATTTGATTTATACAAACACTATAGCTACACGTAAGATGTATGAACGTATGCTTCATAAACATAGAAATGTTTACAGTGGAAGACAGGAACAATGAAAACAACAAAAAAACCAAAACCCCCAAACACTTACTTGAAAAGACTCAGGATACCAATTGCTTTCTTGCTAGAAAATAAAAGCTATATGACTTAAATGAGCTCTTTAAATAATCTTTCTGCATTTACTGCAGTCTACCCACATCAGCTCTCTAGTACTACAGTTAGAAATTTCATTTACATGAAGATTAAGGTGGTTTGTATTGGGAAGAAAAATGCAAAAACATGGAAGACTGTCACACTTTGTAGAGACTGTAAAATTGACAATTTTTCCTGTTTCCTTCGAAGATGCTATCTGTGTCTGTTGATCTGTAGTTCAGAGAATTCCAGTTTGGTAAAATAAAGTTGTCAATACACTGCATGCGTGCACAAGTATCTGCAAAAATGACTTCCTTGATCAAAATGTGACTTTTCCAACTGGATTTCATTCACAATCAATCTTCAGAAAGAAGCTTGCATGCTTTTTCACGACTGGAAGGATATCACAGTGTTGATTCTATACACAAAGTAGGATCTATTCCAGTATACCCGCGTAAAATAATTCACATATGGAGAATAGTTCATTTTGATTTCATGACAAAATCGTCCATATTTTGAGTAGGCATAACTGTCACCTTCCTCACAAACCACCTGTCAGAAAAGAAGAACAACTAATTAAAATACCGAAGATAAGTGGTTACAGAATGTAATTCTGTATATTTAATTTACTTCTGTATTCTGTAAATTTAATTTACAATAGAAATTTAATTTCCATACTGTATGATTCCAATAAGCTGAAAACATATTCCCCTATAATTTGTTTGACCATCTAAAATAGCCTTTGAGAATTAATACCTTTGTCAGGATATCAGACGTTAAAATCAGTGTACTTTATCCATACAACGAAGCACACCAGCAGTGGAAATTTTCCACATGCCCCGTTTGCCCAGTACTTCAAACCTGACCTGCACATAGCATACCACCTATGTAGGGAAGGAAATTCTCAATTACTTTTTCCAGGCCAAGTAAGTTTGACATGCCGAATAAAGACTGAAGACACACACACGTATCACACTATAAATTCCAACCAACTGACTTGGAAGCAAACTGCTTGTGTGTTTTAGCATCTACTACCTGATATCCTTGAAGAAATCCCTTCACTACTCCTGATGGCACAAATTCAAGCTGGTTTAAAAAAAAGGCGGTAGGACAAATTCATGGAGAAAAATCTACCAGTGGCTACCAAACTCAAAGATGTTTCCCTTGAGCTATAGTCCTTCAGCAACAGACTACTGGAAAACAGCTGTCTTGCCCTATCAATAATCACATGCTCTCAGCCTCTGTCAGAAACAAGATACCAGACTAGGACTGCAGGACATGGTCCAAGCTAGGAAGCAATACTTTTCTTCTTAAACACAGCTATTTGGAAAACACATCCACAGACCTGTCAAGAGCATAAGAGCATGTCCACTGTCTCACTTACTCTGGGAATAAGTTAACGCTGCAGTTTCCACCTACATGTGCACTAGCCTCCACTAGTTTGGAAAGTCTTGATAATCTTCCAATGCGACTTAGACAATTTTTGTTAGCAAGCAAACAGAGTTTTGTTTCAAAGCTTCCTCAGACGACACACTATGTCAGCTTGCAGGAACAAACTATGTCAACTTTCTGGGGGAAAAAAACCACACAAACAAAAAACCACACCCCACCCCCCCCTTTATTCCTGTTGGCTATTCCAATATTTTTTCTACAACTATCATTTTTAGCATCCAACCCAGTATGGACTCAGCCAGACAGGAAATAAGTGATGTTCATTACTAGCCAAACATCTTTTTCTAAAAATACTGAACACTCAGTTGTCTACATTTAGATGCACATATTAGTTGTTTTGTTACAGATTTAGATTACAGACATTCAGCAGAACAGATTTTAACTGAAACTTTCATAATGTACCTTCTTTTCTCCTTCTTAATCTCTCCACTATAAATAGGATAAAGCTTGTCATTTTGACAATCCTAATTACACAAAAATAGTAACTGACTGTTTTTGTGTACTAACAGCATGGTGTGTGCCATTTATCAAAGACAGGCTCTTTGCACTGGATACTGTCTTTTGATGGTTTTTTTTCCCCTCTTTGACTGAAATTATCATCGCAAGCAATAACCGCTCTGAAAAGTACCGGGAAGTGTTCTTTAGGATGAACTCAACAAACTGAGTGTTAGGAATTAAAGGATGAAGAAACTCATTCTGATATATGAATCAAACAAAAATGTAAAAACCTGACAGTAAAAATGTGCTGCTGAAGTTAGGATGAGATCGGAATTACATGCGAGAGAGAGGCATGCAGGAAGCACTGAAATGAGAGATGCAGGGCTAAGAGTGAATGGAATCCTGAAATT
This sequence comes from Falco rusticolus, assembly GCF_015220075.1. Lineage (NCBI taxonomy): Eukaryota > Metazoa > Chordata > Aves > Falconiformes > Falconidae > Falco > Falco rusticolus. The sequence continues at coordinate 30,335,924 of NC_051189.1, forward strand.
GTGGTTAATTGTTCCAGCTGACATGCTAAAGTATGAAGAGGAAACAGGAACTTACTCGTGCAAAAACAGATCTGAGAAGAAACTGAGAGATAACGTGCTGATCATCACTGATGGAGGTTATTCATACACACACACACTCTGTTACAGTACAGTATATTGGTTACAACATGGAATAATCATGGCATACGTGATTTTTAGCAGCAAGGCAAAGAAAGAAAAAAGATAGATTTCAGCAACGCTAAGGAAGTTAGTAGAAAAAGAGACAATATCCTCCATGGATAAACTGTCCAGGAAACCTTCAAGTAAAACTGACACCAGTTGTAGATTCCTAGGGAAATTCCAAGAGTAATCCCCTGAAAATGTATCGCCCCTATAATTATTCCGCCAAATGAAAGCAACTACAGAAATGAAACGCTTACAAGTTCTTTTGAAACATCTATCATTGAAAGTAGAGCTTATAAAATACCTACCACAGATGAACAGCTTGGGATTTTTCCCCAAGAATGGAGTATAAGACTATACACAAGAAACAAATGTATCTTCCCCATTAAAAAAAAAAAAAAAAGCATTCAACCCAAGGATTAATTTGGTGTAGTTAATACACAACAGGCTGTAATCTCAAACAGATGCTTAAATCCTTTTTTTCAGTGAGGAAACTAACTAAATGAAGCTAACCTGTGACTGTTTAGAAGCAACTGGCAACACCCTCTCTCCTGTTGACCTGAGAATAAGCAACCAGACCCTAAGTGAGTTTAGGGCCACTCCTGCCTTTATACAGTCAAAACTTTTTCTGGATTCCCAGGAAGCAGATGAACAAGTGGTAATGAGATCACTTTATAAATCCCATCTCATCCCCTACTTCACCAGTAAGAGCAGCACTATCAGCGTTCAGAACAGACACAGTGTGGCAATGACTGAAGTAGCTGATTCAACCAATCTTTCCACCAGCTGTGGCTTAAACTATCTGTTGGGGTGCTAACCTATCTGCAAGGCTGAACCAAACAGACTTGTAACTTCATCAGTACCAAACAGGTTGTACTGAATTGGATGGCAGGCTAGTCCTCATCCCAGGCAGAGTTTTAGAAGAACCCTGTTTATTAATTTTAAGTGTTTACCTTTAAAACTAGTAAAGAATGCCCTCTGAGGCAGGGCTTTACTGCTTTTTTAAGACCTCTTCAGGTGTTACAGTCTTAAACATTTACATATAGCTAAATGGCATCTAATCATTGGCAGAAAAGCAACACAGCTAGATAGTAATGTATTAGGAGGAGTTGGGGCAGTTAAAGAACAGTATGGGGTAAGATTACAGGTGTGTAAGAAACAGACAAACCAAAACTTAACTGATCACTTTTAAAATTTATGAGTCTTTGTCTACATGTCAATTACAATCAGAAAAATAAGATGAGCATTGTAAGAAGATTTTTTTAAAACGAATTATTTATGCATTCAAACATTAATTTTTTCTTACTGTTACTTACATGACCATTGGCAATATCCAATAGATCTTTAACTCTACATCCTCTTACAGGTCCCACTTCATTGCAAATTGAATCTTCAATAACCAGAAAATTGGCTTTGTAAGATGTAAGTATCTTATAAATATCCTCTGCTGACCTCTTTGAATAGATCTGATAAATCTATAGATTAAGAAGACATGTTCATGCAATGCAAAAGATCAGTGACAAATTAAACGGGGTGGGGTGGGGGAGACGACTTATCTGCAACAACAAATTATATATGTACACACCAAGCTATAAAATGTTTGTTTTTTAAATCTCCAAAACGGGTGATGTAATGACCAGCTGAATGGGAAGTATTTGCCTCTGCTGATGGCGAGTTCTCATCTTACATACTCCAAGTACCCTGAAAAGTCTTCACAAATAGTACTTTGATATTTATTTCTGTCCAGAGTGAAGCACTGAGAATCTACTTGATACTCTCCTTCCCTGTTTGCTGGACTTCTGTGTCCTCCTTCCATTTAATATAATAGATATTTTTTTTTCTCATTATATTCGGGTGAAGAGGAAGACAGGAAGACAGGTCCTGTGAGATGCCATATTTATAGAATTGGATACTCACATTTTCATTTCTTTTTAGAAGATCGTCATCATTATATAAAGGCAAGCTTGACACCATCCATCCAGTACAAAGCTTAATCACACCCATTAACTGCGGGCTGCCTGCAAACACAGCAGCCACAGGAGCCTGTCGTCTGCAAAAGCAACATAAGCATACATGTTTGGGTACAGGATGCATTTCTCAAAACAATGTTTTAATTTTATACACTGTGTGAATCTTTTAAGGTGCTATGGTATGAATTGGAGTATACGAAGAAATCATTGAAGGTCTAATTACAATTGGTGTTAATGCTGCAGTGGGCAGTAGTTTCCTTACTGGGAAAAACTCAGACCTGCAGCAATACGGTTTGCAAGGAAGGCCTCTAGCTGTTCTCTTTCCCTCCCCTTGCAGTCCTGAAATGGATCAAACTATTGCTTTCCTGAATGGTAGCTGACTTGTGACAAAATAAGCTTGGGAGGGAGGATAGGTACAAGGAGAAACATGATGTTACATTGTAAGGGAAAGATTTGTGATTATTTTCGGTTGATCTCTAGGACCATGTACTTCATCATCTACAAGGAAATAGTGTCATGATACAGAATAATGTCTACAGTAATTATGTTTCTGGGTTTGGTTTCATCTTTTGACTATCCATACTCCTGCATTAGTGAAAGAAAACAGTCACTGTCACACTTTATTACAGACTTTGGGCAATTTTTCATGCAGAGAAAATTCAAAATAAATTCATATTATCAGAGAGAAAATATTCTATAATAATGACATTAAAATTCCAATATGGAGATCTAAGTATATCCCTAAGAAAAAAAAATAATCTTTATTTTCATTAAAGATATGAACAGCTGCTACAAATAAGGGTAGTCAAATTGCTCCTAGCTGACTGAATCTCAGTGCAATTCACCATGATTAATTATGTACTTGAAGTGTAATATATGCAGACTAATGTAAAAGCCATTAGGTACTTGGCATTATTCCACTTGCTGCCTTGAGCTACAGCAGTGACAAACAACATACTCTACTATTAACAGAAAGAAGAAATTGGCTGGAACACCGTAATTACCAGCCTTTTTTCTGAGTATGAACAGGTTGACATTAAAGACTACATAAATACAGAAAATAATATGCTAAAAAAATACAGTTAAAAGTAAGTTATCTGAACACAGGGGATCTAATTTTCAGAGAAGTGCAGTTCCTAATGACCTAGCTCTAAGTCAGATTGAATAAGGCCAGAATACAGTTCCAAAACTTTTGGTGAAAAATGCATCTGTGAAAATCACTTGACTTTGTATTAGCTATGTATATGGCTCAGTATGAACTATATAGAATAGTTCAGTATTTGCTATGCCCTGCCTAGCCAGACAGGTAAGAACCCTTCCAGCCTTCTGGTTAAAGGGGAAGTTTGAATCATACATTGCAGGTAACCTGACTGAGGTCTCTAAATCCTCATATGCAGGCATTTCATTTTACTGGTTCATGCACACAAAAATTTCAGTATTTCTGTCCCCTGTTGGGATTACAATCAACATGAATCCTCTAATCTACTGAAAAATTAACACGGGAAGAACCAAGTACTAATATGTCCACCTTTATTAGTAAATTAGATATAGTAATGATATTAAACATGATTTGCCTGCATGTTTTAGGATCTTCTCCTCTTGTAATCAATGATAAACTCCTGTTTCTTTCCATGGGAATAATACCAAACTTAAAATACACACTTTTCCTCCCATACATCATGGAATGACTTAGCAAGGAAATACTCAGATTAAAATGCTGAGATAAAAATACCCTGACATAAAGCAGTAAAATAGAAATGTGGGACTTCATACTTACTTTATCCATGTCATAAGTTCTACTGTATCAGGATCATAGAACTCTTGTAGTTCTGAAAGCTCTGTCATTATCCTAGGGAAAAACTGATGGAAACATATTCAGTTACTTACAGTTGAGAAAAAAAATAAATCTATAGAGCATCTCATTATATTAAGGTCTTAAGTAACGCAACAGAAAGGGGTTTCATCTGAGTTTTCCCTCCTGATTTGTATTTTTGAATTATTTTGCAAAACACAGTTTATATTTACCTGATAGCAGGAGACTTTCTCCAAAATAAGTACATTAAATACAAGTTCTCATCTCTATTTTATTAGAATACTTATAAATAAAAAACATTTTAAAACCCCTCAAGAAAGCCTACGCGGCAGCGACATCCATCAACTTAAACTGGCCTTAAATGCATCAAAACCATAGTTCAGGTCTTCATATGCAAACGCACATAAATAAGGACACTGAACCAAGAGGCTGATAAATCTCTCATGCTAAACCCGCTTGAGCAGGAGGGGTTGGACTTCTGTGACTTGATGGAAAGATGCTATGCAAGCAGGACAGGAGAGAAGAAATTTCCTAGTGAATTTATGTTGGTAATCTGCCCTGGACTTTCTTCTAACTTTTACTTCAATCACTGCAGTGAAGGAAAGTACACTATATTGTATCAAATAACATATCTCAGTTTATACTCTCAAAAAAAAAAATTTTGGGAAAAGAAGGGATCCTGGAAAGTCAGATCGAATGCCAACTCCTTCAGACCAGTCCAGATTGCAAGCCTGCGCCATGGCTTCCCTACCCCGTCAGGTTTGAGGGGTGAAGGATGAAGGAACAACAGGTCCTTTATCAAGGCAGGAGATTTTGTCAGTCCTTGAGCCATTTTGAACATTTATCTAGAGAAGGCATGGCTAGAAGCTGGCCAGGCTTTAGGGGCTGGAGCACGTTCACACTGTTGTAAATGCTAAGTGAAAGCTACTGGATGCCAGCTCGATCTGGAAAGGGTAAATTTTACAGGTTATGCCAAACTAAAGGGACAACTTACTTTGGGACAGCCACAGTGGACAGACACTTGGAAGTGAAGGCCTGCTTTTAACTGAGGAGTTTCCACTCCCATTACCTGAACAGTTCAGCTGTCACTTGACAGCAGTCTACAACCAGACACGTTAGGGTAGTACAAAAACAGACGCCATATGTTCATATAAGGGCTCAAAGCTGTAGCAGTGCTGTTATACGTACACCTGAAATGCCCCCAGAACAATGGGACAGAAAGAGTAACCTCTACTGCCACTCCAAGGAGAACCATCTTGACTTGGCAACCAGAGCCCTTAGAAAAATCTAGTTAGATGAGGGACTATGCCAGACTGAGTCAGAAGGCAGCCAAGCAGAAAGATGCAGAGCTTTACACTCAGCCATTTATAGACATGGTAAGAGATTAAGAGCCACAAGGCATTTGCACCGTCCTGTTACCATATATCAAAGTTTCCAAGCTCAGGGATGAGTTATGAACCTGGAGAGCAAACTGTTCACCGCTGCTTAAAAGCAAAAGCTGGATCTGCAATGGATGAAGCCCTCTAGAGTCCAAATCCCCACACTGCTTTCATAAAAAAATCTGAAAAAGAATTACTTGGTCAACTAAACTAGTTTCCTCTATTGTAATAGATTTCATAACTCTTTTTGAGCAACTAGCTTCTTTTCAGGAGAGTATCTGTTGCTCTGGCAGAAATGTGTAAAGAGTCAGATTACATTGCAACCAGAACTTCTAAGATAGATGTTAGAAAATCTGTTAAAATACTGTTGGTCAGGACTGGGTTTTATATTTGAATTCTTATAAAACCATTCAAATTATTTCCAAGCTGTATCTTGTAGCAGAGGGTTACACTTTACAGGGTATTTCCCATGTTTTTTGCATTTACAGAAGTTTAAAAAACTATTTCCAAATAATCTTCCCTAAACTCTGCCTGTGCTTGCAATAAAGAACTAAGTATTTATTATAAACATGGAAACATCTGCAGCTTTTCTTCCCTGTAATGTAGTATATACATAACTCTACACAATGCTCTGCACAAAGGATTTAGCTCCATTGTAATTTGATGAGAGGTTTTCAAACAGATTATTTGTGTATGGCCTCCCATAATTTTACTTCCAACTAACCTCATTCCCCCTCACTAAAATCGAGATTGGGGCAACACAGTTTTCAATACCCCGAGTTTTTATTTGGCAGCATTTTCTCTGTTGAGTCAGTTTATATATCCAAAGTATAATAGCTGAACATAATAAAGTCTTCAAATAAATTTAAACAGTTCTTAATTACACTAAGCAATTGTTAACAAATTAAATTGTCAAATACCTCATACTGAAAAATGCGGATGACAGTCTTTACTTCACCATATATATTTCATTTCACCAAGTATATTTCATTATATTTGCTCATCATTTTGACTCATATTGTGCCTAAATACAAAACCCACAAAGGTACTTTTCTTACCTCTTTCCACAAGCTGAATCCAATTATCGTGGGAACTGCCATACTCAGAATAAGAGCCTATAAAATACATGTTAGAAGAAATGGATTATGCACTGTTCTCCGACCTTGGACTATCTGTTGATTCTGCTCATACAGTAGGCTACATTTATGCCTGAAACCTTAGAGTGGCAGTAAGTGAAACTTTGTGGTTTTCCACCAGGCAAAAAAACTCACCGCAAACAAGAATTTGCCTAATTTGTTGGGCAAGAACTTATTTGTCCCATGATAACTTTACCATCAATATTAGGGATGGTTAATTACTACTCAAATAACAATGATGCAACGTGCACATGACGTAGGGAACAGAAGAAAGGTGAACACCTCGCATAGAAAGGCTATGAGATAATCTGAGAAAGGGAAAAAAGTATGAAACAAGCATTTCAAACCTCTGATCTTGTTGATGCTTTTGTTCAGATTAACAGTATTGATATGCAAACTCCAGAAACCCATTCTTCAGCACACCATCATTCTAGCCAACATAATTTTTGCTTTGCAAAAAGGAGAAAATAGCTCGCATGGTACAAGAAACATTTTATAAGGAACGCACACAAGATGTTCTCTTGATAATAAGCTATTAATGTATCCACTGTGTTAACAGTAAAAAAAAGCAGGTCTATATAGCAGAAAGCATGAGGTACGCAAAAGAATGTGTTTACCATTTTACACTGTCAATGCTTCTGATGTAACAGTGTATGGCCCTTTCAAAATGACACAGTGAATCTCTGCTCAAGTATAAAACATTTATTCCTATAAGCCTCTCAAAATTTAGGTAAGTAATATCCTATACTTATTAATTTTAAAAAATGCACAGAACAGCTAAAAATTGCACAGAGCAACTCTCAGCATATTAAGAATAAAGCCAGGCTTGGAAGTGGGGAAGCTATTTGCATTGTAGCACAAGCTCATTTTCAGTTACAACACTTCTCTGTAATTGCCACACATGAACAAATCTTATACAAAGTTAATTCTGCTTACCATTTCTTATGAAGCAGCTTTATTCTCAGCGATTAAATACACCTAACTGCCACATTTTCAGCCTCATTTCCTAGTGAAACGAGGCTTATGTCGATGCTTGCCTTGCATGCCTGTACTTTTCCTCCTGCACTACTCCTAAAAACCACATGACCTTCTGGGTCAGTCTCAACTAAATATGACAGAGAACTTGAAGTCTCAAAGACTTGTTAAAAGAAATCAGATGAGTGAAAGAGAGATGCAGACAGGTCTGCTTCTTGCAAGGAAAGGCTGTAGTGTAAACAGAACTTTATCACCAGGTACCAGAGAACATATGAAAGCACAGTATTAAGAATGAAAGACACAGAAAAAGCAGACTATATGAGATCTGCTGCTCACAAGAACTACGTGTTCTTTTAATGGGTTCTTCTATAGGCCTTAGGTAATTGTTTTTTGAAAAGTTACATATTTGCTAGCTCTAATTCCCAAGACATCGGCAACATGTCTCACCAGCAATATCGGATGCACAGCTTTCAGTCGAAGCCACTTGAAAAGCGTCATCCAAAGTTCGGGAGAGCACACACCAAATGCAGCAAGCATGCAAACATAAGGCGTCCATAGATATTTCATTCTGAAAAACACTGAAATAACTTAGTTGGGACTCTGTGCATGCCTCTGTATTCAAGCTATTTATGAAAAAAATCTGAATATTTTTATATGTCAAACACAGTCTGGATGTTCAAGCAATCTGAGATCAAATTTGATGGCACTGAAGGGTAAACTGAGGAAATCTCTAGCAGAAAAGCAGGCATCTGATTATCTGCTGCAAGATGTAGGAGCAAGATCCAAGGTAAAAGATGACAAAATCCTTCACAGAGTTCAGGGAAAGATGAAAGAAAAATCAAAGAGACTGGTAAAGTCCACTTGGCTGTTGCAGTTTTCCAGCCAAGCAAGGATAAAAAGCAGCTATTCAGCAAAGCTGTACAGACACTCTGCTATAAGGGAGCTCCTGAAGAAAGGAAAGGAAAATATTCAACAAACAACTTAAGCTTGTCTGGTATTGTCTGCCTCTAAAAGATAGACTAGTGAAGTTAAGACAACTACACGGTAACACAACATTCTGCTTTAAGAATTTGTGAATATTCAGATTTTAGGATGATGAGCATAACACAAACAAGTCTGCCACCTTCAAGCTGATTTAGCTGAGAGCCAAGATCAGAACATCTACCACACATTAGCTTCTCTAGCTTTAAGGACTAATACAATACCTTTGGAAACAGTTTTGCTACTGCTTTAACATGTCAAGCAAAGGTATACTTCATGCTAGCCTAAACACAACGAGATGGGTAAGAAATCTTCAGTGTCCCAATATTCCAGAACATACTGTGTTCATTAAAACACTACACAAGATCTTGCTAGAATACATTATTAAAAGAATTACAGCAGATCTACACTTAAACACCATAAAGAAAGCGATCAAAATTTGCTTCATGTCTTGGATTTTGGCTGCATTAAAGCTTGGAAAACACATTAAAGAGACCAAGCACAATTCATCACATATCTGTACCCAATTTACAGTCAAAATGATCTTTGCTCTCTCCCCTACTGACTAGTACCACTATAAGCCAAACACGTTTCTGAAAAGGGGTGAATTTCAAAGGGGTGAATGGTGTATCATGTCCAGTTAGGAACTCTCTGTTGCTTTCAAAAGAGATACATCAAAATCAGACTTACCCTTCCAAACACATCGCTAGACAACCAAGTAAAATTGTGTGAATTACATGA